>NC_074669.1:18356808-18672642 GCF_029448725.1 Salvelinus fontinalis
GCAGGTGCAGCGAAATGCTTGTGTTTCTAATGTTGTAGCTGGGGACGTGTTCTACAACACATGCAACACCCACCCAGGATTATTGCATGTGGTTGTAGAACACGTCCCCAGCTACATTAAATGTGGCCTCGCTGTTGTACTCTGTGTTTATCCTGCAGCAAGAAGACCAGAGATCAGGTTCCCTTACAGTCTCTCATGCTGCAGTGGAACAGTCCATGTTGTTACACTGCACCCCTACGTTCCCATTGTCATATTCCCAATTGAGTGTAGTGACGTGTAAAGTGTCTTCTGAGAAATAACATCAGCCAGGCAGTGTTGACAAAGATCACCTCCCGAATGCAGTGTTATCAAACCTAACAACCTGCTGCTACTGAGACTTTCTGTCTGTCAGCAACAATATGAATGCCAAAGTGAATGCCTCTATAGCAGTGGCGGTTGGTGCTGTTAAAATTAGGGAGGACGATTATTTAAATTATGAGCATGACCTTATTTCTATTACAGCATATTGGATGACTGTCATTCATATTCCATTCACCCAGCTCAATGTAACATCAATAGGTTTAGGCTACTACATAATAACGAATTTGCCCTATTCCCATCATGAGGTTGCTACAACCTAGCCCACAAATTAAAGTTTATAAAGTAGGTGCACAGGTCGAGAGACAAATTGGAGTAATCAAGGTGACAGACAGTGACACATTCAATACAGCCTTGCCTACTCTTGCACGCATATAGCTGATCCCGGGTGTAATCATTAGTCCAAACAGTTGCAAAATGTTCCGTTTTGTAACTTAAACGAAAGTTTCAATTGGACAAATTAGAGTAGGTCCATCCCCGTTTTGTCCCATTTTCTTCCATTTAAGAAATGTTTTACAACAGAATTGGCAGAATGAATACACTCCTGATCACCCACACAAACAGTTCACTTTCATAACAGCCACAAACAGCATCATCGCCTTACTTGTTGCATAATTCATTCTTGCATCTACGTGCTCTCCTCCTCTCACCATTTTCCTTTGTTTGTGGACTTCAGTGCAACTCTCTGTGACCAGGCGCAACACAACAGCTCTCTGTGACCAGGCGCAAAAATCTCTCCAAGCCAAACCTCCATACCATAACCTCTAACCGCTACACAGCAGTGGTTGGAACCTAAATTATTTTCCAATTGTTTAGCTCTGAACAGCACCATTAGGGGGAGGGGAAGGTAGCCTACATGCACACACAATGTCAAATATTTTCAGCTGGCAGGCAGAGGCTAGAAGAAGTTTCTGATTGACAGAGGTAGGGCTTTGCATAGGCACTTTGTTGCGTTTTTGTGGGACTGGAAAAGCAAGCCCGGATCGTAACAGAACATTATTCATCTGGATTCACCCAACGGCATTGAGGAATACCACCTCAGTCATCGACTTCATCAATAAGTGCATCGATGACGTCGTCCCCACAGTGACGGTACGTACATATCCCAACCAGAAGCCATGGATTACAGGCAACATCCTCATTGAGCTAAAGGCCAGAGCTGCCGCTTTCAAGGGGCAGGAGACTAATCCGGACGCTTATAAGAAATCCCGCTATGCCCTCAGACAAACCATCAAACAAGCAAAGCGTCAATACAGGATTAAGATTGAATCCTATTACACCGGCTCTGATGCTCGTCGGATGTGGCAGGGCTTGAAAACTATTACGGACTACAAAGGGAAACCCAGACGTGAGCTGCCCAGTGACGCGAGCCTACCAGATGAGCTGAATGCCTTTTATGCTCGCTTCGAGTCAAGCAACACTGAAGCATGCATGTGAGCACCGGCTGTTCTGGATGACTGTGTGATAACGCTCTCGGTATCCAATGTGAACTAAACCTATAAACAGGTCAACATTCACAAAGCCGCTGGGCTCGTGTGCTCAAAGCATGCGTGGACATCCTGTCAAGTGTCTTCACTGACATTTCCCAACTCTCCCTGACAGAGTCTGTAATACCTACATGTTTCAAGCAGACCACCATAGTCCCTCTGCCCAAGGAAGCGAAGGTAGCCTGCCTAAATGATTACCGCCCATGGCACTCACGTTGGTAGCCATGAGGTGCTTTGAAAGGCTGGTCATGGCTCACATACAGAGCATCCTCCCGGACACCCTAGACCCACTCCAATTTGCATACCACCCCAACAGATCCACAGATGATGCAATCTCAATCACACTCCACACTGCCCTTTATCACCTGGACAAAAGGAACAGCTATGTGAGAATGCTGTTCATTGACTACAGCTCAGCATTCAACACCATAGTGCCCAGGAAGCTCATCAGTAAGCTAAGGACTCTGGGACTAAACACTTCCCTCTGCAACTGGATCCTGGACTCCCTGACGGGCTGCCCCCAGGTGGTAAGAGTAGGTAACAACACATCTGCCACGCTGATCTTTAACCCTGGGGCCCCTCAGGGGTGTGTACTTATTCCGCTCATGTATTCCCTGTTCACCCACAACTGCGTGGTCAAACACGACTCCAACAACATCATTAATTTTGCTGACGACACAACAGTGGTAGGCCTGATCACCGACAACGATGAGAAGGCCTATAGGGAGGAGGTCATAGAACTGGCAGTGTGGTGCCAGGACAACAACCTCTCCCTCAATGTGAGCGAGACTAAGGAGCTGATCGTGGACTACAGGAAAAGGCTGGCCGAACAGGCCCCTATTAACATTGACGGGGCTGTAGTGGAGTGGGTCAAGAGTTTCAAGTTCATTGGTGTCCACATCACCAACAAACTATCATGGTCCAAACATACCAAGACAGTCGTGAAGAGGGCATGACACAACCTTTTCCCCTCAGAAGACTGAAAGATTTGGCATGGGTCCCCAGATCCTCAAAAGGTTCTACAGCTACACCATCGAGACATCCTGACCGATTGCATCACCGCCTGGTATGGCAACTGCTCAGCATCTGACCATAAGGCGCTACAGAGGGTAGTGTGAACGGCCCAGTACATCACTGGGGCCAAGCTTCCTGCCATCCAGGACCTAATAGGCGGTGTCAGAGGAAAGACCATAAAATTGTCAGAGACTCCAGTCACCCAAGCTATAGACTGTTTTCTCTACTACCGCACGGCAATCAGTACCGGAGCGCCAAGTCTAGGACCAAAAGGCTCCTCAACAGCTTCTACCCCCAAGCCATAAGACTGCTGAACAATTCATGAATTCAACACCGGACAATTTACATTGACCCTCCCCCACACAGTAACAAGACCAGGGTAAACAGATCAGGGTGTGACAAGTCTACTTGGTAAATATTTTCTTCTTCTTGAACTGCACTTTTGGTTAAGGGCTTGTAAGTAAGCATTTCATAGTAAAGTCTACACTTGTGGTATTCAGCGCATGTGACAAATAAAGTTTGATTTGATTTTAAACGGTTCCCATGCTTTTAACATGTTCTGTTCTGTTCCGGAACATTATAGATAACTTATGTTCCGGGTCTGATTCTTTTCCTTGAAACAGTTCCAACCCCTGCTACACAGCTTACGTTGTTGTCATCATATTAGTTAATGTTATAGTCAACATAGCTACAACATAGCAACTAACATGTTAGTAAACCCCACAATCCAATCCATGTGTACAATCACGCAGCACAGTGTATAGCAAGCAGTTTAGCAATAAATAAATAAAACTGAAAGCTTACCTTGGAAGAGTTGCAATGTTGGATAGCCTTAGCCAGCTAGCTAACATAAATATTATTCCTTTCTGTTTGAGTCAGGTTGTTGAGTAGGTTAATGTGGCTGCATTAGCTAGCTAAGGAAGTGAAATGTAAACTAAGAAGAAGAAAAACACGAAATATAGCTATCTCTCTTTCTCTCTCTTTCTCTCTCTTTGCTGCTTCTATTTATATTTTTAAGAAATTAATGTTTTCAAAACTGTTCAACTATTGTCTTTCTCTCTCTTTGAGTCAACTACTCACCATACTTTATGTAGTGCTAGCTACCTGTAGCTTATGCTTTCAGCACTAGATTCATTCTCTGATCCTTTGATTGGATGGGTAGCATGTCAGTTCATGCTGCAAGAGCTCTGATAGGTTGGAGGATGTCCTCTGGATGTCATCATCATTATTGTGTAAGTCTATGGAAGGGGGTGAAACCCACAAGCCTCCTAGGTTTTGTATTGAAGTCAATGTACCCAGAGGAAGATGGAAAAAAGCTGTCCTATGGCTAGGCCATGGTGCTACCCTAGGAGGTGCTGTTGAGGCTACTGTAGACCTTCATTGCAAAACAGTGTGTTTTAATCGGTTAGTTGGTGACGTGAATGTATTTAGTATAGTTTTTTTTTTAAAGGCAAAAAAATGTGTATGTAAAAAAATATATGAAATTCACTCAGTAGGATGGTACTCCCCTTCCTCCTCTGATGAGCCTCTACTGCTCTATAGCCCACTGAGGAATTTGCTGTTCTGTTCTACCCAAATCATATCATAGTCTTTTTTTCCTCTTTGTAATTTGCATTCAGTTTCTTGTCTAGAAATATTATGAGAGTTATATTCTTAAAAGGTGTCTGGATTTAGCAAGCGTGGATACACTCAGCAGATGATCACGCTTCATGGATAATGGTCTGGGAGCAGGTAATGATGGCTATTTCAGGGCTGTTACTCCGGAGGTAACCGTCATCCTCATTGATTGACAGGATCACACTGAGAGAGACAATTAGGGGTGTCTTGCCTTACCCCCAGATCTGACTTGTTTGGACAAGAGGCTTTGCAAAGTGTGCCTCCTGGGTGCAAGCAGCTCTCTGCTCAGCACCTACCCCTCACACACATGTAATCACATTTCCCCATGGAGGGAGAGCCAGAGAGGCAAGGGGACAGAGGCCTCAGGGGCTGGCACTGGTGCAGGCAGGCTCTTCATCCAGCATTTCCTATAGGCTCCACACAAATCACGCCACAATGGTAAAGCACATACATATACACAAATATATTTATGGCAATGCCCTCTTTAATAAAATGTATATCTTATTTATTGTTTTGTTTTTACTTTCTCTGCAAAAGCTAATTTGATTAAAAACAGTGTAGAGAGAAAATAAAATGATAATGCTGTTTGGTTGTACTCGACAAACCAGTCTGCTCTCCTTTTTACAAGTGAATGCCTGCCATCATGTGCTTTCCATGTGCTCTGTGTTACTGTGGATGTTGTGGCAGGAGGCAATCGATGCTGAGAGACGTGGTGAGAGCACAGGTTGTGTTTACGCCAGGCCTGATGTGTGATAGATAGAGTGTAAAGGCTGAGATATTCCTTGTGTCCGAACTGTCCATCACTGATTTGTTCAGTCCTCTTCTCAATCAGTTGTTCTGACCTGAGGATCACAACACGCTGGAAAAGACGGCCAAAATGGAATTAAGACTGTTAGAATTGAAAATTGTTTCATTCGATTTGGGTCGATTCCACTAGCTTTCTTTGTTTTTGGCACACATCCCTGATTTTTAAAATATTTTTTAAGTGATTTTATTAGGATAAAATGTCACCAATTATATCAAGACATTACTAAAGGAAACAAGACTGTATGTATGAGAGGGGGAGAGGGAAGGAGAAAGGAGAGAGAATGGTAGTGTGTTTGGAGATGTGTTCATTGCGGACTACAGTATGCCTCAATATGTAAGACAGAAGTGTAATCATAGACATTGTGGAATATTTCCATGGTAACATGAAATGAGTAGCAATTTGGGTTCAGTTGCTAAGGATGTAGTTATTATCCTGACCTGATGCTGAGCCACGTATTTAAGTATTCATACCATGAATGAACAATTAAACCCAACAGATTGGTACCCAAGTGGAGGGAAACAGCATGGAGCCAATATCTACACCATTTGCACCCCTTCTCCTGTTATCAATTTGTTTATATAAATTTGAAGAGTTCCCTACAGTGGTTCATTAATAAAACATGGCCGACACATCATGTATCTAGGAATTAAAATCAAACAAATTAAAAGAATTAGGACAAAGTTTGCTCCTTTCTGTTTTGTAGGTACATTTTCAGAGATAACGTTGAGTTTGGTGTCTCAGCAACGTGCTTAAACACTGGGCTATTTGACAGAGAAGCTTCTCTCTCTAACTGGGATCCTTGAATAGAGGACTCTCCTCCTTCAAAGTTGATGCCTTCTTGGTTGGGTCCCATCTGCTCTGATTGAGAGGCTGTGAAAAGGAAACGGGGGGTTTGAGGATTGTGCTTCCATACAAAGAGGAGAGGCCAGCCCTGGCCCCTGTTGGCAGCTGAGTGTTCTGGGCTGGGGATGCCTCCATCACTGGCCCCCAGACATCCTCCTACTCCTCCTCCTCCATCCTTCCTTTCTTAGTCGAAGTCCATGCAGGATGTGCAGAGATGGGGGGGTATGTTCTATGTAGACTGAGCTAAATTATTTTTGTGGGGGGGAAAAATATTTGCTTAAGCATCATGTTTCAAATGTCACTGTCATTGCATTAGGTAGTCATAGTTAGTTGTAGTAGTTCTGTGTGAGTATATTCTGTAGATGTAATGCTTTCAGGAGGGCTAACGATGTATTTCACTGACTGTTCTTGATGTAACACAGTGAGCACTGCATGCATGAAAAAGTGACTCAAGCAAGCAAAGGTTTGATAAGCAACTGTGCTGCTTCTATTTGGCCTGTTTATTTGAATGCAGAGAATGCATTGTGCTTGTCTGAAAAGCTTAGCTACATAGAATCTCCCCCTCCCCAAGGTCACTTGCAGTGTCCCAGCTCTTATTCAGATATGGCTTATCAATTTTTTCACAAGCCCTCTGTTTTCAATGCAAAGAATGGGCCTTTCTGGAGAATGGCCGTCCGGCCTAGTACCATCCCTCATTCAGGGCCCTTTTGTGCTGCCCCGTTTAAAGAAGCTGTCATGTTCTCTGTGCAGTTGCCAGGGAAGGCCAAATCTAGAGTGCCCCAGAAGTGACAAAAAGGAAACTTTTTTGTTTGCCTGCCATCGTGCGGACTGAGTCAAGGAGGAATTTTAGCAACATGTAATTTACTCTTGGGTCTTTTTACTGTACGTAGCTTTAGAGATGGTAATTTCTCCCTTTGTCGGTGTGAAAAGATAACCATCAATCAGTTGTCAATTGGTCAATTGCAGAGGTGATGAAAAGGAAGGGGTTGAACAACCCCCTCTCTCTGGCTACCTAGAGTATTCAGGAGCCTTGGAAAAACGTGGCAGCTGGAGCAGAGCAGGGAGTGGATCCGTCACACAGGTACAGCAGCCACGGTAAGATCTCTCATCAGCCTTTTACTCTTCAACTGCTGCAGTGGGTTTAACTTGGAATAATTCATACCTGTTTTACAATTGTAATGTTGATGTTAAATTTGCAAACATTTAAGGGCTCATTTGGTTTATTACTTAAATGCATATGCACATTTAGTTTATTATATTTGCTCAAATTATATTACAATTAAGATGCATGTGCATGGCAGTGTTTCTGTATTTTTCTGAAATATAATTCACATAAAAATACATTGTTTTTATTGTAAAATTGTTATAGTGAAGGGCACAATTTTACACACTGATTTGTTATGCTGAACTGTAACAAGCACACATTTTTATAGCAGTACAGTATTTAATGATAGTTATCATTTTGAAAGAGAGCTGAGACTGGCTTATGTGGAAGTGTCTCTTCAGGGTTATCTCCAAGTGGAGCATATCTGTAATGTAAAGCCTGTCTGGTCTGAACCCCCCCCCCCCCCCCCCCCTACAAAATTATTGTGAAGTGTGCGGCAATGTGAAAACATCCTGACACCCCCCTCACCCTCAGGCCAGTTCCACCAATATTGATTTTGGTTTACGTCTGCTCTGTCCGCCGCTCAATGAAAAGGATTACAGGCCTGCGAAAGGATGAGATATCATCAGCTTGTAATCCAGCCCATGGTTTCCTAGCTACCGTATTGTCTATTCTGTTCCGCTATGTGAAAAATGTTGAATATCAACAATGAGTTTCAGTGCTGTATTGTTGAGTTTTGTATGAACTAATCTTGCCTCACTAAAAAAGACCTACAGCTTGGACAAAAGTCTATAGCCAGTGCATTCCTAGCTCCCCTTGCACTAAGGCAGGCTGAGGCAGAGAGGAAGACATTTTAGTCTCTCGCTCTTCTAGTTGCTAAAGCGCTGGGCTGCCGGGCTGTGGGAGTCATGAGGCGGCCCTGCTTCACTCGATATGGGCTCAGGGGGAGAGAACCATGGATGTGCAGGTCTAGGCCCTTAGAGCAGTGAGGGGGAAAGGTAAGCTGTCCGCTGACTGCTACTACACGGCTGTTTCTCCTCTTGTCAAGCTACAGTATGCTGGTGTTTCCTTCTCTCCTTCCCCCTGTCTCTGCCTTTCCCTCCCTCTTTCTTTCTGGTTCTTTGACCTTGTGAGGAAATTTGTTCTCAGATGCAAATGTAGGCATTGAGTGTGTGGAACGACTAAAGACGAGCATGCTGGCTGTTTTGATTTGGAATGCAGATTAACAATAACCATACCTCCTGAGGTGGTGCAGGTCTGGGCAGAGTGGGGCAAGAGCAGCTCGTGGCAGGCAAGGTGTCTTTGTTATGTGATCTCTCTCTTACTTCACTGCTGTTTGTAGACTAGAATAGCACCTGGAGGGGGTGAGGGCGACAGGGCTGGTCTATGACGGTACCTTTTTACATTTGGCACCTGCATCAGCCCAAATTTAAAAGAGTTATGTCTCTCGCTGAAATGTGCACATTCATTTCAGTCAAACGTTTATTTATTTCTCCTTTCTTCAGCCGCTAGTGTGCAGAGTGACAGACCATAGCCAGCCTGTCTGAATGGGGGTGGGCCACTTCTCACTTAGATGACATGAGGGAATGTCTAATTTAACGAGCAGCTTAAAATCATTTGTTGAAGGAAAATAGAGACTTAGAATTGCAGTACCTCGGAATGCCTGTAGTATTATTTCTCTAATTAATATTTTTATTTTTATTTTATTATATTATGCCGTTATTACTGGTTTTGTGTATTGTTTTTGTGTAACTGATGTACATATTAAGTCAGTTATTAGTGTTTTTCTAATCCCAGCAAAGTTAATTCTATGAGAGGATTGGGAGTATTACTTTGTAAGCAGGTCTTTCTAAATGGTGGTGTGTGTGTGGGTGGAGGAGAGATGCAAGGAGGATGTGTGTTTGATGTAGGGTGGTGGGATAGAAGGATAGAAGGGAGGCTTGGCTCTCCTCTCGGCCGTGCTCGCTGGAGAGTGCGCTTCAGTGGCTTCGGGCTGCTTG
The DNA here is from genome assembly GCF_029448725.1 of Salvelinus fontinalis. Lineage (NCBI taxonomy): Eukaryota > Metazoa > Chordata > Actinopteri > Salmoniformes > Salmonidae > Salvelinus > Salvelinus fontinalis. The sequence goes on from NC_074669.1 coordinate 18,366,040, forward strand.
AGGTTGGCTTCCACGGAAACAAGGAGTTGAAGGGGGGACTGAGACCGTTTTGGTTGGCTTAACCCCCACCCCCCTCTCAACACAAACACATACCACACGCACACACCGACACACACTACCTTGAGTCATGCTCTATCCACGGCCCCGCACAGCACTGGGGCCTGAAGTTTTCCCCACCCTTGCCCATCATTGTCAGACAATTATAGGGTGGAACTGAACTAGAAAATCTGGTACAATCCATCAATTAGTACAAAGGGTTTTCAGTGTAGTGTAAAGGCAGGGATGCAGGAGCCCTTGCGGCTAGAAAAAATGGTCCTGATTGGGCACGGACAGTGGATTTTAGTGCTGCTTGGATACACCGTAAAGATGCTGCCTCCGACCCCTACAGGTCTGAGCAGCAGAGTACCACATTACAGGGCTCCTTTCTTAGGACTCCTTTGTGTATGTGTGTATTTTTTTCCTCCCTCGGTCTCTTCATCATCCATTTCAGCCATTACGTGCACTCAGTAAGAGTACGCCCTAACAAAAGGCCAAGTTGTCAGCAGTGCAAGAAAGTGACATTGTTAAAAAGAAATAGATGTTAATGTGGTCCAGTGATGGAAAGCCTGGCGGACAGTGGATGCGCTCTCCTTTATGTTCCACGTATGTTTTGGTCCAAAAAGCACATCTGTTTCCATGCCTGGTGTTTTAGCATGGACATTAAGTTGGTGTTGGGGGCTGGTGGGTGTAGTGAGTGTAGTGGAGGGAGATGAGAAGATATAGCTGCTGGCAACAGCTCCATTCACTCAAACTTTTCAACTCTAAAAAGCATCTACCATTTTTAAGTCTCTGTGTGCAGTTGGAAGGAAGTTGCTAACTGGCACTAGCGCAAATGCTAACTAGTGTTAGGATAATGACTGGAAGTCTATGGGAACAGCTAGAACGCTAGCTTTTCCTTTCAGTCATTATGTTAACGCTAGTCAGCAATGGCTCGCGAAACTACCTCTAACTTCCTTCATAGTTGACACAGATTTTTTATTTTTTTGCCAAAATCCCGAACCATCCTTTAAAGGATTTCCAATCAAAGAAGAAACACAATTTAACATTTAAAAAAAAAACTGATTCACTGAATTGATAAACCAGTCGTTTATCAACATAATACACTGTAGATGAACTCTCTGGCATATTATACAAATATACTTGGCTTCAAATAATATTATTATGTATTCTGTATTTACTATTTTGCTTTTGTTGCAGTCATTTTTTTGTAAAAACTTTATTATAGATTTTTATACCCCTTTTCGTGGTATCCAATTGGTAGTTACAGTCTTGTCTCATCGCTGCATCCTCCGAAACATAACCCAACCAAGCCACACTGCTTCTTGACACAATGCCCACTTAACCTGGAATCCAGCCGCACCAAAGTGTCAGAGGAAACACCGTACACCTGGTGACCGTGTCAGTGTGCACAGCACCTGGCCCGCCACAGGAGACGCTAGTGTGCGATGGGACAAGGACATCCCTGCCAGCCAAACCCTCCACTAACCCGGACGATGCTGGGCCAATTGTGGGCCGTCCGGTCATGGCTGGCTGCGACAGAGCCTGGACTCGAACCCAGAATCTCTAGTGGCACAGCTAGCACTGCAATGCAGTGCCATAGACCACTGCACCACTCAGGTAGCTTGTTGTGGTAATTTAAGTGTATTATTTTCTTTGGTTTTGGAGCTTAGGACTCTTTCTATTCTGCTGTTTTCTGATTCAAAATCTCAGTAGTGCTTTTGATCAGCTTTAACATGTTACAAATTCACTTTGATCACAGAATTTAGTTTATTTGCAATGAGACTTCAAAACAACTTGTGTACATGCCTAGCCTTCTAAGGTCTTGTGAAATGAAAAATACTTAATTTTGGGCATTATTTGTAGTCATTTATGCCGAAGTAGCAAGCAACTCTTCCCCAGCTGGTATAGAAATTAGACAATTTATTGTTTTAATCACCGTTGGGTTTTGTTAACCTCTCTCGGATAGGTGGGATGCTACCGTCCCACCTGGCCAAAAGCCAGTGAAAATGCAGAGCGCCAAATTCAAATAAATTACTATAAAAATAAATTACTATAAAAATCTGAAAATATTCTCAGGTATTTGTTTAACTGGGTTGCACGCAAACTCTAATATCAAACCAAAAAGTTGAGTGGTGTGAGTAACTTGATGATGATGATGTAGTGAGAGTGACACACTAATGACTGACTGTTTGTCCTCGTTAGTTGTGCTCTGCTCTACAGCTGACTAGTTACTCCAGTGCTAATGAAGGTAGCAGCCAGTCAGAAAACAATGAGTGCAGGCTGAGCAGGCTCACTAATGCTCTGTGTGCTGCCGGCGTGCCCCTCATCCAGGAAGCCCCCCAGCCCACCCTCTCCTCTCCTTCCCCTCCTCTCGCCGGGCGCAGCTCTCCTCATCCAGGCCTAACCTCACAGGAGCTGCTTTCCTTTTGTTTTCTGCAGCTTTGTGTTCATCCTCCTCACACTCTTCTCTCCTCTCAAGCCCCTCTGAACTGAGACTGCCAAATTAGCTATTCAATATGTGCAATTTGCGGTGGGGCTTTTTGTGATGTGAACATCTATCCTCAGGGTTGAGAGCGCAAATCCCCCTCATTGCGCCGCGCTCCTCTCCCTCTCTGGACAGGCGGAGAGAGAACCTAATCTCCTGCAGCGGCCCTGACCCTGGCTCACACCGGCCATCGGCAGCTTCCGCAGGCGCCACATCCCAACAAGGAATTTACTCTACATTAGCATAGGAGGAACTAAGCCTCTTTCCTGCCTCAGTCCACAAAGAGAACCACAGTAGCCTCTCCACATGAAGCGCCGTGCTCGTGTGATGTCTGATCTACACCTGTTTCAGAACAGCGAATCGCTTTCAGGATTTTCAGGATGGAAAGTAGCTAGCTGCGTGAACAGTCAAAATAATTTGTGAAATTGAAAATGTGTGCAATTTAGTTTTTTTCAATGTTTAGTTTGAAAACAAATACAGGTGACTGTAGTAAATCTAGTCAGAGTTCTTTCAAATCAGATAAGCCCTATCTAACTTTTCCTCAGTTTGGACTGCTTTCCAGTTTCCAGTTCATGCTGGGGATGTCAGTGCTGAAATGAGAGGGGATTGTTTTTCCCAGTAGAGGAGAATAGAGTGTTTAGGCATGATCTGTATGTGGCAGACCTGCAGGCCCAGCCAGCCAGGCCCAGCAGCTCAGTGGGTGTCATAGGAATTCTGCTTGCATGTTGGTCAGTACTTGAAAATGTTCCCTGTTCAAAGAAGGGATATAAGGGAAATAGGATTAGAGGGAAATCAAATGGCCAGTTAGATGAACAATAATACTTTTTGAATAGCAGATTTCGTCTGCCGCTAACTCTACTGAGATAACACTGATGATTGAAATGTGGGATTTTACTGTCAGGGCAAATCTCTTTCAATATGCAGAATGTCAAACACACAGTGAGGTGTGTGTTTGTGTGCTTTGCCCGCACACATGAATGTGTGTGTTTGTGTGTGAGAGAGAGAGAGTCTATGTCTGTCTTTGTGTGTGTCTGTCTGTGGGTGTGCTAGGCTGTATGTTGATGACAGAGATTCCTGGAGTGTCCAGAGGCAGCCTGGAAGTGCTGGCTTGTCCCCAGGGGATGGATGACAGGCAGGCAGACCCGGCTTGCAGGGTGTTCCCAGAGACTGGAGGTCAACAGCAGGCAGGACACTTCTCCGCTCCCACATGGGAAAAGGGTGACTGTGCTGCTCACACCACAAAGGGCTGGACTGTCTCAAAATAAAGATGTATGGGTTTTTAATGTTCAACTTCTGATGGAATTTGGGTACATTTCAGATGGGTCAGATCTTTCCCATGGTGGGAGACATTAGTGAATAAGATATTCAGCATTTTTGCAGTTCATCCCATACAATGAAATGTGTTATTATGTCATTCTGTTATACCATGTCATAACTGCTAATTTGGATGATATTAAGCCAGTTACTGAACCATGTTAGTGGAACTGCAGCTGGGTCTGTTTTGGATTGGAAAGGTGACAAAGACTTCTGCTGTGTCTGTCACTATCTCTGATAGAAACCTCACGGGTGTTAGGTGTCATTGGCTGTATGCTGATATGTGTGGTGGAGAAGATGGGTTACAGAGCTGAGAAGAGCCTTATTAGCCCACAGAACACACTATCCCACCACCAGCCCTCTCTCTGGGGCCAGAGGAATCTCCACCACTCACAGACTGATGAAAAGTGAAGCCACCGCAGGGCGCTGAGAAAATGAGAGCCATTACCACCACAAAAACACGGTCATTTGGATATAGAATGGAAGTCGGTGAGGCGCAGGCAGGGGCTAAGATATGGAGCTCGGTATTACAAAAGAAAAGGCAAAGGGGAGACTGCAATTTACTCTGAGACTGGCCACCTGACCGTGGAGAAGACCAGTAATCAGTAGAAAGGATTGGGATGGGGAGTGCCCTGGTGGAGATCTGTGGTGCATCACGGAGGCCCAACAGCATGCATCTCCGCTTAAACAGTCCTTTAGCTATGATGTCATCTTGCAGGACAGGCCAGGGACCTGCAGGCCAAGCTAGAGGAACTGGAGAGGAACTCCATCCAGACACCCTTACCTCTGATGTGGTTCCACCTAATATCACATAAAACCATAGCATGAGATCAATGCGAAGTAATATCGCTTGATGGCTAGTTTGGATAAAATTATACGGAAAACGTTTTTCTAAAATTAGCTATCCGGATAAGTAATTACCCTAGTCTCTATTGTAGGTAAATTCTCCCTCCTGTATAGAGTGAAAGTGATTTAATTTGGGTACAGATGTGATTTATTGCGCATCGATAGCTTCATTTAAGTTGGCAGAAAATGACAGGAAACGGTAGCAAGTCACAGCTCGCACTTGATGTTCATTGTGTATACAGCTGAATCAAAAATCAATCTGCTTCTACATCTGCCATCTTGAGGGTTAAGGGACACAGATGGCTCCATCGCTGGCATCCCACCAAAGCCTGGTGTTAATCGGATGCCAAGGCTGAAGAGGGAAAGTTTGAATTCTCCCTTGTTCCTTCGTTAAGATCTCAGGTCCCCCTGCCACCAGATGTGACCGATTGCACGTTGTTGCAATCTGGGTTTAATCACGCATCATTGACAAAATGACACTCCTATGGAAGGGCTGAATAGGAAATTAAAGCATTTTAGATAACGTTCATAATTGACTAAATTGTTTAAGCCCCCAGATCACATGTATAATCTCTGCCTCACATGACCGTGCTGAAACGAAGTGCCTTGTTTGATCATTAATGATTTGGACACTAATCACATTTCCAGTTAAGTTTGTTTTGGGTCTTTGGTTCAGAGCGATAGGAATATAGAATGATGATCATCATAGTCCAACTTTGGCTTAAACTCCATTTAAGTGATAATTGGTCTTTCAGCAGGCAGCTCTAGGCGATGATGATGAACTCTGAGGGCCAGTCTATGTCCATCCACTTTTCACACTCGGCAGTAAATTATGTAACATTTGCTGTAAATAAAGGACTAGTTCCCCATTTAAATTTGAAAGCATGTTGGTGTTATCCAACCCCTTCAGGCTATTGGGCTTTTATAACCCAAGATCGTCACTGTTGGTAATATTAAGTGGAATTTTTCTCTCATCAGTCATAAAGTGGCTCTAAATGCTAACGCGTATGAATATGTACATTTTGTGTATGGAAATGTCCTATTTTACAAAAGAAAGGCTAATCCTCTTTAAAGATATTGAACTTAAAATTCATCTCATTGGAGCCTCTTGCTTGGTCCCCATTTAACCTCCTTCAAAATATAGATATGATGAAAATTATAAGACTACAGCTTGATCTTAAATGATTTCTACTCAGGGTATGAGGATCATTTCGAGGCTTCATTGCTAGGTGTTTTCGCTCTGTTTATGTGCTCCAGTATCAGGTGCTTACGAATGAATAGAGCTCAAAGTTGAGCTTCTCAGTCTATAGCAATTCTCCAATGCTCTGTGTGAACCAAGTCTTAACAGTGGTGTTCCAGCAGTGTACACAGTCTCACATATCATTATTTAGAACTGGATGATCAATAATTGAGAACCATTGGACGAGAGGAATACCATTATGTTGACAATATACTCTGCATAGGGTGCGCAGTGTAATGTGGCTTGTTGTTTAGCTACTCCAACACTCTTTTAATCTGCAACTCTATTTCATTTCTTTTGTTACCTCTAATGAGCAAGTTTTTTAATCTTGGGGATTTTGTCAATGAATCCATTAATTTACAAACGCAGTGTGTGCTTTTACAAAATGTATCAGGCAGAAATTATAGCTTCCCCCATGCGAGGTAAATCAGCAAAGTAATTTTTGTTTTGTTTTATTCTTATCTGGTCATTTAATTGCTGCTATTGTCTCATTAGGAGGACGCAACCATGAATGATAAGAGAAGTTGAAGTGAACGTTTTTTCTCAGTTTGCTTTGAATGGTTTCAGTTTGAAGACTGGCTTGTATATGATCTCTGCCAGCGCTGGTATTGTAAGCACTGCTAAACAGTACAGACAACATTTGCCAAATGCTGCCTTTGCTGTTTAACAGATAATTCAAAAATTCCTCTGCAAATTATCCAAATTTAATTAGCAATATAAATGCCAGAAGGAGCACATTATGTGCAATTGTCTTGCTATCTTTCCAGAAATGAGTCTTTTAAAATGAATTTGCTGTATCAGTCATCTTTAAAATATTTTTGATCACTGAATTCATAGTTTCCATCCTGTGTTTTCTTTAAGGTATTCATTGACATAGGTGATTGCCTCTTAATTACTAGCACAGCCTCCTCCTATTCACTCCTATTAATTCATGTTTTCTGGCACAGTCCCAAAAGGCAGCCTTGCCCTATATCTTCTAATTACTTCTATAATTGAATTTGCTCACTGTTTCTGGGCTATGTTTTTAAGTGCCTGTTTGTTCCGAGGGTTTATTGTGTCTTTGTGTGACAGCCCTCTGCAGACAGAACATGCATAGCCATCTTTCCTCATCAATTTTCCACAGCCTGAGTTCTTTCTTTCTCTATTACTTGCACCTCCAAACCCCAGACATATGATGGGTTAGTGAAACAGGAAGGAAATTAATTAGTAAAGGGGGAAACAATTACCCTGACTACTTCTCGTCCAGTCATTAGTACTATAACCCAAATATGTGAACAAATAAATCCTCCATAATGTTTCTTTGTCACTGAATGCAGTTTTATGGAGTTGATCCTTATACACTTCCAGTAGCTGCTCAGGGTTGGTAAATAGAAAAGCTTTATACTATTCCAGAAATGTGCCACAGAGTCGTAAATCATATGAATGACCATATTAATGTCAGAGAAGCCATGAACCTGATCAGGAGTGGCTATAGGAAATGTGAATGTAACCTTGATATGTTCAGATAGACAATCAGGAGGAGCCTCTGCAGAGCTATGTGGACTCTGCTCTCTTAGTGCACCAGTGATGAATTAAAAGGCATGTTGCATAATGATAGAGACTAACAGAAGGAGCATTGAGGATGCCACAGGGCTGAGGGTCCAGCACAGTCCTGTGTGTTGTGTCCCTGTGAGTGGGGCTGAGAGGAATCTCCCTGACCGTTCCCTGTCCCTCTTATCTTCTTGGTGCTATCGAGGCCAGCCGACGACAAACCGGCAGTCCCCTGATGGGCCTGGAGGGCTCATTGTCCTCATGTCAGGGGGCATTATCCCACCGCAACGTCCGAAAAATTATTCCCCAGGCCTGACAGTGTGTCTTTGAAAAAACTTTCCCTCACTCTCATTGATTTATTTTCCCATCCGGCTCCTATCTCGCCTGCCTTTTGTTTCCTTATCGTTGCTTCAGGTTATTATGTGCAAAGTATTGACAGGAGCAGGAGGCCGTGGTCGATGGAGAGCTAATGCATCCGTAATCCCGCCTTTGTTACGGAGGAATGTTTCACTCGGGTCTCCGATGGGGAGAGAGGCGCAAAGCTGTTGATCCCGATTTTATTTGTTGGGAAGCCCATCCATCAATCAAACTGGAGACCATCTGACTGCTGAATGACACAGGGACTCGGCTGAAGAAATTTGATAACAGCAGTATTGTCAGAAGGCTCCGCTCACTCTCTTCGATAAGAAATACATTTGACTGGAGCAGATAAGCACATGAGGATTAAAGCCTTTAAGAGAGTGGGTTACACACATGCCACAAGAGTTTTTTTTTTTTCAAAGAGCTTTGGTGTAAACGATACTTTTGGCAAACAACACAAAAATACAGATTCAAAGTGTGCTGCTTGTGATAGCGCAGGATATGCTTGGATTATTTATAAGGTTCCTGATAGTGACAGCAACCCCTATAGGTATGTGGCATTTTGAGCAGACAACTGGGAAGGTGCATAAAGTAATAAGCTTAGTGCTGTGGCATGTTGTCATGCTCTGTGAGAACCATTGTTATGAATGGCATACGTATAACAGTATGTTATGTGTCATACCGGCTACTGTATAGAGAAAACCTACTTAACATGTGACTCTGATCTGGAGTGGATTGTAATCCAAAGACAAACCAACAACATTATCATCACCACCATCTAGAGTAGTCTCTTAATCGGATTAATGGTAGGAGAAGGGTTAAATCCATCACGGATATTATAGTTAATCATCTAGGCATGAGGTAGCCAGCAAGCTTCTTAGAATGGCATACCTTATTCAGGACTGGGTACAGTACCTTTGTTATATGGAGAAATTAACTTTGTGTATTAGCGCTGAACCAGTGTTTTGATGTCTGGCGTTCTCAGGTTGTCTATACTAAGACCATATAAATCATTTTAGTAGAATTCCATAGGGTTCGACAACTATGATTATTATACAGATGAAGTAATTAAAATAACAGAATAACAATATTTTCTCTAATGGCATATACAAAATAAATTTGAAGAGAATACTTGAGTATGATCATATCAAACATTTGCCCAACTCTACATTTTCCATTTTCCAAAGTAAAAGGACAACAACCTGAAAAAAGATTTCAGAAGAAAATCCAAAAGAAATCCTGAAATTACCAGAGGGCAAAAAAAATGGAGGCTATTGTGACCCGTGCATTAACACACTATGATTAAGTTAGTTTTTGTGTTCATAATGACTAGAGGCTAAGGAGTCAGAAGAGGGGGAAAAATCAATGTAAGAGTGCTGGAGATTAGCCTGACAAATTACATGCGCCTGGCTACTCCATTGTACATCACGGCCTCTATAGTCTAAAGAAGACGCCACAAGATGGAGCTGCCAAATGGCGTATGGACTCCAAGATCATTTTTATTGATTTTGCACATACGTCAATGGGGGTAATTGTGGGTAGTCCAGCGACCCTGCATGTTGGATGTATGTCAGGTCCTGACAGAGACAGACAGCTGTCATTGTTCCTCTGTCCGGGCCATTCACACTCCCAGACACACTCACTTAGAAACAGACCTCTTCTTTCATTTCCATTATAACAGAGGATCTTGTGTCTTGGTCTACTAGTCAGTTCATTACTGCTAAAAGTATGACAGATACTTTGACATTGTTCAAAATCAGCACCTGAAAATCTGAAGTGGTAGCTATAATCTGCAATGTGCACATATTGAAGTGAAAAGTTATCAAAAAGACTCAGAAAACATTTTCAATAGTGAACAATTTCAGCAATAAGAATTGAATGTCCGAAATGATATACACAGGAATTGACCATAAAGTGTAGCTAACTCTTGTTACATGCTATTAGTTACTAATTGATTATTAATGTGATGTAATAAAAACAAGGATTTAAGTAGATTACTTACAAGAACAGATCCAAGCTATACAGGAGCAGTATGTTTATGTTTTCCGCCAGCCTCAAGCTTACTCTTGATTGATATTCATCTAACAAATCTGCTTGTTGCGTCATAATGAAATGTGTGCGTGTAACGTGATAAGGGTTGGCAGCGTGGGATCATTTGATTCTATTAGCCTGCATCTGATGTACCACCGAGTTACATGGCAACGTTAAGCATAGCAGATGTTAACAGTGGGAGGTAAAGTGCTGACAGCTATAAGTGTTCTCTGGCAGTAGCACGTACACACACACACACACACGCGCACAGGAAGGCAGATGTTGCATGCACTTGCCACAAGTTTCCCCCATTCCTTTCTTTATGGCATTTAAAGTATCAGTACAGCACATTGGGATCTTTCCCATGGAGTTCCTGCCATTCCAAATGGTGAGAATGAATGTCGTAGGCCTCCATAAGTCAAGGGCTCTCTTTGCTTTTCACAGACAGGTAAACGCCAAAGATTTATCTTCCCGTTGGTCACAGGCCTTTATGAGCTAGTTGTGAAATTCTACAACTAGTGTTTAAAGAAGGGGTAAGAAAGCTAAGGAACTGAGAAATGTGTGTCAAGTCACGGCTCATCTGATGGTAGAGGCTACTGTGTCTCAGGTCTTTCTGGTGTTCTCACATTAGCTCCATGGTGTGATGTCTCTCTCGCTTTCTCTCTCTCTGGCTCTGGCTGTAGGCTACTACTAGACTCATACAGGACTGGAAAGGCAGGGTGGCCCTCATTCAACTCACTTCACATATGTTTGTCTCCATTTTCTTTGAATATGATTTCAAACCTACAGTAAGATTTGTATGTCTCCTGGAAATGTGAAAGTACATGTGGTGTGTGTGTGTGTTGGTGCTTGACTGTGTTCTTTTTAGAAAGTCAGGTGTCACCCAATTCAGTCAGTATCAACTGGATGCTTTTGTTATGCTTCTTTATTGAGGTGTCTATAATAGCCTATAACTAAGAAAAAGTGAAAACTGTACAGTTGAAGTCAAAAGTTTACATACACCTTAGCCAAACACATTTAAACACAGTTTTTCACAATTCCTGACATTTAATCCTAGTAAATATTACCTGTCTTAGGTCAGTTAGGATCACCACTATTTTAAGAATGTGAAATGTCAGAATAAGAGCAGAGAATTATTTATTTCAGTTTTTATTTCACATTCCCAGTGGGTCAAAAGTTTACAAACACTCAATTAGTATTTGGTAGCATTGCCTTTAAAATTGTTTAACTTGGGGCAAAAATGTTGGGTAGCCTTCCACAAGCTTCCAAGAAAAAGTTGGGTGTATTTTGGCCCATTCCTCCTGACAGAGCTTGTGTAACTGAGTCAGATTTGTAGGCCTCCTTGCTCGCACACGCTTTTTCAGTTCTGCCCACACATTTTCTATAGGATTGAGGTCAGGGCTTTGTGATGGCCACTCCAATACCTTGACTTTGTTGTCCATAAGCCATTTTGCCACAACTTTGGAAGTATGCTTGGGGTCATTGTCCATTTGGAAGACCCATTTGCGACCAAGCTTTAACTTCCTGACTGATGTCTTGAGATGTTGCTTCAATATATCCTCATAATTTTCCTTCCTCATGATCCCATCTATTTTGTGAAGTGCACCAGTCCCTCCTGCAGCAAAGCATCCCCACAACATGCTGCCACCCCCGTGCTTCACGGTTGGGATGGTGTTCTTCGGCTTGCAAGCCTCCCCTTTTTTCCTCCAAACATAATTGTCATTATGGCCAAACAGTTACATATTTTTTTCATCAGACCAGAGGACATTGCTGCAATAAGTACGAACTTTGTCCACATGTGAAATTGCAAACCGTACGTACGTTCATCTCTAGGAGACAGAACGCGTCTCCTTCCTGAGCGGTATGACGGCTGCGAGGTCCCATGGTGTTTATACTTGTGTACTATTGTTTGTACAGATGAACGTGGTACCTTCAGGCATTTGGAAATTGCTCCCAAGGATGAACCAGACTTGTGGAGGTCTACAAACATTTTTCTGAGCTCTTGGCTGATTTCTTTTGATTTTCCCATGATGTCAAGCAAAGAGGCACTGAGTTTGAAGGTAGGCCTTGATATACATCCACAGGTACACCTCCAATTGACTCAAATTATGTCAATTAGCCTATCAGAAGCTTCTAAAGCCATGACATCATTTTCTGGAATTGTCCAAGCTGTTTAAAAGGCAGAGTCAACTTAGTGTATGTAAACTTCTGACCCACTGGAATTGTGATACAGGGAATTTTAAGTGAAATATTCTGTGAACAATTGTTGGAAAAATGACTTGTGTTATGCACAAAGTAATGTCCTAACCGACTTGCCAAAACTATAGTTTGTTAAAAAGAAATTTGTGGAGTGGTTGAAAAACGAGTTTTAATAACTCCAACCTAAGTGTATGTAAACTTCCGACTTCAACTGTATATCTTTCATTACTTATAACCTGAAATAAAAGTGTGTGCCCTTAGAAGTAACATTGTTCATGTCAGTAAATATATTTGGCACAAGTGGACATTTAAAAAAATTACACTTGAAAGGACATTTGAGGGGCTGTCAAAATTAGCGTTTTATTTCTCTGAACATTTGTATTTCATAATTGAAATATAGAATTTGCAGTAGATACATAATAGTGAGCATTGGTATTTTTCCACAGATGGATACACAATGCCACTCAAGCTTCTCTTTGTACAGCCACTTACCCAAAAACATGATTTTGTTTGTGTGTGTGCAGTAGCAAGGGAATGGTCTTCATTTTTACCAGATTCTCCCAGCTTTCACAAACTCCACCTCAAGATAGCCATTTAGACTAAAGCCCTGGACGGCGATCAAAACAAAGCTCTATCAAAGGCAGCTCAGCCCTGTCAGATGGTGGTCCAGCCTTGTGTGTCTGGAGCATACTTGTATCTGCATGCTCCTGGCCTAAAAGCAGCAGAGAGGCCAATCCTATCCCGGCCCGCGCTTAATGCTCTATGCCTGGTGCCAGCTAGGCCTGCCGACCAGGGTGAAGGGAGCCATGTCTGTCCCACCTATGGCTGCCTAGTGCCTTCCCCACGCCCCGGCATCCTCCTTTGCAGCCGGGCGCCAGCCCCACTCCCAGGCTGTCTGGAGCTCTTCCCAAACGGATGGAGGATACGGTCAACAGCTTAGATGGATGCCACTTTAGGTCCCGCTGGCCTGTGGAAATCCTACTGGAAAACTGTGCTGTGTTTTCATGGATGTGCTACGGATGTTTTGTTACATGGTTTATACAGTGGGCATCCAAAGTATTCACCCCCCTTGGATTTTTTCACATTTTGTTGCATTACAAAATGGGATTGAAATAGATTTATTTGTAAAAAGAAATTGTCAATGATCTACAAAAAATACTCCAGGTGACTCTAGGTGACATTATATTTGAATGTCTACCTCTTCTTCTGCCCCCCACACATAAAACTTCTGTAAGATCCCTCAGTCAACTACAAAGACCTGGGAGCTTTTCGAAAGCCTGTGATTGGTAGATGAGTAACAATAACAAATCAGACATTGAATATCTTTTTAAGCATGATCAGGTTAATAATTATGCTTTGGATTATGTGTTATAATTATGCTGTGGATGAAGATGGCGCTGCAATAGATAGCTGCCGTTTTACGGGCTCCTGACCAATTCTGTTATTTTCTGTGATTTTGTTCTACATAATACTTCCGCAATCATTTCCTATGACCAAAAATAGCTTATGGACATCAGAACAGCGTTCCCTAACCTCGGTTTGGATGAAGATTTCTCACTCAACGAGTCGGTAGCTGTGGACATACTACTCGTTCCTGACCAGGCCCTAATCCCCTGGACTCAAAAGAGGAAGAGACGGCACAAGAGAGGCAAACGAACGGGCTCCGTGACGCGATTACGTCGACGAGTAAAGGACAATGATAATATAATTTACATCTAGCTGGTTTTTCTCTGAGGTGTGTGTCTCTTTGTTAACAACACCTGGTGCGAGATCGCTAATGTTTAGGAAGTCTCAAGGTTTTGCTCACCTGAGTTAGAATACCTCATGATAAGCTGTAGACCATCCTATTTAGCAAAATAGTTTATTAAAAAATGTGTAGCTGTCTGTTTACCACCACAAATGGATTCTGGCACTAAGACTGCATTCAACAAGCTTTATAGGGCCATAAGCAAACAAGAAAATGCAAATCCAGAAGCGGCCCTCCTAGTGGCCGTTGATTTTATTGCAAATAAACAGAACTTTTTACCAGCATGTCACCTGTGCAACAAACGTCTCAATCACCTTCACTCCACACACAGAAATGCAAACAAAGCTCTCCCTCACACTCCATTTGGCAAATGTGACAAAAACGCTATCGTCCTGATTCCTGCTTACAATCAAAAACTCAAACAGGAAGTACTAGTGACAATACGGAAGTGGTCCAATGAAGTGGATGCTAAGCTACAGGACTGGTTTGCTAGCACAGACTGGAAAGTGTTCCAAGGATTCATCCGATAACACATCAGTCACCAGCTTCCTTAATAAGTGCATCGTTAGAGGTATATCAAGCCTTTTTTTAAATATATACTCAAAGCTCCATTATTAGCTTTTTTAACTACTCCTATAGAAATGGTAGTCTGTCAGGGACTCAGCAGGAAGGTCTGATTTCACTATTATTAAAACAATACCCAGATGGCAAATATAAAGGTCCAGTCCATTTTAAAAACTGGAGGCATCTTACACTTCAATGTTCTGATGCAAAAATACTAGTGAAATGCAGAGCACTCAGAATAAAAAATGTTTTACCAGGTATTGTTCATTCAGATCAGACAGGTTTTTTTACATGGACGATACGTTGGAGCTAATACACAACTACTAGAAATAATAGAACAACATGAAACATCTAAGAAGCCAGGCCTGGTATTCATAGCGGATTTGGAAAAGGCTGTCGATAAAGTAAGACTGGATTTTAAATATAAATGCCTAGTTTTTTTTTCAATTTCGGTGAGTCTCTTATTCAATGGTTAAAAATAATGTACAGAAACCCCAGGTGTAAAATAGTAAAAGTGGCTACTTCTCCAAAAGTTTTGAACTGCCAAGAGGAGTTAAACCTGTCTAGGATCAGCGTGGCGCTAGCGGCACCCCCCCCCCCCTCACTGAAAAACCAGTGCCGCGAAATTCAAAAAAAATATTTTTTTAAAATATTTAACTTTCACACATTAAAGTCCAATACAGCTAATGAAAGACACAGATCTTGTGAATCCAGTCAACATGTCCGATTTTTAAAATGTTTTACAGGGAAGACACAATATGTAAAGATGTACATCTATTACCTAAAAACACATTAGCATAATCCACCATCTTTTATTTGTCCACCAACACCAGTAGCCATCACCAATTCGGCTAAACTAAGATATTTATAGCCCCTAACCAACAAAAAAACTCATCAGATGACAGTCTGATAACATATTTATGGTATGGGATAGGTTTTGTTAGAAAAAAGTGCATATTTCAGGTAGATGGCATAGGTTACAATTGCACCCACCGTCACAAATGGAATAGAAAAACTACTTAGAGCAACGTGTTTACCTACTTACTAATCATCAAACATTTCGTAAAAATACACAGCATACACGAATCGAAAGACACAGATCCTGTGAATACAGACAATATTTCAGATTTTCTAAGTGTCTTACAGCGAAAACACAAAAAATCGTTATATTAGCATAGCACATAGCACATAGCAGCCCAGCATTGATTCTAGCCAAAGTGAGCGATAACGTCAACATCGCCAAAAATATATTAATTCTTTCACTAACCTTCTCAGAATTCTTCAGATGACACTCCTGTAACATCATATTACACAATACATATAGAGTTTGATCGAAAACGTTTATATTTAGCCACCAAAATCATGGTTAGACAATGTGAAATGTAACTCAGCTGGTCAGAAAATGTCCTTGCGCCACTTAGACAGTGATCTACTCTTATACATAAATACTCATAAACGTGACTAAAAAATATAGGGTGGACAGGGATTGATAGACAATTTAATTCTTAATACAATTGCGGAATTACATTTTTTAATTTATCCTTACTTTTCAATACAGTTTGCGCCAAGCGAAGCTACGTCAAAAAACATGGCGTCCTAAGCCACTAAAATGTTTCGACAGAAACACGATTTATCATAATAAAAATGTCCTACTTTGAGCTGTTCTTCCATCAGTATCTTGGGCAAAGGATCCTTTCTTGGGAGTAATCGTCTTTTGGTGGAAAGCTGTCCTCTTGCCATGTGGAAATGCCAACTGCGTTCGGGATGAACTGAAAAGCGTGCCCAGTTATTCACATCGTTTCAAAAATAAATGTCCCAAAATCGCACTAAACGGATATAAATTGCTATAAAACGCTTTAAATTAACTACCTTATGATGTTTTTAACTCCTATAACGAGTGAAAAGATGACCGGAGAAATATAACAGGCTAAACTAACGCTTGGAACAGGAGAGGGTCGGAGTCCTCCACGCGCGTTACGCACCAAGAAAAGACTTGCTAGCCTCAGGGTTTTTTCATTTGTAGTGCCTGTGAACGCGCAATCGACCCCATTGGAATCGTCATCACGTAAAGGCATCCAGGGGAAGACGTAAGAAGTGTCCGTATAGTCATAGCAATAACAGTGCCCTTTTAACTGACTTCAGAACAGTGGCCAACATTTCTGAAATCTGACTCCATGTCAGGGAAATTGCTGTAGAATGGGCTCTGTTCCACTTAGAGACAAAATTTCAACTCCTATAGAAACTATAGACTGTTTTCTATCCAATAATAATAATAATATGCATATTGTACGATCAAGGATTTTGTGGGAAGCCGTTTCAAAAATTAACCAATTAGCATAAATAGTCTCAACAGCGCCCCCATCCTCAACAGGTTAAACAAGAGTGTCCGCTGTCACCATATCTACTCGTTATGGCCATCGAAATGCTAGCTGTTAAAAATCAGATCAAATAACGTTAGAGGATTGAAAATCCAAGGCTTAAAAACAGAGGTGTCCATGTATGCTGATGACTCATGTTTTATAATAAGTCCGCAAGCTGGATCCCTGCATTGAAGATCTAGATAACTTTTCTAGCCTCTCTGGACTAAAACCTAACTATGACAGGCATCCCATATTACGTATTGGATCTTGAAACTTTTACATAACCCTGCAGTTTACCTATAACATGGGCTGATGGTGAAGTAGACATATATGGTATTCATATCACAAAATATATAAATGACCTCTCCACAATGAATTTCAATAGAAAACGCGTAAAAACAGACAAGATCCTGCAAACATGGAGAGGTAAATACCAGTCTATTTATGGAAAAATGACACCGATTAACTCCTTAGTCATATCTCAGTTTACTCACTTCAAATCAAATTGTATTTGTCACATGCGCCGAATACAACAGGTGTAGACCTTACATCTCACTTACTTATTGTGCTGCCTACTGATGATCTGTTTTTCAAATCATATGAGCAAAGAATATTACGCTTTATCTTGGATGCTAAACCATACAAGATAAAGTGTGCCTATCTATATAATGAATATGAACTGGGTGGGTTGAGATTACTAAATATAAAAGTACTAAACCTCTCAAAAGTTTTACTTGAATCCAAAAGGGTTCTCAAGTAGATTGCTAAGAAAAGCTCATCCCTTGTTTAAAAATGGTCTTTATGCCTTTGTGCAGATTGCATGTAGTAACCAAAAAAAGTGTTAAACAAATCAAAATATATTTTAGATTTTAGATTCTTCAAAGAAGCCACCATTTGTCTTGATGACAGCTTTGCATACTCTTGGAATTCTCTTAACCAGCTTTCTTCTTAAAGCATTTGAGCCAATCAGTTGTTGTAACAAGGTAGGGGTGGTATACAGAAGATAGCCCTATTTGGTAAAAGACCAAGTCCATGTTATGGCAAGAACAGCTCAAATAAACAAAGAGAAATGACAGTCCATCAATACTTTAAGACATGAAGGTCAGTCAACGCGGAACATTAAGAACTTTGAAGGTTTCTTCAAGTGCAGTCAGAAAAACCATCAAGCGCTATGATGAAACTGGCTCCCATGAGGACCGCCACAGGAAAGGAAGACCCAGAGTTAAATCTGCTGCAGAGGATAAGTTAATCAGAGTTACCAAGCTCAGAAATTTCAGTCCAAATAAATGCTTCAAAGAGTTCAAGTAACAGACACATCTCAACATCAACTGTTCAGAGGAGACTGTGTGAATCAGGCCTTCATGGTCGAATTGCTGCAAAGAAACCACTACTAACGGACACCAATAAGAAGAAGAAGACTTGTTTGGGCCAAGGAACACGAGCGATGGACATTAGATCGGGGGAAATCTGTCCTTTGGTCTGATGAGTCTAAAATTGAGATTTTTGGTTCCAAACGCTGTGAGACGCAAAGTAGATGAGCAGATGATCTGCGCATGTGTGGTTCCCACCGTGAAGCATGGAGGAGGTGTGATGGTGTGGGGGTTCTTTGCTGGTGGCACTAACTGTGATTTATTTAGAATTCAAGGCACACTTAACCAGCATGGCTAACACATCATTCTGCAACAACACAAAATCCCATCTGGTTTGCGCTTAAAAGGGGCTATCAATTTTTTTCCAACAGGACAATGACCCAACACACCTCTAGGCTGTATAAGGGTTATTTGACCAAGAAGGAGAGTGATGGAATGCTGCATCAGATTACCTGGCCTCCACAATCACCTGACCTCAACCCAATTGAGAGGGTTTGGGATGAGTTGGACCATAGAGTGAAAAAAAAGCAGCCAACAAGTGCTCTGCATATGTGGGAACACCTTCAAAACTGTTGGAAAAGCATTCCAGGTGGAACTGGTTGAGAGAATGCCAAGAGTGTTCAACGCTGTCATCAAGGCAAAGGGTGGCTACTTTGAAGAATCTAAAATCTACTGTATATCAGGACTGTGCTTTTCAGCTAACCACCACACTATGGTGTTTGGCCTGATCCCCTGCGACAATGAGACAGCCTATAGGGAGGAGGTCAGTGACCTGGCAGTGTGGTACCAGGACAACAACCTCTCCCTCAATGTCAGCAAGACAAAGGAGCTGATCTCTGACTACAGGAAACCCATGTATATAGCCAAGTTAACATTACTCATTGTGTATTTATTCCTCATCTTATTATTTTTCTATAATTTTTTTCTTTATGCATTGTTGGGAAGCATTTCACTGTTAGTCTACCCCTGTTGTTTACGAAGCATTTGACAAATAAAATTTCATTAAACTACCCAGACACAAAAACGATATAGTCGTTCTTCTGAAGTGAGCTGCCGGACAGGAAGGAAACTGCTCAGGGATGTCACCATGAGCTAAATTTCTATGGCAAGACTTGAAAATTGCTGTCTAGCCATGACCCCCAACACCTTGACAGAACTTGAAGAAGTTTGAAAAGCATAATGGGCAAATATTGGACCATCCAGGTGTGCATTGTTCTTAGCGACTAACCCGAGAAGCTTCACAGCTGTATTCACAGCCAAAGGTGTTTCTAACAACATGTACTCACTCAGGGGCATGAATACTTATGTAATCCAGGTATATTACTGTTTAATGTTTCAATTTTTTAAGAGTATTATTGGAATTTGTTTTCCGCTGACATTACAGTGTTTTGTGTTGATCGTTGACAAAAAAAATCTAATTAAATCCATTTTAATCCCACTATGTAACACAACAAAATGTGAAGAAATCCAGGAGGGTCAATGCTTATGTCATAATGAACAAACTAATCATTCAAAATAAGCCCATTAATTCTGCCTTGTATTGGTTCATCTGAAGTACCTCCCCATTCACTTCTATAGTGAGATAAAAATGTGTTTGATTCAATTAAAATATAAAATTTCCTACACATCTTGATTTTCTTCCGCCTGTACCATAATGTGTTTGTTTTTTTGCTGCTGAAAATCTGTACGTGATATCTGGGGAAAAAATGGATAGCTTGTTTAAAGATGTGGGATTGTACAGTAGCGTCCACCAGTCCAGTGTCTACTCTCTTCTACTGTACTTTGCTTGGTATCTCTTTCTGTGTGACGATGTGGCCAGCATCTAAAAGGTATCATTCTATGCTGCCTTGGGTGTCTTGGTTTGTCACTAAATTACTCGCCACACTTAATTACAGAGGATGAGGTGAACGCCTCATTTCTCTTTGTTATATGCTAAGCAGTCAGCAATCTCAAACAAAAGGGCCCTGGCTCTGGAAACTCTAGGATTTGCTGCTGGGATTATAGTCTCATGGATAATGATGTGTGGTCAGCAGAAGCAAAGCTTTATTTTAATTCAAATTGGCCAGTAAACAAACCCATTGGTATGTCTGATGGTTAGAGTAACTGTCTAGTAAGCGCTGTGGTAGAGTATCGCCACTTAGCTGGATCTATTATGTGTGTTTTACAGTGCAGGTCTTCTGTTATGTTGCTACGTGTCTGTTTGCCACGTGGGGCATCTCTAACTATTTTTACTGGTAGTCAGGTTCAAGCCAGTTCAACTCTATTGTCTATTGATTTACACTGTCTATGTACTCTGTGTCACGTAGCTGTAAGATGGGATATGAAAATGCTAGTAGCATGCATAATTCTGTTGAGATTGTTTGAAATTGCATAGGTATCGCGTTGGCTTCCATACCTGGGAAAATACAGATTATCAGATAATATGACTGGACAGTGCAAGTCATGACAATTCACATAAGTATCAGACATCTTGGCTGAGTTAATAGGATTATGTCAGCCTTCATAATGCTTATGACCATTATTACAGTCTGTCACAGCATATTATGACAAGTGTTTTGTCACTCAGTCATTACTGTGCTATGCATTAGAGCACTCCCAGTGAATACTTACCAGGCTGAGTGTGAGTTATAGGCATATAGTGTATGTCAGTGGTTTATGGCAGAGGGGTGTGTTAGGTGGGTTTACTTTGTGCGTGGGTGGGTGGGTGGGTGGGTGGGTGGGTGGGTGGGTGGGTGGGTGGGTGGGTGGGTGGGTGGATGGGTGGATGGGTGGGTGGGTGGATGGGTGGGTGGGTGGATGCCCAGTTATATTTGAATGCCCAGTTTTTCATCTGAAATGTGTTAGAAGTGTTTTGAGCATCACAGAATGCTAAGTGAACTCTCTCAGACATACTGCTATTAGACTCTGCCTGGAAAACAATGAGCTGTGGCATTGAATCATTTCTCTCTCAATGTAGTTTTAATTAAAATCATACAAAGACGTCCATTGTACAACTCATTTGACTTTTATTTGTATTGTTTCATTATTTTATTTCACCTTTATTTAACCAGGTAGGCCAGTGGAGAATAAGTTCTCATTTACAACTGCGACCTGGCCAAGATAAAGCAAAGCAGTGCAACACAAACAACAACACAGAGTTACACATGGAATAAACAAACATACAGTCAATAACACAATAGAAAAGTCTATATACAGTGTGTGCAAATGAAGTAAGATTTGGGAGGTAAGGCAATAAATAGGCCATAGTGGCAAAATAATAAAAATGTAGCAATTAAACACTAGAGTGATAGATGTGCAGAAGATGAATGTGCAAGTAGAGATATTGGGGTGAGAAGGAACAAAAAAAATATTTTAAAAAATCTAACTTGGAGATAAAAGTTAATAATGTGATCTGTGGCAAAACATATTACTAACAGTAAATCTGTTAATCCTCTTGACAATAATACTCAAAGCCAAGAATTTTCCTTGACTCTCAATTGAGAGGAAGGAAAATGGATTGATAGTGAGTTTTGAGAAAAACATGAAACATTTTCAGATTACTGTTGGCTGCACTGATTTAAAACGAGGTGGAGGCAGCCAAACATTTTGTCACTCAACTCCTCCATAATATTCCTATTACCCGATAACTGTTTCTGTTGTTGTTATTAGACATCCCCTTCATAATCTGTTCAACTCCCTCCATTTTTTGGGTGCACCTTGCAAGCTAATTAACGGATAGAATTTTGATTTAAGTCATTACTGCTCACACCTTTGCAGCAGCAGCACCTCAGAGATTAACAGTGAACCGTGTTCTATAAGAAGACAAAGCCCTTGCTGCCACTGGAGTGGATTACTGTCTGTATAGACCTATAGGAAGGTAGAGGAAGCCAGTAATTCCTATAGAAAAGTAGACAAACGTAGAGCCACTGACTAACAACTTTCCCTGCTGAGACCTTTTGTCTTCAGATTCCCATTTTCTCTTCCAGCTCCCTGACAGGACTGATAAAGACCTTGAGTAAGGCCAAAGCCAAAGCTTAGGTGACATGGAGAGTAAATTCAGCCCTAATGATTGGTGATATGCAATATGTTTTCTTTGGCTAAACTTCTGTGTTTTGTAACTCCTAAAGCACTTAATTGATTACCCATAGCTTAATTACAAATGGCATCAGCTGCAGATTGAATACGTTATTTTAAATGGCTATTGAGAAACCTTATGCTCCCTGAATGCTATATTCAATCATCTCACTTAACTAAAAAAAAAATAATGCTACTTGAAATCCATGGTAACAATACTAGAGATTTTAAACCCATGTTATGAAACTTTTAAACTTGATTCAAAATCCGTAACCAAAGTTCGTATTATCATAGTCTATCTCTCCAATAAGTGTCTCGTCCGCTTTCTCTCCAGTTTAAGGATTCAGCTTATGGACGATCGTTTTGGGGAATTGTTGATAATAATAATAAAAATATGTATTACTATAATAATATTATTAATAATAATGTTCATCACCAACCTATACCGAACATTTTGTTCAACCAATGCCAGCTTCTCTTGACATTACAGTGAAGCCTACTTTCTGCAAACGAAAAAAATCTTTATCAAATCCCCATTCTATGCCTTTCAATAATAAACCAAGCCCATTACCTCACGGCAGCTTTTGTTTGCCCTATACAAGAGAGAACAAAATTGTTATTCAGGAGAACGCTTTAGATTTGTATTGTGGGTAGAATTCACAAAGAGCAGTGTTATTGTATTAAAAAGAACCATCTGTATCAGAAACAATGGCTTCAAATTATCTCTGAATACCCACTGAAAAAAATATAAAGCTTTCCCTTCTCATTATGTGGGGTGGTTGTAGTGGGGGTGGGGGGGGGGGTGAAGCAGACTTGGTATAACTGACTTTTGTTGTTCTTGATGCATTCTTCTCTTTTTAAATCGGCCCCTTTTCAGATTGTGTGTAGCCATAAACGGCTTTTCTTGTTACAGGGGTAGCGAGCAAAACAGCAGCGCTCAGCGAGCAGCGTGAGCGGCGGTACGCTGAAGTAAGAGCACTGGCTTTTGGAAAGACCTGCAGACTACCGGGCGAGTAAAGAGAGAGAGAGAGAGACAGCCTGCCGCTGTTTCGGTCGAGCAGAGAGCGGGATCTCCGGCGGCTGAAGAGTGGTTCTTGAATCGGCCAGATACTGTTCCATCCTCTTTTCTGCCAATCAAGCAAAGATGAGGACAACACCCAAACTGGCACGTAAGTAGCATTGCAGTCGAGAGTGGTCCGGGGACAGTGAAAAGCAGGCTGCGCCTATATGCAGTGCACTGCAGTGTGATAGAGTATCGCATTATGAGCTTCAGTGGTTCGTGGGTTATTTTCCCATTGGGTTCTCGGACATAATTTAAAGCTTGCGCAACACTCGCAAACATTAGATTTCAAGTAGATGTTATATTATAAATATCCATCATGTAAGTGTTTAGTGGTTTGGATTGTTTTTGTAATGGCTTTGTTTTTGTTGACTACTTTTTTAGATTTGACCCATTATGTATTTTTTTAAACATTTTGTTACACAATTCTCCTCAATTTTCAGCAGAAGTAGCCTAATTTTTGACCTTTAAACACTGTTCTTAATATTTTTTAAACATGTGTTGATTTGGCCTTGATCTGGGCTACTTGGGAGTAGGCTGTCAGCCATAAATATTGAAACATCACACTTGTCAAATGATTGTTCCAAAGTAAATGTTTAATATGTATTCATCAATTTCTGAGTTTATACTGATTTATAGTTTGAAGTTAAAGAGCAATATACCAAATTAGAGAACAGAAATGTTTGTGGGTAGAGTTAAGTTAGTCTAACTATATTAGGTTTAAAATTGCACTCTTTAACCATCCACTCTCCCTTTTCCTTGGGTATTTCATAGGCTACATGTATTGAGTGCTCATAAATTAATATTTTCTTTGGTGCAGGCCTACTGCTCTCCAATCACTAGCACGTCACCTAGTGGACAATAATATAACGTTTAGAGATTCATCATGGTTATATTCTATAATTGTTCTTACCATGAAGTCTCTCTGTTTATCTCTCTCTCTGTGAAAAGGATCTGTTTAAAAAGTAAACCCATTGATTAAATAAACATATTACATCCAATGAGTAATATCAGTGCTGGTTATGTTGGATTATATTCAGTAAATATGGATATTTTAGGACTTTAGTGTGATTAAAGATATAATGAGTTAGGCTATAGGCAATAGGGTTATTATGGGATATATAATGAGGCAGGCCTAAGGGTCATTATGGGAGGTATATTGAGTTAGGCTATAGGCCTAAGGGTTATTATGGTAGGCATGGTTTTATATCGGGTCAGATGTACATTTTGAAAGGGAGCAAAAAGTGATTACATTTTCCAGAAGGGTGGGCTATAGGCTTTTAAAAAACAATATTTAACAAATTTCCTCTAAGATATTTTCACACTCATTATGTTCAAGAGTTGATAGGAATGGGCCTGCATTTAATGAGAAACCATTTGTTTTTATTAAAAAGTTAATTTGCTATGAATTACAGTGTTTTTCTTTCTAGTTTGTACATGAATAAAATAGCCTATAAATGTGTCATTATTGCTTTTGCTCAGTCGAGCCTTCTTTAAAAAATATGTTTGTTTTATGGTGCAAATAGTACTTGTTGATTTGGTCTCTCGAGTGGTCAAACGGTGTCTCCCGCAAATCGGTTAGTTGTCAAATAGTTTTCTAATTGCAAATGCAGGGAAATTCCTGTTAAGGATTCTGAAAGATGTTGCAGACTCCCCGCTGTTGCTTTTCCCATTATCGTAAACAGATTACAAATAGCGGGGAAAAACACTCAAACGCAGACAGAGAAGCGGCTATTTCTGACTGTTGTATCTCCACATCTCACCCAATTACTCAAAAGTGAAACCTTTTGAATATGGTGGTAAACTATTGACCAGTTTGTATATCATTCAAATATGTAGTGATGTTTTGTTTAATAACATGTACAAAATAGGTATAGGCTATAATTATTATATTAATAGTATAGGCTAGACGTTGTAGATTTAAAACTTTATAAGCACTCGATCAAAACAGTGTGTCCAAAAAATACAATATATTCAGTGTCAAGTTTCTCAATAGATGTATGTAGGCTATAGGCCTATTCGATGCTTTTCCAGCATCATTGCCAACTGTTTAACCATAAGCGTGAATGTTTGAAAATGAATTTGCCTTCTAAACCTGTAGTTGGTATACAAGTTATATAATTAGGCTACAGCGCACAACAGAACAAACTAACATAAGCTATAATAGTGTTCCATGACACCTTTTAGGTTGATACGTGTGAAGGTTATTTGCTATTGTCCCTTTCGCCAGCAGACGGCGCTGATGACATGTAACAACGGGCTTCATCTGTCTGTGTGGCTGATACAACCTTTTGGAACACCTTTATTTTTTGACCTTTATTTAACTAGGCAAGTCAGTTGGAACTATTCTATATGTGAATTCATATATGCATAAACACATATTAGGCGTGTTAGTGTATTTTCGCTGTTCATGCGCTATCAGCTTTTGTAGCTCACAGTAATGTAAATTATCCATCAGATATGCCTACAAAACATTGTCCAAGCCTATTTTCCAATGCCAATTGTTGATGTTATAAATGGAAAATCTATGGACGAAGTTGCCTGTCATATTGGCCTATCGTTGAAGTGGTGACCACTCTTGGTCATATGGTTTGTGAGTAAACTTGTTTTACTATATAATTTTGTATCTTGTGACGAATTTCAACAAAAAAATATCTTAAGGGAATGTAGTGATGCTTTTGTTCGGGCTGATGTACTGACAACACCCGAAACAAAACTAATTATTTGTGATGGGCATGTCTCCGTTTTCTGTTGGCATTCAACTTCAGTTGAATTGAAGCTCATCCATTTAAACAATGGGGAAACAGCTAAGATTACCTATCCGCTTTTCAGTGCAAAAACCGAGCTGAACTTGCTGATCGATTCCTTAACTCAAAACACTTATATTCATTTAATGGATTGCTACACATCCCCTAATAACGAATAGCGTCACCCGTATTGCTAATAGCTTACTACAACTAGACTACCACTTTCACAACTATTTCTTTAACTGTCACTATAGGCCTAATGATAATGAAGTGATTATTAGAAAGTGAAGTAGGATATTTGTGTGTAAGTTTTGATTTATGCTCCATTTGCTTTGTCGTTGAACATAAAAAAAAATCACAATATAGCCGAAATAGCAAACTTGATCTAAAGACACATTGAACATTTGATTCAGTTAAGATAAAATATCGAATGAAGTTTGAAATGTTATGCATTATGCTTCCAAATAACGTTTGAACTGGTTTAAAATGGTAGCCTATAAAAGTTTAAAAAGCTGAATTTGTCCGATATGCTGTTTAGTTAACATAAATGTATCCTACTGTATAAATTCTGGAGCTTGTGTTCCTTCGATTTTCAGTAGGAAGCACTTAAAGTTTGCCATCCTAGTGTAATGTTCCCACTTTAAGCACTTGGAATAATACATATATAGCTTCTATTGGTTGATAACCGCAGCTTCTGCCTCAGTGCTCCACCACTGACCGCGAGTAACCCCGCCCCTTTATGATAAATAAAAGACACAATCCTAGCCGAGGGAACAGTCGCTCTGTGATTGGTCAGGTAAAAAGACATTTATTCCCTGACAGCCCTCATCCCATGAATGGTTGTCTATTAACTTGTTCAAAAAGTATCCGGAGTTGTCAAGGCTCTGGCGAAGAGGGAAAAGTAGCTTGTTGTTTCTTTGAGACCAAGAGAGAAGTTTTTGGACACAACAGGACCTACTGGCTGAAGGCAAAAATACGTTTACTATTTCTGCAAAGTTACTGAAAACGACAAGGTAACTCCAGCTACCTTTGTGTTGGACTTTTTTCATTGGTCGTGCAAGTTTAATAAACATCTGTTTATAATGTATAGCATGATGGAAACTGAACTGAAACCAACCGCACCCCAGACAAATTCTGGGGTTACGGGGAATTCAAATTCATCTGGAAACAACCAGAAAAACAGTCCGGACCGAGTCAAAAGACCCATGAATGCCTTCATGGTTTGGTCGAGGGGACAACGAAGAAAGATGGCACAGGAAAACCCCAAAATGCACAATTCGGAAATAAGCAAAAGACTTGGGGCCGAGTGGAAGCTTCTATCCGAAAGCGAAAAGCGACCTTTCATTGACGAAGCGAAGCGTCTCCGGGCTCTCCACATGAAGGAACATCCGGATTACAAATACAGACCCCGGAGGAAAACCAAGACCCTGATGAAGAAGGACAAGTACACTCTGCCAGGTGGGCTTCTTGCGCCGGGCGGCAATGCCATGGGCGCTGGAGTGGGTGTAGGGGGAGGCTTGGGCGGTGGGGTTAATCAAAGGATGGACAGTTACGCACATATGAACGGCTGGACCAATGGAGGTTATGGCATGATGCAGGAGCAGCTTGGCTACGGGCAGCACCCCGGTTTAAACGCTCACAACACCGCGCAGATGCAGCAAATGCACCGCTATGACATGAGTGCACTTCAGTACAACTCCATGACAAACTCCCAGACCTACATGAACGGATCACCCACGTATAGCATGTCCTACTCACAGCAGAGCACTCCTGGAATGACTCTGGGCTCCATGGGTTCGGTGGTCAAGTCAGAGTCCAGTTGCAGTCCCCCCATAGTCACGTCGTCGTCTCACTCAAGGGGTGCTCCGTGTCAGACTGGAGACCTACGGGACATGATCAGTATGTACTTACCGGGTGCTGAGGTGCCGGAGCAAACTGCCCAAAGCAGACTCCATATGTCCCAACATTACCAGAGCGCACCTGTACCAGGCACGACGATTAATGGCACACTCCCATTATCACATATGTAAATACACTTTAATAAGAGTAACTGGACTACTATGGACTATTTTTGTACAGAGATTTTTGGGTGGTAAAAGTTGTACAGAACTCAAGGAAAGAACAACTTTTTTTCTAGAAAGTTTTTCAATGGTGTTTGCGTTTGGAAAGTAGAAAGTGGGAGTCTCAATCAGTTGTTTTATTATTGCAATCACCTTTTGTACAGTATTTATATATAAAAAAACATAACAATCAGATGTAATTTTTGTAAACTACAAGAGGTTACATTTTTATAAACCGAAATTCTGCAGAAAAGAAAATGGCAGAATTGAAATTGAGTTCAAGATACTCCTAAAACCGCAAACATTGGAATAGCGGAAGTAGGCCTATAAGCAAAGCAGGTAAATGTTTCTCCTCAAGGTTCATTAGTACTAAACCATTTTAATTTCTTTATAAAAATAAGAATAAGCAGAAACCTTTCCTTACAGGTTAAGCATAATTGTTAATTTATATTTTGTCTCCCACTTTTCATCTTTTAGAGGTATGAAGTTTGTGTTCCTTATTTTCTAATGATTTGTACAATTGATGTATATTTACTGTGATATTTTAAGTTTTTATTTCACATTTCATTCCCGTAGTTGTATTTTAAAATGTGGTCTGTACGCAGCAGCCAACACTCCATGTATATATATATTCGAACTAATTTCATCATTATAACAGTTACAATTTCAGCGAAGTTTTTTCAATATGCAGTTTGAAATGAATAAATTTTGGAAATTTGGATACTTAATTGTATGAGTTTTGATTTTATTTATCATTTGATTAATTAGATAAGATTGTCATCCACGCTCAATTTGTTGTGGATTGTCCATGTTTTGTATTGCATTTGTTATTCATGTTGCATCAGTATTTATTCATCACATCATATTTCAGAACTTGATAGACCTTAATATTCTGTCATATTTTTTTTTACAATCCAAGGACACACAGGAATATAGCCTAATTAAGTTATTATGACATGCTAAGTCTTAAATGATATCTCATCAGAGCTATCAACAAAAACAAAATCAAACCACATCATTCTGTGCGTGCGTGTGTGTATGCTTCTGTGCATCTGTGTCTAAGCACACGCGTGCATGCCTGTTTCTTTGTCATGTTAAGTCTTCAGATGATTTAGACTCAGTTTGACGTTTTTCATTTTTTGTGAAATGAGCTATGCCCCTAAGGATTAAGAAGGACAACCGCGTGCGAAAGTTTGTTGCCTCTAACCCTATGCTTTGAGTGTAAGATTATTCGCCCAAAATGTTGAAGATTCTCTCCAGGTAGTCGTTCATTTTATATTTTTCATTAATCAATACATACATCATTTGATTTATTTTATCATTCTAATTTAGAACCGGGTTGGTGCGTATCATTTCATAGGCCTACTGATTTGAATGAATTAAGTTTAGCTCTCATGTATCAGAAAACAAGTGTGACAACAGACGCAGAGACAGTCCATGTGAGCTGGATTATGAAGGCATGTTTCTAGATTGGATAATATGTAGGCATGTTTGTGGTATGGATAATAAAACAGTAATAACATTGAGGCTCTTGATATATGAATAAAGATAGACCCTACTGAGCAACAACGAAAAAAATGGATTTAATAAATATCCCTGTTATAAGCCTACTTGTCTTGAAAGCATGCATGCACCACATCATTTTTCATTGTTCTGTTTAATGTCGCTCCATATTAAGCCTAATTGTATTATTTCTTTAATATAAATTGTTCTACTGGCTAACACTTAATGTAGCCTGTTTAATGATTAAATCAAATGGAAAGTATTTCTGCAAAGAATCAAAAGACCCAAACAGCGCAAATAATTTTCACTCCGAGGCCTATAGCCTAAATATCTCCATATTCGAGTGGGCATTGAATTCACTGTTTATTCAAATTATGATTTCTCTTAACCATGGTTCACACAGTTCATGTCGATGGGCATAACTTTAAAACATCTTGCCTGAAGTGTTCAAACGGTCGTCTGTCATTTCTCAAAATTAAGCCTGGATGAGATTATGGTCAATCCATTGAATATAACGTTTTAAATCTGTGGGTGTTAAAAACATTTTTTTTAAACTACAGAGGTAGATTAGAACTGTTGCTTGCCAAGGCTGGGAAGCTTCTATGAGACTAGGTCTCGGGGGAGAGGAGCTCACATTAACCGCTAAATTGATATTTGACGAGGGCTCATTTCAAAGTATTATTCCCGAAAATCGTGTCCCTATACCGGACTTTCAAGAGGTCAGGCAGCAGTGGTTAAATTAATGATTTATACAAGCAGTACCTATAATTGGCTGAAATAGCTGAACATGTTTGATAAACTAGGATGTTTAAAGGTCGAGAGTGTTAGGCTTTTAATTTTTATGTAATGGCAGCACGAAAGGCCTATGTGATCATATGCTAGCCTATATATATTTTGAGTATGAGCATTTAGCTTTAGTTACATTCATGTTTTTTGAGATTAGGAGAAACGACAGATATGCATTTTATCTTTAAAGTATATTGCAAATACGTAAGTGGAAAACATTCATGAAAATAGTTGTGATAAGGGAAAGGGAATTTACTATTAACCTAATATTAGGCTCCTGAACCTCTTGAATGTAAGACTTTTGTGTTGGACTTTCATTGAGAGACTCCCGTTTTCTACACATTGAATAAGGGATATCAGGCTTGGATTATTCCCTGGAGGAGCAGTGATCAGTCAAGGAATCCCCTTGTTGGGCCACCACATAGGAGAGAAGGATAAAAGATGAGTGTTTAAATGTATTTTCAATTGCGTGATTTAATCTCAAAGGGCTCAATAGAGCGCCAGATTCAAACGCCGCTGGGTTGTGTTCAACCCTCTAATGTTTTGAATGCTTGGATATTGTCCCTTTTGTTATAAATGGAACTAACGAGTGCACACGTAAAACATTGACAACTAAATATCGTTTTGTGTGATTTAGCGCCGTATAAGAAGAGGACCCAATTGTTCCAAAAGGCCTTGATTTTGCTCCCCCGCCGTCCGCGCGGAGGCTGCCGCAGCTGTGGGCAGCAACAGGTGGTAAGCACTCTGTTTTGCTCATAGTAAAACACATCAGATAATATCTTCTGATATCTTTGTGAAATGACACGCTCTTCCTGGAAAGTAATAATCACAACATATGAGGGCCCAACGTGTATAAACACATCTTCATATCTAGTGTCCAGATCTCATTCAAAGTAAGATATGCGTCAAGAGACCTCAATATTCAATCAGATAGACATATAGGTTGTCATATATCTATATTAGTTTTTGTAGTTAAAATGTGTACCGTTTGATAAATTATATACAAACGTCAGAGATGTGTCCCATAGTGTTATCGGTGTTTGCTAATTCGGGATCCTTGGGACGTCCCAACTCTGACCTTACCCAATCGACGTTGAAATGTAAAATGGTTAAGGTAAGGGTTAAGGTTAGTCTTAGGGTTTAGTCCATGGATCCCCGATCCACTAACTAAGTGTTCTCTGAGGTAGTGGAATATGCGCACACATAATAGTCCCCAATAGGCTTCTAATCAAACCCCTAATCAGTTACCAGATTTACTGATCGTATGGAGCAATGACGTCACATGTACTAGATTGGTAAATAGAGCATTTCCTATGCGCCATGTTCCTCATTGTCTAATATTTTGTTGGACACACCATGTGAGAGAGTAGTCTATATCTTCGTATAACTTATTATTCAGAAACTAAAACATACGAAAATCTGGATGAAAGTCATGGTAAGCTACACAATAGGCATAGGCCTATGTGCACTATTAGCCTACTCTTTTATTTCCTTTGGTGGCATAATGGAATTTGAGGAGATTGTATTTAATTCATTATTATTATTGTTGATGTTGTTTTATTGTTGTTTTTATGCACTTATTATTTCGTCTGGAAAATATTAGGCCTATGTCTCGTTATTGGGCCACTAGTCAGTGATAGCATACACAACAGTGTAAAGAAAACGACTTTTCCCTAAAGTAACGATTTTTGTCGCTTTATCTGCTGTAGTTTGAGGACTTGGGGGTTTTAGTGGACGGGTATCTGTAGGGGGTGTAGCATTGTGAGACTCGTTGAATTGAAAACTGTCAGAGATATCGTCTATTTTAACAGTGGTTTCAGGGGTGAATGGCAGTCGCTCCCTGATCCAGTGCAGGTGCAGGGAAGCAGGGGGGTGGGGGTCTCGCGGTCCCTGCGCAGCCAAAATGCGCATTCCGTTCAATAGGCCACACACTGTCCGCCAGCATGCCATCATCTCTGCGCCTCTCACACATTCTCAGTGCAGTGCAGTGCAGTCCTTACCGAGCGGAGCTCACACACTTTACAGCTCGCCAGAAGATATACACAAGCATGGACTGAATGACTCAGGATTTTTATTGTATTTTCCTGTGTTTTTAATCACTTAAATTTGCTAATAAAAGGTTTATAGCAATATCCAAATGTATGCTTTGAGAACAGATCATATCCTACATTATTTAAAACATTATTCAAGTTATTTTCTGTGGACATTTTGATATACTGTGATTTTATTTAACTAGGCAAGTCAGTTAAGAATAAATTCTTATTTACAATGACGGCCTAGGAACAGTGGGCTAACTGCCTTGTTCAGGGGCAGAACGACAGATTTCTACCTTGTCAGCTCGGGGATTCGATTTTACAACCTTTCGGTTACTAGTCCAACGCTTTAACCACTAGGCTACCTGCCGCCCGTCTGTTATTAATAACAATCAAATGTTTAACCCTTCTTTTCTCAACCATCACCATGGCCACTTAGTTGTTTTCGATTGTGGACACACCCTAATTTAATGGATGGTGGGTTTTAAATTCTAAAACGGCAACCCTAAACTCATTGCATATTCTGGCGTCTAGGGGATTAGGACGGTAACCACTGTTCAATGGATAAGTAGACACTAACAATGTCCTAGTAAATACAATATGCCCACTGGCCACACACTAGTTGAATCACACACGGGTTGAATCAACGTTGTTTCAACGTGATTTCAATGAAATTACGTTGAACCACCATGGAATAGAGGTTGAATTGACATCTGTTTGCCCAGTGGGATACCACTGTACTGAAGTTGCTATGGAGGCCTATTGGCACTTGACTATAATTCTAATCAAACCGTGGGACTTAGCTCCGATAAGATGCAACAGTTGGTCTCTCACGTTTCATGATTTCAGTGACTCGAGTTGTTGCGTTTTATTTATTTTTAAATCAAACTAACACTTTTGAGGTAGACATTGAGAGTATTTGTTGCTGGTTGAATTTAACATAGCTCTGCATATATCAGGTTATTCACCGCACAGCGCATGCTCTACCAATGAGGGGATGCAGTAGGGCTAAACACAAACTGCTGTTATCTGAATCATATTGGAAGATTATACTTTTTATGGTGAAGCATGTCACTATGTATCATAGCTAATACAAACACAGATTGGGCCTATTTTAGAAAGGAACAAAACTGCTGAAAGTGGCAGGCCTAGCTCAAATTTAAATATACATATTGTTGTATAACTAATTCGAGTTAATACACTTAATGACAGGATAACAGCGTATAATTTGCCTTTTTTTCACGAAAAACAATAAATCACCATCTCTTTATTATTTAGGCTAATAACGTCAAACGCTTCGCTAGATTGGGTTGGGAACAATGCACATCTAATTGTGGACATTTCAGAAGGTGCATGGCCACTGCAATTGAACAGCGAATATATAATTTAGAGCAGAAGACACGACCATCGTCCATATAGACTACACCATTGGTGACTCAAATTCATCTATTCTAAGAAGGGGAATGTATACACTATTAATACCATTAAATATACCATTAACACTATTTGCGCTTTACTGCCCTCTGCCACTAGCCCTTCAAAGAGACTAAACAATAACTTTGACCGGTTGCCTACTAGTAAAGTAAAATATGTTTTAATCTTGATGGGCAACATTGTCATTGTGTGATGGGAAATAAGGATGAGCAGACTTGGAAAGCTTCAGGGACATTCTGTCTGTCAGGCTTCTGGTCTTTACTACCACATGTATAGTAGGCCTACCGCAGTCTGTCAGGCAACAGGTGATAACGGACTGCTACATGATAGGCTGAGTACATTCTAATCTGAATAACGGCGCACGTTATTGGTTAGGATATTATTGTGCGGAAACAAAGTTCACCCATGCGCAACAATAGTGGCGGGGCAAGTGTTTCTGCTTTTCCACATCTATTGGTCAGTCCACCCATGCCTAGAACAATATATGCCTTGATGCAGCGGTGCAGCCAGCAGGGGTGTGCAGTACGATGCAGATCAAGCTCGAGCTTTATGGAACACTGGCATAGCCTGGGAAAGAAATGAGGCGAGAAGCTCAGCGTGGGGTGGGGCGCGGGATGCGTGTTTCAGGCAGCTTTTAATAGTTGTGCTGCTGTGTCGATGCTAACCAAAAACACATCCACTGTGACATGCTTTTCAAACCTGAGAAATAACATTGCGAAAGACCATGCATGAATAAAACTTAGGCCTAGAACAAGTTGTAAAAACTTATTTGTTCATGTTTCATTATATACTAGATGCTTTTTAAAAAGTTGGTTGTAGTGTTGCTGTAGCTGGATCGAATCCCCGAGCTGGTAGGCCGTTATTGTAAATAATAATGTTCTTCACTGACTTGCCTAGTTAAATAAAGGTTTAATAATAATAATAGCGTAGTTTCATTATAAGCATACTCATTTAAAAGTATCACTCTTCCATTTAGCCCCTTTTACGCACAGATTTATGCACAGGTTTAGCCTATAGCAAGCATCAGTTGGTGACAAATATTACAGTATATATATGTAACCTGTTAATGTCTATAGACCTACATCTTGGCACCATGGAACGTCAGAGACCCTAAGGGTCTGAATGCCGCATCTGACTCACAGCGTTCACTAGGCTTTCTCGGCTAAAAACGTAATATGATGGGCCTACCAACTAATGCAATATGAATATAAATAAGTTAATGTCTTACAAATCATCAATTTAAAAAACGTACGTTCTAGATTGGTGTGTTTCCTTAAAAGTGTGATTTTTATTCCAAGTCGTTCTAAAATCATACATGTGACATTGTAGGCCTATATCTTTCACGTTCAACGTTGTTTTGGGGTAAATCGTCAGCAGACGAAACGGGAGCTTCTCTGTCATTTCCCAGTAGTGGCAATGGCCATGATGACTGTCACTATCCAACCCTCTGTTGACAGCAATGCACTGACTTCCCCAACAGCAGAACTCATTGTTCACTTCATTCCTTCACAATTTCAGTCTTCATGCACCCCATATTGATCAAGGACCACATTATAAGCATCTGGGTAACACATTTCGAGATTTAAGAAAAAATAAATACATTAGAATATAAAAATAAAATGTGTTATCTTTAGATAGTTCAGTCATTCAATGTGAGCATATAGACCTGTATCTATAGGGAATACCAGTTTGAACTTTGAAACGGTAGCCCCAATGAAAAGTGTAACCTTATCCAACTTTATCAATATGTTTATCCCTGTGGCTGATCGAGAGTGTGCGTGGAAATAAATCTAGGACAGCAGCTCGTTCGCAAGCGGCTGACTTTCTGTATGCTTTAGAACAAAGTGTTTACAAAAGTTTGTCTGAGTACTGAAAGGGCACTACAAAGGCCCTTTATAGACATGCGACATGATGCCCGAGTCATTTGAATGGAATAACTACTCGGCTTGAGCGCCTGGGTTTGTTGACAGAAGAACGTACAATGATCACATATCTAAAATACAGATGAAAAAGCTCACATATTTTGCCTGTAGGACAATCAAAATGAGAATATATATGTATAGCCGAATAAATCTTTAAGAGTCCTATTCAGGAATGTGAGAGACATCAAATAGGCCTGCTCTGACATGAAAATAAAGATTTTTGGGCTTAATAATAAACACGCAGAATTATTCCTCCAAAATGTTTCTCCCAAATGTGTGAAATGCTGAGTGTATGACACAAACGAACCAACAGCCTCTACAAAGTCAAATAATGATAAAAGCAGAGAGACTGAAACATGTAATGAGTTCACTCTTAATCATTGATCATTAAAAATGGTGGTGTTAAATATACTCAATTACACGCATGACTAACCTCAAACAGTAAATTATATCCTCCAACTACTTGTCTATTCTATCTCTCCCGCCAGAACTGGAAAGTCGATTATGTTGAATCCATACGTTTCTATGGATTGCGTCACCCTAATTAATACTCAAGAGTGGTCCGTGGCTCACAGTTTTTGAATGGTCCCTCTCCTGTCGCTCTGACAGAAACAGTTCTCGAATGGAAAAGTGGGTCCTTGGAAAAAAAAGTCTCTAGAGACCATCCAATGCGTTTTTCTGTGACTGATAATAACGCATGACTCAGATGCGACGGGGATCTGTCTGCACGGGGTAAACAATGCCCTGGCTGGGGCTGACTCACTTTTGGGAAATATTATTCATATATTGGTCAAAATGTATTTTTTCGTTTCTAAAACGTGTACTGTTGCGACCACACATGTTTTTTTAAACTCATAAGACGGCGAATAATGATAATAATCTATGAATTATTTTGTTATAAAAGTTTACACTATCTATATTGGATTATGAGAGCTGCACCTGTAGCAGCGTTTAATAAATATGGGGCAATGAATTACATGGGGTTGGAACTTGGAAGTATGCTGTTCTGGGCGCTACTCGGTCACTGCATTTGATTATAAATAAGAAGAGTTCACACGCTGATCGAGTGACTAAGGGGAACAAGCGAACCATTTTAATCAGGTGGCTATCTTGCTATCGCTGAGATCAGAGCCCTGTCACTCACGAGCTCGTCATTGTGTCCCCCGCTGCGAAATGACATCTCCCTCAGAAAAGCGAATAGTAGCTGGATGAGATTTCAGTGTCTGTGCGTTATAAGCCCATCTATTAGCATAACGCAATGAAACGAGTGCTGTAGCCTACCTACCACAAGTAAAAACCAACTGTTTGCTACAAGATACATTTTTCATTAGGCTATTACAGAGTGAGAGAGAGGGGGGAGGGGGGAGGGGGGGGGGGCACCCTGCCTTGTTAATTGGGCCACAGGAAACAAATGTTATTTATTTTTTCAAGCCCATATTTGGGATCCCGATTGGCGCAGCGGTCTAAGGCACTGCATCTCAGTGCTAGTGCTAGAGGCTTCACCCTGGTTCGATTCCAGGCTGTATCACAACCTACCGTGATTGGGAGTCCCATAGGGCGGCACACAATTGTCCCAGCGTCGTCCGGGTTTGGCCGGTGTAGGCCGTTATTGTAAATAAGAATTTGTTCTTAACTGACTTGCCTAGTTAAATAAAATAAAAAAATTAACCTTCCATAGCAGGCTGGCCTCAAAGAGCAGACATAACTTAGTACATGTAAAGTTGTATCCCTCCAGCAAACGTATGATATGTTCTGCTTGGTATAGTTACATAATACAAACGCTTACTTAAGCCAAAAAATAAAAGAGATAGGTATAATGCAAACATCTAGCTCGAATCACATCATTTTAGCTTATTACGAACTTTGCAACTACTTCTACTTTTTAGCTACTTAGCATGTTAGCTAACCCTTCCCTTAACTCTACATTTAACCCCCAACCAAGTGCTTAATTTGTAATTTGGGTGGTGCTTTATAATAAAGCATTGCATGCATATAATCGCTTTTGTGCTTGTAAAGAGCAGTAGAGTAGAGGCGCTTACAGAAGTTGTACACATGAAATGTTTTTTTAAGCCTAGGGTCAAGGAAAAAACTGGCCTTTTAGAAACGCATTTCATGCAATTCTACATCATTTTAGATGTCTGGAGACATTACAATCGTTTTCAATACCGCACAAATGATTGAAATGACAGGCTACTTTGACACTGACAAACTGAGAATCTGAGATCAATAAAAAAACACATTTGTCGTAGGCCTAGGTGTCTGGAGACAGTGTATAATATGAGGAGGAAATTATACTCATAATAAACCTTTCCAGCTTCACTGACTCACCCAATGATGCTCAGCTCACTCACCAGCGATGGCAGATGCGCTCCTGCCAATGCGCTCTCTTGTTTTTAAAATGTATTTTCTTTAACATTTATTTAACTAGGCAAGTCAGTTAAACTTTGTAAAACAATGCTGTTCCCTCAGTAGGACTATTTTGAAGTTGATAGCATATTTGGTAGCCTACAGAGAAATTACTACTCTATTTTCAGCAAAATCCATTTGCTTTCCAACATGTGTTTTCCACAATTGTATTGGAAATATTGTGAAAGGCCTGTTTTGCCTGCATGCTGTTCACTGACGATTTGCCGCACGTTTCCAACAGTATGCACACAGTCCACAGCTAGGCATTTATACAATGTTTTTTTTAACAAGCTATTGATCCACTGTGGTTAAATTATAGGCCTACTCCTGTTGTAGTATTTTTTATTATTTCATTTATTTCTGAACAGACAGCAGTAATTCTATAACTTTGAGAAATGTATTTAAATGTATCAAGTGTGCTGTGGAACTTCCAGCACCCTTCCTACCGCTATAAGGAAATACATGATGAAGTGCAACACTGCAAAGATTAAAGTCTGGAAGTTGTCTATCAGAGCAGAGAGAGATCATAGAAAGCTCATTCTTGTTCCGCGAGAGAAACGGGAATGGCCACGCGTTGGTCTCAACAGACTACAATGTTGCCAAACCATAAAACCGGGCCGGCCGAACACGACCAATTCTTAGAATATCAGGCACGTTTTCACATTACGTGTTTTAGGGGGCCGGATAATTACAGAAGAGGCAACTTGTTGATTGAACTTAACTCTGATTTTATTATAATTTTTACATTGCAAACAGTGAAAATAGTTTTTCATGCCAAGAGAGGTACTGGATCCTGACAAATCGGTTCCGGAAAGAAACAGAATACATGTAGAGGAGCCGGATTCTGTTCTGCAGGATCCAGCTCAAATCAAGCACTGCTTAACCTTAACCCCCAACCCAGTGTCTCCAAAACTCGTCTTCGGGACCCCAAGGGGCGCACGTTTAGTTGTTTTGCCCTAACACTACACAGCTGATTGAAAGCTTGATGATTAGTTGATTATCTTAATCAGTTGTGTAGTGAAAGGGCAAAAAACAAAACGTGCACCCCTTGGGGTCCCGAGGACCGAGTTTGAGAAACCCTGCCCTAACCCCAAATGTAGGCCACACGTATTTAAAATTGTAAGATATCATACAAATTATGTAACATATCATATGAAATGGATGATGGACAGCCATAAATTAATACGTACCAGACGAAACATAACATTTCATATTAATTGGAGGGAGACACATTTACCTTTACTATGTTAAGTCGACTCCTGGGTCAAGGTTGTCAATGTCCATAGTTGTAGGCCTAGAAGTAAACAGTAATGCCCTCTATTTCCATGGCTCATTGCTCAACTCATGAAATGTAATGGCCATATGAAGCAAGGCCACAAAGATGGCATGGTGTCAGACCAAGTTATGACTTCAAGAGGAGATGAAGATCCGGGACAGCTGGACCACTCTTATTGATTTTGTGACAGCTTGTGTCATTTAACGTTTTGCCCGATGATAAGCGGGACATTAACCCATGAGCACCTTCTACTGCGCGTGCATACAATCACAATCAGAACATCACTCCATCACACAGTCGCCCCGGGTGAGTGCACTCAAGGCTTGTAGCTCAGATGTTAATATAATCGATCCTTGAGGTAATGAAGTGTACATTAAAGTATCTAGCTGGAACGACGTTTTCGCAGTCTACTTAGCTTTATTTGGTCGTGCATTGCGCTGAAAAATGCGTTAGCGCTCGCCAAGTGACCATTCATGTAAAACGCCAAACATTCCTGTCCACAAGGACATTCTGAGAAAGGGAAAATTAATTAAGAAAAATGATCAATTGATCAAATCATTACTGACAGGGAATGGAAAAGAAAACATTTGAAAATGGCAGTTATTGATTAGTCGTCTTTTTGATTAGGACTATCTGTGTCAGCTTTCACTGACACAGATAGGAGACTCATTTTACTCAATGCTCTAGTTGTCAGGACTTCTGATTGTCTTGAACTCTAGGCCAGTGTAAGAAGCAGCTCAAATGAGGACCCTTAGGCGATTATGTAGCCTTCCATGGGATAAATTGAATGAATAAATTGAAAAGTTGAAAACCGAACTGATCCCAACCCTCTTTGTCCATAAGTATCACATAAGTGTATAAAGTCAACACAAGTAACTGTTGTGAAATTGTGGTTTAATAAGAGAATGATGTCGACGTTCTTTCAGATGAGTGTGATTATACAAATCAGTATTTGTAAATTCCCCTTTTGATAGTCCAGTTTTTGAAGCAGTATGAGTGAAAGTTTGCTCGGAATATTGGACAGGAACAATCACTAAACACAAAGATTAGGGGGACTCGGATATTGTTTTATTCAGACTAGTTTTATTCACATTTATAGACAATACAAATGGAAAGATAGCAATGAAATTCAATAACAGTCATGCGTATATGGGGAGGAGGGCAGAGTGGGATTTGACCACATTAACACCACAAGAAATAGCACAAAAACATAGCCTACTCCTCCAAAACAACAACAACAAAAACAACCACAGCCATAGTTACATAAACAAATGCTAATTTTGTAAATAATAAACTAGCATTATATCAATATAATTTTCGATTACATTACACAGTTGAAGAAATCCAACCTAAATGCTAAATAAATCACAATAGGTACCCTGTAAAAAGGACATTCAGAGAAAATAAGGAAATGCAACTTTTTTGCCCAGTAGATTATGGAGAGAAGATTTGGTCCCACTTGTTTCAGTAGCCTAAGTAGGATAAAGCTTGGAGTGCCTCGTCACCGTGGAAACTGCCAGAACAATTCAGTTGAAGTTTGAGGAGGTCAGCTTGCAGGGTCATCAGCTCCAGCCTGCCTGTGCAAACTTCTGTTGGGCTGGGGACTTTTTAGTGGGCGTGTTAGCCTGGGCCTAGCCCTGGGTGGTAAGCAATTCTAAGTCTGATATAAATTTTTTGAGTCAGTTCGCAGCCTAGGCTCTCCAGGTGGCCTGTAAAATCGATTTTAACCCTGTGACCCTGTCTAGCAGAGACATGGTTGACAACCTGAGTAAGAATTTAGTTGGCACTGACAGATCTCCACAGATTTCAGTAAGGGGTGGGAGGGGAGGGGCAGGGCAGGGGAGGTTATGGGTGTGCTAGAAGTGCTCATTAAAAGTTTTCAGCAGTTAGGAGAGAGTTGGTGTGTGTGTGTGTAGCACAGAGCTGCTGTTCTATTTAATCAGCTTAGGGTTGTGTCAGTTTGTTGCGTTACATGTCACTGGAGTTCACTGATCTATACAGAAGATTGACAGTATTTTTTTAGATGTTTGATTGAGAGCCATTTGCCAATAGATTGTTGTAAAGTTATCAGGGTGTTCATGCAGTTCTGAAAGTCCCCATTTGCCCTCTTCACTTGAACAAGAAAAAATAAATATACCCCACAAATAAATTATATATATATATATATATATATATATATATATACATATGTGTACAGTACCAGTCAAAAGTTGACACAACTACTCATTCAAGGGTTTTTCTTTATTTTTACTATTTTCTACCTTGTAGAATAATAGTGAAGAAATTTAAACTGTGAAATAGCACAAATGGAATCATGTAGTAACCAAAAAAGTAAAACAAATCAAAATATATTTTATATTTGAGATTCTTCAAAGTAGCCACCCTTTGCCTTGATGACAGCTTTGGACACTCTTGGCATTCTCTCAGCCAGCTTCAACTGGAATTATTTTTAACAGTCTTGTAGGAGTTCCCACATATGATGAGCACTTATTGGCTGCTTTTCCTTCACTCTGTGGTCCAACTAATCCCAAACCATCTCAATTAGGTTGATGTCGGGTGATTGTGGAGGCCAGGTCATCTGATGCAGCATTCCATCCCTCTCCTTCTTGGTCAAATACCCCTTACACAACCTGGAGGTGTGTTGGGTCATTGTCCTGTTGAAAAACAAATGATAGTCCCACTAAGCGCAAACCAGATGGGATGGCGTATCACTGCAGAATGCTGTGGTAGCCATGCTGGTTAAGTGTGCCTTAAATTCTAAATAAATCCCAGACAGTATCACCAGCAAAGCATCCTCACACCATCACACCTCCTCTTCTATGCTTTACAGTGGGAACCACACATGCAGAGATAATCTGTTCACCTACTCTGCGTCTCACAAAGACACGGCGGTTGAAACCAAAAATCTCAAATTTGGACTCATCAGACCAAAGGACCGATTTCTACCGGTCTAATGTCCATGGCTCATGTTTCTTGGCACAAGCAAGTCTCTTCTTCTTATTGGTGTCCTTTAGTAGTGGTTTCTTTGCTGCAATTCAACCATGAAGGCCTGATTCACGCAGTCTCATCTGAACAGTTAATGTTGAGATGTCTGTTACTTGAACTCTGTGAAGCATTTGTTTGGGCTGCAATTTCTGAGGCTGGTAACTCTAATGAACTTATCCTCTGCAGCAGAGGTAACTCTGGGTCTTTCTTTCCTGTGGCGGTCCTCAAGAGAGCCAGTTTCATCATATCGCTTGATGGTTTTTGCGACAGCACTTAAAGAAACTTTCAAAGTTTTTGAAATTTTCTGCATCGACTGACTTATGTCTTAAAGAAATGATGGACTGTCGTTTCTCTTTGCTTATTTGAGCTGTTCTTGCCATAATATGGACTTGGTCTTTTACCAAAGAGGGGTTGGGTTAAATGCAGTAGACACATTTCAGTTGAAGGCATTCTGTTGTACAACTGACTAGTCCCTTGACTAGGTATCCCCCTTTTAAATTTTGTTTATTTCACCTTCATTTAACCAGGTAGGCCAGTTGAGAACAAGTTCTCATTTACAACTGCGACCTGGTCAAGATAAAGCAA
The DNA here is from genome assembly GCF_029448725.1 of Salvelinus fontinalis. Lineage (NCBI taxonomy): Eukaryota > Metazoa > Chordata > Actinopteri > Salmoniformes > Salmonidae > Salvelinus > Salvelinus fontinalis. The sequence goes on from NC_074669.1 coordinate 18,408,975, forward strand.
AGCAGTGCGACAAAAACAGCAACACAGAGTTACACATAAACAAACATACATTTAATAACACAATAGCACAATAACACAACAATTCTGTATACCCCCTACCTTGTCACAACACAACTGATTGGCTCAAACGCATTAAGAAGGAAAGAAATTCCACAAATTAACTTTTAAGAAGGCACACCTGTAAAGGTTGTCGTAGTCGTTCTCCTCCTCAGACGAGGAGGAGCATGGATCGGACCAAGATGCGGATTGGTAAATATTCATGATTTAATGGCAAACCAACAAACACTACAAATTAACAAAACAACAAACGTGACTAACCTGCAACAGTCCTGTGTGGCCCAAACGCTGACACAGGAACAAACACCCACAAAACACCAGTGAAACCCTGGCTGCCTTAGTATGACTCTCAATCAGAGACAAACGATACACACCTGTCTCTGATTGAGAATCATACCAGGCCGAACACAAAAACCCAACATAGAAATAGAAAACATAGACTGCCCACCCAAAACTCACGCCCTGACCAATAAACACATACAAAACAAGAGAAAACAGGTCAGGAACGTGACAACACCTGTTAATTGAAAGGCATTCCAGGTGACTACCTCATGAAGCTGGTTGAGAGAATGCCAAGAGTGTGCAAAATCTAATCAAATGTATTTATATAGCCCTTCTTACATCAGCTGATATATCAAATTGCTGTACAGAAACCCAGCCTAAAACCCCAAACAGCAAGCAATGCAGGTGTAGAAGCCCGGTGGCTAGGAAAAACTCCCTAGAAAGGCCAAAACCTAGGAAGAAACCGAGAGAGGAACCAGGCTATGAGGGGTGGCCAGTCCTCTTCTCGCTGTGCCGGGTGGAGATTATAACAGAACATGGCCAAGATGTTCAAATGTTTATAAATGACCAGCATGGTCAAATAATAGTAATCACAGTGAACAGGTCAGGGTTCCACAGTCGCAGGAAGAACAGTTGAAACTAGAACAGCCGCACGGCCTGGTGGACTGGGGACAACAAGGAGTCATCATGCCAGGTAGTCCTGAGGCATGGTCCTAGGGCTCAGGTCATCCGAGAGAGAGAAAGAGAGAATTAGAGAGGGCATACTTAAATTCACACAGGACACCGGATAAGACAGAATAAATACTCCAGATATAACAGACTGACCCTAGCCCCTGACACATAAACTACTGCAGCATAAATACTGGAGGGTGAGACAGAAGGGGTCAGGAGACACTGTGGCCCCATCCGATGATACCCCCAGACAGGGCCAAACAGGCAGGATTTAACCCCACCCACTTTGCCAAAGCACAGCCCCCACACCACTAGAGGGATATCTTCAACCACCAACTTACCATTCTGAGACAAGGCCGAGTATAGCCCACAAAGATCTCCGCCAAGGCACAATCCAAGGGGGGGGGGGGGCGCCAATCCAGACAGGAATACCACGTCAGTGACGCACCCCTCCTAGGGACGGCATGGAAGAGCACCAGTAAGCCAGTGACTCAGCCCCTGTAATAGGGTTAGAGGCAGAGAATCCCAGTGGAGAGAGGGGAACCGGCCAGGCAGAGACAGCAAGGGCGGTTCGTTGCTCCAGTGCCTTTCCGTTCACCTTCACACTCCTGGGCCAGACTACACTCAATCATAGGACCTACTGAAGAGATGAGTCTTCAATAAAGACTTAAAGGTTGAGACCGAGTCTGCGTCTCTCACATGGGTAGGCAGACCATTCCATAAAAATGGAGCTCTACAGGAGAAAGCCCTGCCTCCAGCTGTTTGCTTAGAAATTCTAGGGACAATTAGGAGGCCTGCGCCTTGTGACCGTAGCGTATGTGTAGGTATGTACGGCAGGACCAAATCGGAAAGATAGGTAGGAGCAAGCCCATGTAATGCTTTGTAGGTTAGCAGTAAAATCTTGAAATCAGCCCTTGCCTTAACAGGAAGCCAGTGTAGGGAGGCTTGCACTGGAGTAATATGATCAAATTTTTTGTTTCTAGTCAGGATTCTAGCAGCCGTATTTAGCACTAACTGAAGTTTATTTAGTGCTTTATCCGGGTAGCAGGAAAGTAGAGAATTGCAGTAGTCTAACCTAGAAGTGACAAAAGTATGGATACATTTTTCTGCATAATTTTTGGATAGAAAATGTCTGATTTTTGCAATATTCCGTAAATGGAAAAAAGCTGTCCTTGTAACAGTCTTGATATGTTCGTCAAAAGAGAGATCAGGGTCCAGAGCAAAGCTGTCATCAAGGCAAAGGGTGGCTACTTTAAAGAATCTCAAATATAAAATATATTTTAATTTGTTTAACACTTTTTTGCTTACTACATGATTCCATGTGTTATTTCATAGTTTTGATGTCTTCACTAGTATTCTACAAAATAGAAAATAGAAAAAATAAAGAAAAACCCTTGAATGAGTAGGTGTGTCCAAACTTTGACAGGTACTGTATATTGTTGTCATATTGAGTTGTGTATTAAATCAATGACATTAATAAATATGTCTATATTTGGTGATGAACTTAACTGATTGAGTGTACATAAGTTAGTAAAATACCAATATCTAACCTTCGAAATACTAATGTTTTTAGAATGGTCATGTATGCTTCCGACTTTGAAACCATTGATTTTCCATGACATAGTTTTGTTTGGTTACACGTCTTCCCATGTGGATTGGGGATATGGTTTCCTCCCTCAGAGGGTACTGGTGCTCATTGCCCTGCAAATAAGTGTCAACTTGTTCAGTGATTTTGAAATTGTCATGGCGAGTCCCACAGGAGCATGTGTGAATAAAGGACAGCTCTTCACAGCCTATTTCTGCTGTCTCATTGGTCTTGGATATGCCCCATGGCATCCCAAATGATGCCATTTGTCACATGTTTAACAGATTGATACTCCCTAGGCTCTAGGGTGGTGTGTGTGTGTGTGTGTGTGTGTGTGTGGGGGGGGGGGGTGATAGACTAGTGTCCTCCCTCAGAGCCTATCTCTCTAAGTGCCTGAGGATGCTATTGTGATTGATTGTATTTGATTGTTTGAGTGGGACCTTCATGATGCTTCTGAGAGCTGGTATCATCCCAACAGTTTTCCTCTTCCAGTAGGGAAGAGAGTGTATCCCTATAACTGGAAAAACACTCACTCGGTTATTTGGAAGAGATGACACTCTTGGAGTGTTTCACTATTATTTTCAAACTGAATGGATTCAGCAACAGTATCCTACCTTTGAACTCAGTCCAGAGGGAGAACCTCTCTTACTTTAGCCTCTTATCTAATCAATCACCCAGAAAAGAGGCCTGAGTCATGTGTTCCTATGCAAATGTTTCTGTAAACACCGAAGGGTAAGCTAACCTTACATTCTCTGTGTCTTATAACTCCATCCTGATGGAAAACCTGTCATTCCCTCTCTCCTCTCACATTCAGATACCAATACCAACATGGCCACATCATTCATGTCTTCTGCAATTACACAATGGTTTGTCATTAAGATATGTAATGCCTATCATAATTTCAGCCACATTTAGATGCTGTTTGTCGTAATGTTTCAGTATTTGTTTGTTAAAATGTGAAAAATGGATTTTAAACCTCCTTGTTGATGTGTGGTTGGGGAAGGACATGCGAGTCAGCGTCAGAGACTAACAGTGTAAGTGCCAGGTCCACTTGTAGAGGCTTCATGAAAAGTGTTTGTGGCAGCAGCAGTAATATATTTCTGATTACCTTTTGGATATATTGGTAACACACAGTTGTGTGCCTGTGTGATTTAATGAGGGATTTTTTGGGCAAGTTGGCGTTACTCACCAGTGTCATGGAAGTTTTGTTTCAAAAGTGCTGGTGCTGGAAAAAGAGGGATTTCGGCCCATCAGCAGTGTGTGAGGTCAGCATTGCCGAGACAACAAAAGAGAGCTCCAAATACGTGGCGTTTGCAGCATTATGGGGGCCCAGTCTGGGCTGAACATAGCCCCTCTTTTCACTGGGACAAACATTCTAGCGTACAGCTATCTAGAGCGCTGTCACAGAGTGTAGTGCACACACACAACAGGATTTCTGCTTTTCAACCATGTTTATTCATCATATCCTCCACACTCATTTACTTAGGCTTTATCTATCTAAGGAAAATATCTGGGAGGAATGTTAATGATAAAGAATTTGTTTTTGGATAAAGTTATGGTCAATTAGCTGACACTTCCATAGCATCCAAAGCAACACACAATATCAGTAAAGCCTATGCGTATGTATGAAAAATGTGATATTGTGTGGGTAAATGATATACAAACAGTGATCACATGGCTCAAACTTTGAAAATACAATACAAATGTTCATTGTTCATGTTCAGAGCTGTGACATCCTGAAAATAAGCCTTTTGATTCGCCCCCTCCTGTGTTCCAACTGTAACAGAATAAATGTATAATCAAAGTAGACGCACACCTCTGTTTATTTAATGCTTTGGTTAGGACACTGTAAAGCCACCTGCAGTTCTCCTTGAAAATTAGAATTACATGTTGGCACAAAAACAACTAGCATGCTGTCGGAACCAGAGGCACTCAAAAAAATACAATCGCTATGCATTCTGGGAAATCTACGTTTAACAAAGGCTACCATAATTCAGCATATAGTTTCAATCCTTGTTGGTCTCGAGCTAATAGTACTTTAAACAATTCGGTATATCTCTAAACATGTTTGCAATGGAAAGGAATAGTCGACATTGCAATGAGGATCTTCTTCTTCATCCCTGGCAGTATCACTATTACAAAGTTTAACCCTACTTGAATCTGTTTATCTACATTTTTGATGAAGTTCCTCTGAGCGACTCCAAGTTGAGTGAACAGTCTGGGCTTCAGAGACACTGCCAAGCCGAAGAACACAACTGGGTCTGGCTGGCATGGGCCATGGGCAGGCCCTGAAGGCAGGATACTGTAGAGGACAGACAGACCACACGGATCCCCAACAAGTCCTCTTTATGATGGGGAAGAATTATGATGGCGATGCCTCGCAGTGGAGCCTTCAGATCAGTCTGTAGTGGGGTTATAGGAGCAAGATGCCTACAGTAACATACCATCACACAGCAGACCCCATTCATTACATGCCCATGTGTATTAAAATACTGGAAGAACGTGAGGCAGCTGCAGAATGTAGTCCAACACAAGGCCACTCTTTCTTTTCTGCTCCCTACTGTCTGTCTTGGTACAGGCCTGTCTGTCTCTGGTACCCTCTATGTGATTATACAAGCTCGCCCCAAAAAACTTTCTACAGAGATTTGTTTTCGAGGTTTGAGGGGGGGCAACAATAGTTTCCTTTGGACTAGATAAAGAGGGACTTCATGTTCAAATGGCAACCCTAAAGTGATTAGTTTGTGTACAGCACCACTGCCTGAAAAATATAATTACTCAATCTAGATGCTCCCAGATACACAAAGCATGGTGTTCTAAATACATGTGGGTACACATAGTAAGCCAGACTTTGTGTTTTATTTTGCTAGAGAAAAGGTGAGAGGACCCTGTTGACATCCGTATGACCGTATGACCAAGACGAGACCTGTCTGTCCAGGAGACGGAGACCACACCAGATATGGTAAGTTTGGGACTGAAGAGAATAGACAGCTCTTGAATGTCGTCCATTGCTACACATTGGTACACCTTATTGCTCACAGCTACTATTACCATTACTCTTCCCCTCTGAAAAACAAAGTGTTCTTGCGCCAGTAACCGAAAGGTTGCTTGTTCGAATACCCAAGCCGACAAGGTGAAAAACCTGTCGATGTGCCCTTATATATATATTATTTAACCTTAATTTAACTAAGCAAGTCAGTTAAGAACAAATTCTTATTTACAATGACGGCCTACCCTTGCCAAAACCGGGCGATGCTGGGCCAATTGTGCACCGCCCTATGGGACTCCCAATCACGGCCGGATGTGATACAGCCTGGAATTGAACCAGGGACTGTATTGACACCTCTTGCACTGTGCCTTTAACTGCTGTGCGAGCCTAAGCAAGGTAATTAACCCTAATTTGCTCGAGCATCGCCGTACAACTCTGGCTGACCCTGTAAACAACACATTTCACTGCACCTTCCAGTGTTTGTGACAACAAAACATCCTCCCAAAAATATTCCCATTACCTCTGAGAAGCCTTGCCATGCTTGTTTTTCCTGGTTGGTTGCTTTCTACAATACCTTGAGAGGGTGGCAGGCCCAACAATCACTATTCCAAATTGTGTGTGGCACAAAGAATATGAACTCAGTCATTGGAAGACTGCCATCGGATGGTCTTTAGAACAGCTGAGTGGAAATTACTCAGAGACTGGAGAAAGACTACTGATCAACTCACACATCTGACCCCAATCCACACCCATTCCATCATTTTAAGATTACTCTACATTATTTCACTTTTTAGTGTCTTCAACCCTGGTGTCCATTCTTTTCTTGTGCACCGGCCTTGGATTTCCCTCACAAGAATAAACGAGTACAACGCATCATGGAACCTCTGAGTTCCTACATCCACCCTGCTCTCTTATAAAGAAAAAAAACAACCCTATTCTGCTGGTGAGGTTTCATAGAGGGACCCTTCCCAGTTCTCAGTTCCTTAATGTCACCAGGTATTGTGCAAGCATTCCCTCACCCCTACTACTGTCACACACCAGTCTGACGTGCCGAAAGAAAGCCGTATTGGCCCTTGTGGAATGTGCAATGTGGCATGTCCCTGTGAACTATTTCCTGCTTTGTCGTAAGAGTAATGTGCGGTGGAAACACAGTTTCCTTTTTTCACAGCTCCTCTGTGGCGCAGTGTTGGTTCTCTGCTGCAGCTAGCCTCTGCTCAGGAACAATGACATTCTTTGAGTTTAAGGCCCTTAAAAGATGCCTATTTCAAGTCAGCAACCCAATGTTGCTGTGTGTCACCAAGCACGTTAACTGTGAAGCACTTGCCTTCTCCAGTCATTCAGTATGATGGGGCAGCAGGGGCAGAGTGCTTCCAATACTAGGTGATTTACAATAAAGCACAGTGGAATTTCACCCTATCTGAAATGGAAATAATGAATATCTTATTAGGATGGTTATTTCAGAACAAGTCACAATTTTAATATGCATGATTCTAATTTCAAAACCTTGGTCACAAAGAGTAAGACCCCATTTAGACCCAATTGAAAATGAATGAAAGCATCTTCAGGGACAGAGTGGAATTGGGAGGGTACTGGAGATACTCATGGTTATACTGTACTTTCATTGGCAAAATCTTGTCTATTTATGTTAGTTAAGGACACTAGCTGGAGACGTGTAACTCTTGGGAACCTTCAGGTCTTGACATTGTCACGACAGCCTATTAGATTGTTATGAGGGTATGAAGATGGCTTTAGGAAGGCGGTTTCCAGAGCAGGATTTGTTACTTTTGCTAATTTCCATTGTTAAATATGTAGGTAATACAATTGAGTATTTGAGTTTCATATTTGCTTTGCTTAACGGTTGTTGAAATCTTAAAAGAGTGAAGCCCCACTGGTTTTATTGACCAAACTCAGGAGGGGTTAGTCTAGACTCATTACGCTCACACACATGGCGCTTTGTCCACTTGTCATGTTTAAAGATACATTTGTCTCTGCTCACACATCCCATTGTCTTTCAATTATTAATTCAATAATACATGTACTTTGGATTGTACTATAGTATTGAAAAAGGACTGACCCTTCAACTCATTTCTAATACTGTAACCTGCAGTCCTTGTAGGGCGGCGGGTAAACTGGTAAACAAAAGGTTGCTGGTTCGAATCCCAGAGCCGGCTAGGTGGAAATTATGTCGATGTGCCCTTGAACAAGGCACTTAACCCTAATTGCTCCTGTAAGTTGCCCTGTGTAAGAGTTTCTGCTAAATTACTAAAATGTATAAGGACAAATCATAGAGATGAAAACTGTGATGTGTAGGAATTGTCAATGTTGTTGTGCAGGAATGCAATGATCTGGGATCTTTGTTGACATCAAAACAAAGTTGTTCTGTGTACCTTGATACTTAGTATGGGACCACATCTGCCTGTCCCAGGGCAGCCATCACTCAGTTCAGAGAGGAGAAGCAGGACTTCTAAGGGGGGAGAGTGGTGTAGGAGAGGCCAACTCCATCTGTCGAGAGTTTTTCCAGCCGTGCGCCTGGCCGAACTGACGGGATTTGAGCCCACATGTTTGGGGTTGGGGTTGTGGGGACAGAGCAGAGGGGGTAGAGGGGCACTCTGGCTTCCTCCCACAGCCCCCAGCATGGTGCTACTGGAGGCAGCTGGCTGGAGGAGTGGCCCGGGCTCCAGGCCTTTGTTGATGAGAGGATGGAGGAGTGGGGGAATACTGGGAACCTGCAGGGAAGGAAGCACTAATACTCCTCCTCCTCCTCTTCTAACAACAGCAGGGTGGAAAAGTCTATCCTCTGCTGTTATATGATGTACTTAATCTTGCAGTGAGACTGGTTCCTCCTCTCTTACTTTAACATTTAACACAAAACACCTACATTAGTGCTGAGCAATTTTTGTTGTTGTTGTGGTTATTAAATAACTAATCGACCGACGTTTGTTCAATTACTTGAATTCCATTTGGTTAGGTTTTTTTGTGAGCCCAACTCGCCTTTTAAATAATATCATTCATTTTAGAATTAAAGTCAAGAACTATGTGGGACGCTGGGCTGAAGGAAGTTGTAGTTTTCATTAAGCAAATATTCAACCTAGTTCAGCGTGGTAATTAACTACAATGACCATAATCCATTGAGCCGGACGGATACACTTTTACGCCTGCTACGGGTTAGATACTCACAGACCGCATGAGAGAAGAATGTACACAACACAACAACGAGAAAGATAGAGATTGACAGTATGCCTGATATACTTTGAAGAACTAGTTATTATTTTGTCAGACAGCTCTGCAGCATACAGTACTTAGGCAGGCTAGCCTAGCTTAATAGAATGACAAAAGACAGTACAGGATGGGGAGCACAGAGATAACATTAGATGGCCTGGCTGGCTGGCTGCTACTGCCTGAGCAGAGATGAGATGATGACTTTAAGGAATACAACATAAAAAAGTCATACAATAAAACGAAGTTATTTACACAACTTAAATATTTTATTATTTCATAGTAATTTCCCATTTTCTATTGATGTCTACCCTACCTGACAGAGACAATGTAATATTTTAAATGTTTTGGCAATTGAATGTTCACTATTTTGGACTTTGAAATTTCCATTAAAAAGCTCTAAAATTAATTGAAAGAATTATTGAACCCAAAATCAAAAACTGTGATTATTTTAAATAATTGAACCAAAAACGGACCGACCTCAAAAAGCAGTAATCGCTCAGCACTAACCCACATATCCAAGATTTTTTGTTGAGCATTATAATTTTCTTAAGCTTTATAATGTGCAGCCAAGGAGTTTCATCTAAAGTCTGAAATGGTTTTTTTTTAAATGGCAATGACATCTCTAGTTCTGATTTTCTCCTGTTTTTCCCCCTTAGTTTTACCTGCCATGGTTGTGATAATTGGATTTTCTGGACACCTGTATGAGTGCAGTATATCCAGCGGATTATAACCAGGGAGAGGGTGAGTCAACTCTAATTATTGTCATGTCAAGCAATACAAATGGCCAGCCATCCCCCAACCCCTTCTCTCTAGCATGGTAGCCTAGTTACTGCTGTCCCTCACATCCACCTCAAATCAACAGAACTGGTTTACTGTCTCAGAACACCCAAGCTAAGGAAAGGTAGGCTAGAGGAGGCCTTCAGGGGTGGAGTTTTTCTCTGTTTCACACGAGCTGAAGTTGCCACTGTTTCCTCAGAAAAAGTTGTTTCTACGCTATACAAACCATAAACATAAACTCACTCTAGTCTCCTAACGAACAACTCTAAACATAGATAAGAAAAAAAAAATATTGGAAATAAGTAGAGAACATACTGTGTCCTACTTCCGCCCACTCTGTGCTGGGCCAAAGCAGGAGTAGATAGTGAGGGGGGATGTGGGGACAGGAGAGGAGAATGGGAGTGGTGGGGTGTACTCTGCTCGCGGTCCCACAGTTAAACCCGAGGAGGGAGCTGTGACTGAGACTGAGTGGGGATGAGGGATGAACAGACAGGACTTGTCCACAGACAGTCAAAGGGAGAGCTGGAGCTATTTAACCATGGGAGGGGAGCAGGACAGGGACGGATGGACTCACAAGATGTCCAGAAGGGCCGGGCCAGGTAATTTATAAGGCCTTGCTTTCTCTTCAGGGTAGGCTACCCGGCCGGCCAGGCCCAGCCAGCAGGAACTTCCCATGGCCACCTCCACTCTCCTCCGAGGGACTGAGAATACGTAATGAGTTGCAGGGCTCCACATTTACCACGGCTGATCAGCTGAGAACAATGAACTCGCAGGCACACAATAGTGACTAGAGAGCCTCAAGGCATTGTCTCTGTATTTTTAGAGGGGGGAGAAAACGAGAGAGCCAGAGAAAGAGGAGAATTGAGGGGAGAAAAGTGAACAAGACTGTAGTTTTGTAATGCTTTGTTCTATTTGTTTAGAGGGAAAGAAGCAATACTTTGTTTGTATACTTATTGTTACTATTGTCAATACTTTGGCATCCATGTGGCCATTTATGTCCATAGGCAGCACATGCCATTGGTTTATGTTAAATAGGTTGGGGATAATGCTGAGGCTTTGGGTTTAGTGTTGAAGCACTTCAACTGCATCTAATGTCATGATATCTATCATATTTTTATAGCGTTCTTCAAATGGTAAAAACGTATTTGCACTATTAGTGATTTCCTCTTGTAATTATAGCCTAGCTATTTGCCTACATCGGCCTGCTGTGTGCAGTGAGACCTACCTACCTCCCCTTATAGAGGAATAGTGAATGAGGGTTGCTCTGGCAGCTAGTGACAATGTCATTTAAAGCCAGCCTACAGCCACCGATTACCATCTACATATTTATGGAGACTATGAGCATTATATGGTACCATTTAAATGAACAACCCCTTTTTCACTGACTGAATACTTTGTAATCTTGACTATGCAATTAGTTTAGAATGGCTACGAGATCAACTTCATTAGCATTTTTTGTACTGAAGGTACCAGCTTGGGCCAAATGTTGGTTCTAGGGAGGAAAGCATATCTCTTTGGAAAAGCTGTCCTAAATGAGTTTCTGTATCAGTTAAAGACTATTTCCTCTCTGCCCTAAACTTGGGCGTGATAGAAGAACACCTGGAATATTTATGGGGAAAATAAATCCACAAAGACAATTTTGCCCTTTGGTTACATGTTCTGCCTTCCCTTCTTGTGTTTTTCCAATTACCTAATGCTATTTAAATATAGCAGAGCCGACATATGCAGTTCACTGTAGTGGGGAACGAAATAAGTCACGCTTTAATTGTATTGCATCAATTAAAATAGAAGCCCATCACAGTAAGCTAGCTGTAATAAAATGATAAAATGGACAATTAGGAAAAATCAAGGCCCTTAATTTTCTAAACACACTCTAGAGAGTGTCTTTAAGCCAGCCAGATTTGACTATATGTTGAGCAGTATTCCCCTCAGTGAGGACCGCTGAAGTGCTGTGAATTACAGTTGAACTGTTTGGTATGTTGTACAGTAACATATAGTACTACAAACTGTAGTGCCACTTCATAAAATATTATTAATCCAACTGTCTGCTTGGCAAGCTTTTATATACATTTTATTTAGGCCAACTCATATATTGACTGGGAGAATAAACCATGCAGTAGAATATGTGTGTTAAAGTCAGCCTTTGCAGACAGGCCTGGATTGTAGACACAACCAGAGTCTGTAAATCAGTAATTTCCTCGTCTTTTGCAGGAAGGATTTGGCTGGTTGGTGTTTGTGGTCCCAGGTCGACCGGTCAGGCAAAGAGATAACACCAATAACGTTTGCCTGCCAGGAGTACTTGCGAACCGAGTGCAAACCGATTTTACATGTAGAATCACTCAAAAATGTTGGCAATCATAAGTCAACAGCACACTGAGCGATAGGCAGACCAACGTGAGATCCACATTCGCTGTGAAAGAGGCTCTCAGATTCCCAATCAGTGTTTGCCTTGGGAGACGAGTGATTACTCACACACCTAGGAGCCCCGGCCTCTTTCTGCCCCCCCGGGCTCCCCCCACCTCACCCCACCCTGCCCCGTGCCACGCATGATCTGTGGGTGAGGCAGCATGTAGCGTGGTGTGGTGTGTGACGATACGCCGTCTGCTGGTGGGCCAAACCCACTGCTTGCTCTCCCTATCAACCAATCAATATTTTTGATGTAACACATTTCATACAAAGCGAGGGCTTTACACATATCATTAAAATTACATCTGAAAGGCGTTATGGTAACCATAAAAAAAAAACATTAAGTTACACAGGGTAAAATACAAGGACAGGCAATTAATCCCTTTTATCCAGCTAAATGAGTATTGTATATTGCTATTACTTGGAAGGCACCAAGACCTCAACCAGGAAATTGTGTTGTATACCTGTATTTTGTATTTCTTTCCAGGTGTCCTTCTGATGTTCTTGATGCACATCCAAGGGTACTCGTCCGTTGATGGGTGATGGAGATGAGGTTCCTTCTGCTATAACCCTGGCCTTCAAGAACAGCTTCAAAGACAGGACCTAAGGAGAGATCAGTCACGCAAAACACATCTACACACCACTGCTTCTGCTGCAAATGTGAGGGCATGATCTGTCTCTGTGAAGAATAAACAATATGCACCTTGTGAAATTCTCAGAACATGGTTCATTTTGAAACTGTTACAACTGAAACAACAGAACTTTTTACCAATAGAGGTTACGCTGCTTATGATATGAACTGTATCGTCCACTGATATATTGGATTTCATGATGTTACATAACTTCAATCTGTGATCAAATTAAATCAATGAAATCATGGTGTGCTGTGTCTTCGGTAGAAACACACTGAGTTTTCAAAAACATTAATAATATTGAGCTGCACCCTTTTGCACTGAGAACACCCTTAGTTAATTGGGGCATTGGACTCTACAAGGTGTCGAAAGCATTTCACAAGCATGGCCAATGTTGACTGCAATGCTTCCCACAGTTCTGTCATGTTGGCTGTATGTCCTTTGGGTGGTGGACCATTCTTGATACACACAGGAAACTTGAGTGTGAAAAACCCAGCAGCGTTGCAGTTCTTGACACAAACCGGTGTGCCTGGCACCTACTACCATACCCTGTTCTAAGGCACTCCAATGTTTTGTCTTGCCCATTCAACCTCTGAATGGCACACATACCTAGTCCATGTCTCAGTTGTCTCAAGGCTTAAAAATCCTTCTTTAGCCTGTCTCCTCCCCTTCATCTACAGAGATTGAAGGGGATTTAACAAGTGACATCAATAAGGGATCATAGCTTTCACCTGGATTCACCTGGTAAGTCTATGTCATGGAAAGAGCAGGTGTTCATAATGTTTTGTACACTCAGTGTATGTTGTGCATTACAATATTTGGACATTTGGGGTAGGGTTTTCAAATCCAAGCCAGGGGAAGGTAACTGCAGGTTTCTGTTCAAGCCCTCCATGACAGGAAATGTACACCCCTAGATGAAAGTTATAGGAGATGCAGAAGCCAGAACATGGTGACAGAGAATACCCCCACACACCCTACCACACACACCATTTGCAGCTGCAGAGTTAGGTATGTTGACACTGTTATGGCCTCTATAAAAACCTGAATATGGCTGGTCACTACCATGTAAATGATAACACCATTTCTGGTCATAATTTATCTAAATACAGGACATGGCCGGGTAACTCTATCCTCCAGTACGGTGTGTGGTATCTTATATTGTTCATGTTGTATCACTGCAGCCCTCAGGTGATGAAACTGTCTCTGCCACATTAGCTGCTCTCTCTCTCCTTTCTCCTGAAGCTCCCAGGCCGGCTTTCAGCCATGGCTATTCAACACCCCTTTATTTAAAACAAACACACACACAGCCTTTCCACTGCCTACCATGCAGCCCAGTCATTCATCACTGCCAACTAAAGTGGGTATGTGTGCCGATTTGGGCTTATTGATTACCCATATCTCAAGTATTTACTGTGTAAATCAGCAAACAGAAACCACACAGTAAGTGGATATACCTCCTCACTCACACTTGATTGTCCTCTCAGAGGATCCAAGCAGGAAGCGTTCTCTATCATGTCAAATCAAGCCCAGGAGATGGTTAGCATCATGACACTCCGGAACATCCTTAAGAGAACCAATCAAAGGCCCATCTGTGTTCAAGTGCAGATTGAATCCTGTGTTTCCAGGTTTATACAAAACGTTATGAAAGCAAGTTGGCGGAAAGGTCAGGAGAGAGCGGCACACAAAAACAAACAATTAATTTGGCATGGAGGTGTAATGGGATGATCCGGGGCTGGGGCTCAGCCTATTGTTCTGCTGCAATTAACCGTGGCAGGTCATGTGTCACTGGGCACTGACCCTGGTCCCATTCAGGAGCCCACACTCTGCATTATCCATGGCCCAAAGAGAGGTCAAACAGTCACAGACCAGGCAAAACTCTGCCCCTTCCCCCACCCCCCCAACAAACACACTCGCTCATGAACACACAGTTCTGACTAGGGCAGCACTTAAAAAACAAAAGGGTATTACCATGGGGTGGTTGGGACACTGTGGCGGCATCTAAGCCTGTGTGACTCATCCTTCGGCCTGAATCTGATGGTCTGGTGCATATTGGAGGCATTAAGCATGGACGACATACACCTAACCCCTAGTCCTATTTCATCTGTGCAGAGAGAGTGAGCATGAGATGACTCCACTTCCCATATCCAGGTCAGCACCAGTTTGAGGTGCAGATTTGGAAGGAGAGTGAGAGTACAGAGAGCAGAGGAGTGGATTTGGTTCCTGTGGGGCCTGCTCGGGCACACACTCCTCAGATCACCCATCAGGATTGCTTCGTGCGGTCCAGTCGGCATGTTGCGTTTTCTCTCCTCAGCGACTCAAAGTTACTGACTTCGTTTAGTGTCAGTCACCCGAGGACTGGGGAGACTGCAGCTTCCTCGCATGTAGAGTTAGTCGCTCGACTGTTAGAGGCGGTACATTTCCACCTGACAGATGCCTGGTGGAACAGTGGCATGTTGTAAAAACATATGATCTTTTAGCTGCAGGCTACAGATACTGCTAATTGAAAAACGACCTCTCTCGAGTCATGAACGCCTATTACAATATTACTGTTGCACAATGCAATCGCAACCTATAATTTCGCAACTCTTGGCTGCTTTGCCTCGTTTCACTGACATTCCGCCTCCCTCTGTCCACTTGAGTGAATATTTACAACATATTTATTGTTTAGAGAAGGACAAACATTAGCTAGCTCAACATGACTCAACTCCTTCATTTGATTTCTATTCAGCGTGGTGGCAGCAGTACTTGATGACAGCCAGCCTCCGCTCCAGCATGGCCCTGTTCTGCCTCTCCGTCCTAATTGACTGGGAGGGAAAAGGCAGAACAGCTGCCCCAAACCACCGAGACAGAATTAAAATTTCAATCCCGCTGCCTAACACTCAATTTCATCCATGACCCAGCATTATACAAATTAGTTGAGAACCGACAGACAGGTATATGGTTCCCCAGTAGGGTCCCTGGGGAAGCATACAACTGCTCCGCTCTCTCCCTCTCTTTCCCAGCAGAACCAGGCCCTCTGCTCCCTCTCGTTCTTAGGGGATCCATTCACAGCACTTTTCAAGAGTCAACAAGAGCGTGAACACTTACATCATCATCAGCCCAGTAGCTTTGGCTGTCATTTTTAGGCCCTCCTCCGCACACATACAGTAACCAGAATATGCTATAAAACAAGTAGAGATACTAGCCTACTGGTAAGTACTAAGTACACATACACCACATGAACAAAAGAATGTGAATACCTGCTCGTCGAACATCTCATTCCAAAATCATGGGCATTAATATGGAGTTGGTCTCCACTTTGCTGCTATAACAGCCTCCACTCTTCTGGGAAGGCTTTACACTAGATTTTGGAACATTGCTGCAGGGACTTGCTTCCATTCAGCCACGAGCATTAGTGAGGTCGAGCACTGATGTTGGGCGATTACAAGCACTGATGTTGGGCGATTAGGCCTGGCTGGCAGTCGGTGTTCCAATTCATCCCAAAGGTGTTCGATGGGCTTGAGGTCAGTTTGATGGGGTTGTGCAGGCCAGTCAAGTTCTTCCACAGCAATCTCGATAAACCATTTCTGTATGGACCTCGTTTTGTGCACGGGGGCATTGTCATGCTGAAAGGCCCTTCCCCAAACGGTTGCCACAAACTTGGAACCACAGAATCGTCTAGAATGTCATTGTATGCTGTAGTGTTAAGATTTCCCTTCACTGGAACTAAGAGGCCTAGCCCGAACCATGCACAACAGCCCCAGACCATTATTCCTCCTCCACCAAACTTTACACTTGGCACTATGTATTGGGGCAGGTAGCATTCTCCTAGCATCTGCCAACCCCAGATTCGTCCATCGGACTGCCAGATGGTGAAGTGTGATTCATCACTCCAGAGAACACGCTTCTGCTGCTCCAGAGTCCAATGGCAGCGAGCTTCACACCACTCCAGCCGACGCTTGGTATTGAGCATGGTGATCTTAGGCTTGTGTGCGGTTGCTCAGCGATGGAAACCCATTTCACGAAGCTCCCGACGAACAGCTCTTGCTCTGATGTTGCTTCCAGGGGCAGTTTGGAACTCGGTAGTAAGTGTTGCAACCGAGGATAAACAATTTTTACGGGCTACGCGCCTAAACACTCGGCGGTCAGGTTCTTTGAGCTTGTGTGGCCTACCACTTCGCGGCTGAGCTGTTGTTGCTCCTAGAGGTTTCCACTTCCAAATAACAGCACTTACAGTTGACCGGGGCAGCTCTTGCAGGGCAGAAATTTGATGAACTGACATGTTGGAAAGGTGGAATTCTATGACTGTGCCACGTTATAAGTCACTGAGCTCTTTAGTAAGGCCATTCTAGTTCCAATGTTTGTCTATGGAGATTGTATGGCTGTGTGCTCGATTTTATACACCTGTTAGCAGCAGGTGTGCCTGAAACAGCCGAATCCACTAATTTGAAGGAGTGTCCACGTACCTTTGTATATACAGTGTATAACTTTCACAGAGGACAACAAAGGAGATAGGTAGGTAAGCAAAAGCTCAGAATACGTTAGAAAGTCACTGGGATAATTATAGTTTTACATGACCAGTTTCAAATTAGAACTGTTTTAAATGTGAAAAAAAGCTGATAACTGCTGTCTTGAGGAAAAATTTACTTATTACGACTGTGATATGTGGTTGTCTCACCTAGCTATCTTAAGATGAATGCACTTACTGTAAGTCACTTTGGATAAAAGCGTCTCCTACAGATGTAGGATCTTAATTTGATCACTTTATTTGTTGCTGGGAAATTTCCTGCACAGCAACAAACTTATTGTGTATTTGAGTTTTAAAAAGGCTTCTAAAGTTTGTCTTTTCCATTCTGAAATTTCAGACTTTATTTGCCCTAACGAAACATTTATCAACTCCAACAAAATTGTCCATGAATTATAATCCATATAATAATTCACATTTCCTGTTGCTGCATGATTTCCTGCTGCAGTAAACTGGCTCAAATTAAAATCCTACATCTGTAAATGACTAAAATGTAAAATGTAAGATTCAATACAACAGATACGATTTGTCAAAATAACACAAAATATTGTAATCATTAATACACATTTCAAATCACAATTCAAAGTACAGAAAGGGTTTTAGAAATCAACACATTATTGCATCACCATAAACTAAACAGTGTACTGTACAGTTCAGTCAGTAGTCCATAAAACAGCAATATGTTTCCATAATAGTGACATTTCTTTGGGCTGCTTTATGGAATCTAGACACTATTGCACATGTGGCCTTTTCAGTGCAGAGATGACTGGACATATTCTTCTGAGTGGGGTGGGTCCATGCAGCGGGCAGTCAGGCAGGGATGAACAGAGTAGGATCTTCACTACTAGGGCCCACACAAGCCAACTGTGTTCTCTTTTTGACTGGACGATTGTCCTGCATGGGACACAGGGATCAGCCAATCACTTAGAACCACTTTTTTTCTTCAGCTGCAACAACAAACATCTTTTGGCTAACTGGTTTGTACTGGTTATAGTAAAGTTGTCAAGAGGGGTTTAAATGTTTTGCGTAAGGATTGTGATACACAATGGTCTGTCAACATAACAAGAAAACTGAGTTATTAAATATTATATTCATCATGGTTCCCATTTGAAAACCTGATTGTGGATAGCACATGTTTTACCCAATTAAACATTTCTTTACGTTCTTAAATGGTCTCATTAAAATGTGTGAATTCTCTGGAGAAGAAGTGAACGTTTCACTTCACAGTTGTCCTCACATTAACATGGAACTGACGTTCGGGGTTAATAGGCAAGTCAGGGGGCCTTGTGTAGCGTGTCACAGGAATCTTTGTAGTCAACAGATCATATCTTAGAGCCCAGCGCTACTTGCCTTCTGGTGCTGCATACAAACTGAATGAATGGGAACCGGCTGGTCCCTTACTCCAAAAAGTCATCTGAACTGTGCCAAACTGGGCCCAGGAAACAAACCCAGCAGTAACACTGTACACAGCTCTCAAATACATCTTTGTCCCAATGTTTAACAGAACATAATGCACAAAAGTCAATCAAACAAAGATGGCCATCCATCTCGTGAGAGCCTGAGATAACATATAAAGTAATCACAAAAACATTTACTAACACCTATAGGATTGTTGAATAAACATAAGCCATGTTCAAGCAATATTTTTTGTGTCATATATTGCCACCCCCAACAAAGCAGTAAAGTGCATATAAAGTGCATAACAATCAGGTAAACGTCACACAAAAATGATATTACAACCAACTTTTTTCTGAATTCCCCATGCTCCTGCTTTAAAGGTTGAGTGATTCATAACAGTGTATAATAGAAGTATCTAAGAGTAAGTTGGGACACATGGGTTGACAAATGTACTTATTAGTTCATGTGTAATGACTAATAGAGTATAGTAATTAATGGTGGCGATTAACAAGAGGTAATGGACATGGTGATTAACAGAGTGATATGAGTGACTGGTACGTGTACCAGTAGAGGGGTTCACTAGAAACAGTATTTACTACCAGGTCACTATATGGCTGAGGACACAATGTTCCAACAAAGAACTAGTATGTCTCCACTGGACTAATCTGCCTTATCCTCCTATATGCTCTCTCTTTCCTGTCTCTCTCTCTCTCTCCTGTCTTGCTCTCTCCTGTTTCTGTCTCTCCTGTCTCTCTCTCTCTCCTGTCTCTCTCCCTCTCCTCTCTCCTGTCTCTCTCTCTCTCCTGTCTTGCTCTCTCCTGTTTCTGTCTCTCCTGTCTCTCTCTCTCCTGTCTCTCTCCCTCTCCTCTCTCCTGTCTCTCTCCTGTCTCTCTCTCTCTCTCTCTCTCTCTCTCCTGTCTTGCTCTCTCCTGTTTCTGTCTCTCCTGTCTCTCTCTCTCCTCTCTCCTGTCTCTCTCTCTCCTGTCTCTCTCTCCTGTCTCTGTCTCCTGTCTCTGTCTCTCCTCTCTCTCTCCTCTCTCTTTCTCTCCTGTCTCTGTCTCTCCTCTCTCTCTCTCTCCTGTCTCTCTCTCTCCTGTCTCTCCTGTCTCTCTCGCTCCTGTCTCTTTCTCCTGTCTCTGTCTCTCCTCTCTCTCATGTCTCTCTGCCCTGTCTCTCTCTCTCCTGTCTCCGTCTCTCCTGTCTCTCTCTCTCCTGTCTCCGTCTCTCCTGTCTTTCTCTCTCCTGTCTCTCTCGCTCCGGTCTCTCTCGCTCCTGTCTCTCTCGCTCCTGTCTCTGTCTCTCCTGTCTCGCCCTCTCCTGTCTCTCTCTCTCGCCTGTCTCTCTCTCTCTCCTGTCTCTCTCTCTCCTGTCTCTCTGTCTGTCTGAACGTAGAATTATGTAATTTTTGTATTACATTTTTTACAAATTCATAGAAAATGAAAAGCTATAATGTCTTGAGTCGATAAGTATTGAATCCTTCCGGTTGCTCTTGCTTATCATTAGAAAACCCTTTTGCAATTATGTTAGCACAGCTGAAAACTGTTGTGGTGATTAAAGAAGCAATAAAACTGGCCTTTTTCAGACTAGTTGAGTATCTGGAGCCACAGCATTTGTGGGTTCAATTACAGGCTCAAAATGGCCAGAAACAAAGAACTTTCTTTCCGAAACTCGTCACTCTATTCTTGTTCTGAGAAAGGATGGCTATTCCATGCAAGAAATCGCCAAGAAACTGAAGATCTTATCCAACACTGTGTTCTACTCCCTTCACAGAACAGCGCAAACTGTTTCTAACCAGAATAGAAAGAGGAGTGGGAGGCCCCGGTGCACAACTGAGCAAGACGACAAGTACATTAGAGTGTCTAGTTTGAGAAACAGACGCCTACACAATTCCTCAACTGGCAGCTTCATTAAATAGTACCTGCAAAACACAATTTTCAACGTCAACAGTGAAGAGGCGACTCCGGGATGCTGGCCTTCTAGGCAGAGTTGCAAAGAAAAAGCCATATCTCAGACATGCCAATAAAAATAAAAGATTAGCAAAAGAACACAGACACTGGACAGAGGAACTCTGCCTAGAAGGCCGCCTCTTCACTGTTGACGTTGAGAATGGTGTTTTGTGGGTACTATTTAATGAAGCTGCCAGACAACTAGCATTTTAAAATTATAAACTTGCATTAGCTAACACAACGTGCCATTGGAACACAAGAGTGATGGTTGCTGATAATGGGCCTCTGTACGTCTATGTGTAGATATTCCATAAAAAATCAGCCGTTACCAGGTACAATAGTCATTTACAACATTAAAAATGTCTACACTGTATTTCTGATCAATTTGATGTTATTTTAATGGACAAAAAATGTACTTTTCTTTCAAATACAAGGACATTTCTAAGTGTCTCATGTTTGAGCTGCTGCATTGCGACTCCACTTTGTCTCTGTACTGACATTTTGCCTTTTTGATTGCCTTACAGAGGGCATAACTGGACTGTTTGCATTCAACCATATTCCCAGTCAGTTTGCCATGGTTAAATGCGGTGGTGTCAGGGCTCAGGAGAAGAACCAGATGCAGCCAGTTTCGAAGTAACAAAAGATTAGTACAAAATCAGGGGGGTAGGCAAACAACAGGTCAAGGGCAGGCAGAGGTCAGTAGTCCAGAGCAGAGTCCGAAAGGTACAGAACGGCAGGCAGGCTCAGGGTCAGGGCAGACCTGTCAGTAATCCAAGGTGGTATAACAAGGTACAGAACGACATGCAGGCTCAGGGTCAAGGCAGGCAGAATGGTCAAAAACCGTGAAAACTAGAGACGGACAGGAGCATGGGAAACAACGCTGGTAGGCTTGACGAAACAAAACGAACTGGCAACAGACAAACAGAGAACACAGGTATAAGTACACTGGGAATAATGGGGTAGATGGGCGACACCTGGAGGGGGGTGGAGACAAGCACAAAGACAGGTGATACAGATCAGGGTGTGACAGTACCCCCCCTCTAGGGGCGCCACCTGGTGTCCTACCTGGGCGCATACCTGGTTGACCGGGGTGCCGGCGTTGAAACTCAGCGATGAGGCCTGGGTCAAGGACATCCCTGGCGGGGACCCAGCACCTCTCCTCCGAGCAATAACCCTCCCAGTCAACCAGGTACTGGAATCCCCTGCCCCGCGGTCGAACCTTCAGGAGGTCGCCTCACCGTGTACACCGGTTGGCCGTCGATGAGACGGGGAAGAGGGGTGGGCCTAGAAACAAGGATCAAATGGCTGTGAGACATAGGTTTAATCCTAGACACATGAACAGTTGGATGTATATGGAGGGTATGGGGCAACAGAAGACAAACAGCACAGGGCGGCTAATAATCTTGGAGATTGCAAAAGGGCCGATAAAGCAGGGAGAAAGTTACCATGACTCCACCTGGAGGGGTAGGTCTCGAGTGGACAGCAATACCCTCTGCCCGAGACGATACCGGGGAGCCGGGGTCCGGTGGCGGTCCGCTTATCATCGATTCCTGGAGGTGGTCTTGGAGGTGAGCCCGTCTGGCTCTCTTCCAGGTATGGTGACAGCGGAGGACAAACATCTGGGCCAAGGGTATGCCGACCTCTTCCTCTTGCTCCGGGAAGAGGGGGGCTGATATCCCAGGGAACACTCGAAAGGCGAGAGCCCTGTGGCAGAGCAAGGGAGGGTGTTGCGGGCATATTCAACCCACATGAGTTGCTGGCTCCAGGTTTTGATTGGCTCGCTCTGATTGGCCATTGGACAGAAGGTGGAACCTGGAGGACACGCTGGCCGACGACCCAATGAGCATGCAGAACGCCTTCCAGAACCAAAACAATCTTGAAGCATGGATTCGGATTGGTCAGACCATCGTTGAATAGACCTTAGCACAGGTACTTCCTGTTTAAGCTTCTGCCTATAGGAAGGGAGGGGAAGAATGGAGTCGTGATCTGAGGGCGGGGGTAGCCGCCCCGGAAGGGAGAGTAACAACGGTTGAGAGATTTTGAAGCACGAGTACTACAGGCAAAGTGATAGACCTTCGGTAGCATTTTCCTTAGATTTGCTTTGTTCAAATCTCCTGCTACAATAAATGCGGACTCAGGATATGTGGTTTCCAGTTTTCACAAAGTACAGTGTAGTTCCTTGATGGCCGTCGTGGTATCGGCTTGAGGGGGAATATACACGGCTGTGACGATAACCGAAGAGAATTCTCTTGGGAGGTAATGTGGTCTGCATTTGATTGTGAGGTATTCTAGGTCGGGGGGAAAAAAAGGAATTGAGTTCCTGTATGTTACCACAATCACACCATGAGTAGTTAATCACGAAACATACACCTCTGCCTTTCTTCTTCCTGGAGAGTTCTATATTCCTATCTGCACAATGTACTGAGAACCCAGCTGGCTATATTCACGGGGACTGTATATCCGGAGAGAGACATAATTCCGTGAAACAGAGTATGTTACAGTCACTGATGTCTCTCTGGAAGGAGATCCTTGTCCTAAGCTTGTCTACTTTATTGTCCAGGGACTGAACATTAGCGAGTAGTATACTCAGGAACAGTGGATGGTGTGCACGCCTACTGAGTCAGACTAGAAGTCCACTCCAAATACCTCTTCTCCACTGGCGGCGTCTTGGAGCAGCCTCAGGGATAAGTTCAATTGCACGGGGGGTATGAACAAAGGATCCAACTCAGGAAAGTTGTATTTCTGGTCGTAATGCTGGGGAGTTACTGTTGCTCTGATACCCAAAAGTTATTTCCGGCTGTATGTAATAACACAAAAAATGTTCTGGGCTAACAACGTTAGAAATAACACCCAAAAAATGAAATACTGCAAAGTTGCTTAGGAGCTAGAAACAGAGCTGCCAGGTCTATCGGCGCCATCTTGAACCGTCAGTGGCTTCGGTGACTGAGGTCCTTAATGATCTTCTTGGCCTTTATTTGACACAGAGTGCTATACATGTCCTGGAGGGCAGGCACTCTGCTCATCCCATTCCCAGCAATCTAGAATGGAAATGGAGGGAGACATGTTTTTCTTTTCTCACACCACTTGTGTTCAAGCACGTCTTGGAATAATATTTAAATAATTATACAAAAATGTGCTGAAATTCTGCTTTATATTTCTTTCTAGAGTTCTCATCTTTTAGAAAGCTTACAGACGGTCACTACTTGTATAGCCATCTGTGTTAGTCAGGGAATGCTCTTACTTATTATCACCTACTGAAAACAACTGACGATAAATTATTATAGTAAAAAAAAGGGTCATCCGTTTTTTGCTTGACGTGATAATGTTCAACTGGTTCTCCTTTACTGTTGACTGTTTCAAATAAAGCTTTGGCTAGCAAACGTTTAAGCATGAAGAACAAGACCCTCTTGAATTTAATGAAGCTGGGAGGGATTAAATACATTTCCTGTTCCTAATCTGGAAATTAGCCCTTGAATGCCAGTGGGAAAAAACAGGCACTTTTCTTGGGGATTTTTAACCCTTTGGAGGAAACAGTCTGACCAAGACATGCAACCCAGAACCCAGAGGCCTGGGTGGTTGGTTGGGATTGAGGTTGGAACCAGAACAGAACAGAGTTGAACAGGACAGAACTTTCAGGTCTATTCGAGTGAAATGTGACTGAGGGTTGGTATGAGATAAAACATGCAGGAGAAAGAGCCTGCCATCCTTCCCCATCATTGAAAGACCGCGCCCTTGAGGTCCCGTTCATGGAATCCCAGTAATGAGAGTGGAAATGTCAGCTATGATACACTCAGAGGATAGAAGGGAAACAGAGCGCCACACAAAGGCCTTTTATGCTGCCTGCCTTCTTTTTCCTCTGCACTTGTTTTCCAACTCTTTTGTGACTTGATTAGTGGGCCCTTTCACACATTCTCACATGCAGAAAGAGAGCTATTTGCTTGCAGATTATTTTTAGTAAAGAACAGACTGCCATCATTGTTTTGGGTGATGGTCGGGGTCATAGTGATGATGGTGGTAGTGTGTGAGGGGTATATGGTTAGGGGATTGGAATTGACTTCCTATCTGAACGGTGTCCTCCAGTTTGGAAAACACAGACTGTCTAATGCATGCATGGCCGCTCTGTGACAGTGGTGCTACCACTTTCTTAACAGAGGATCACTGATGGGGGACGCAGTAATGACAATAATTATATTTAGATAGTACAGTTAGTTCGTTGAAAGCTAAAAGTGACATTACGCTGGTATGGGTGTTGGACACACAGGATGAGCAAGAGGCCACTGGTCTTCATGTTGTCATCGCCACTGAAGCAGCTGACCTTGTAGTGCCAAAGAGTAACAGCAATGTGTTCCTTGAACTGATCTGAGAGCCAATAGACTGGCTGTACACACGGCAAAGTAGGTTACATAGTTAATTAAGAAAACTTGGCTCTAAATCCGCTAAGTATGATCAAGTTACCCCCCATAGAGATAGTGGAAAAAAATTGGGAGATAGGAAATAACAAAATCCTGTGTAAAATCATAAAAAGATGAACCTGTCAAAAACGGAGTCTGGCGCCTGGGAGTATGGCATTAGATAAACTAACCTCCACATGACTCCAGAGGAGGATGTGTGGTAAGGACAGCCATGTAGAGACAGATTGTACAGTTCCACATACTGTACAGAGAGCGTTAGAGAGAAAGAGAGCAAGAGAGAGAAAGAATGAGTGAGAAATACAGAGAGAGAGTGAGAGACACAGAGAGACAGAGCCTGAGACAGAGAGAGAGAGCCTGAGACAGAGAGAGCGAGAGCGAGAAAGAGAGCGAGAGAGAGAGGGAGAAAGAGAGATAAAGAGAGAGATTTCCTGGGTTAGAAGGTAATAGAATATCCTTCCAAGGTTTCTGGACTACAAAGAGAGAGGTGATCTCAGGTGTGAGGCCCCTTTTCCCTGGATCTGATCAATCATACACAGACAGTTCCCCCAGGACAGAATCATAAGGCCATTACACCTGTCTCATTACCACGCTCTTCAACACAGTCTAACCTTCAGGCTGCCTGGATGTGAAGAGAGAGAGACAGTCATCTTC
Source organism: Salvelinus fontinalis (assembly GCF_029448725.1). Lineage (NCBI taxonomy): Eukaryota > Metazoa > Chordata > Actinopteri > Salmoniformes > Salmonidae > Salvelinus > Salvelinus fontinalis. The sequence goes on from NC_074669.1 coordinate 18,434,502, forward strand.
ATTTCCACACATTTCAATGCCACTGTTTTCTCATGGAAATACATCTACTGTCACTATTATCACTACTAATGTGTTTTGCTCTACTTTAAATTACAAATAATGCTGTTGTTTTTTAGTGATGGTGAATGCTGTCAAAACCAATGTTCTGTAATTTATAACAACACTTCACCAAACAATTCTAAACAACATAACCTCACAACCTCCTTAAACATATTGCATGTGGGAGCTTTGAAATGTGTTTTTCCAGCATGTATTTTCTCAGTGGCAGAGCACTGGGAGTTACAGTGAAAAGGTGTTCTGTTCTGGAACTCACTGTCACAGAGTGGCTGACTTTCAACAAACTCAATCCTGCGATAAAGTTTCACATGCTTGCTGACTGACGGCAATGGAAAATGGCTAGGCAGAGGGGAACGGGACCAGCCAGCCAATCACTGTGTAAACCTGCCCTCTGCTCAAAACCTCCTCCATCTACCTGCTGCTCTCTGCCTCACCTGGCTGGCCTTTTCTGCAACAGAACACAGCACAGGCAGCCTGCTCTCTTCTCTTTGTCTCTTTAAGCTGCAGTCTGCAGTCCCTCTCAGATGCAGGTAAAAACAGAGAGTGGGGGGGGGGGGGGGGGGGGGGGGGGGGAAAGAGAGAGAGAGACAGACAGACACCTGAAACCTGCATGGAGTGTTTTTGGAGAGGCCTGGGCCATTGTGCCTGTCGTTACCTGTCTGGGTTAAACAGCAGCAGGCTGGGTGAGCTGCACACCCTGGTCACACACTAAGCAAACTCTCCCCAGGTGTGCATGCAGAGCCCACGCTCCGTCAGCATCCTGTCATGCACAAGATGTTTATCCAATTTGTCAAGGTAATCTTTCCTCAAACAAGCGCTGGGCCCAGTCCCCAGTAAACACTGACTGACTGGCTGCTGGGCCTGAAATGCAACCCCTGGTCTCCATCTCGCTGCGTCAACTCCATTCTGCCTCACAGCAAACCAGAAGTAATCATGTCTCCCTTAACTGAATTATCTGGCCAGCTCATTTGCCACGGGAGTTTAAAAGAGTGCTTTGAATCGACTTCATCCCTCCTCAAGCAAATCAAGCAGTGCAACACACTTAACACATGTCCACTCCTAATGGAGCCAATATCTGTTGACTTTTTCTTCAGGATTACAGCTTTCTTACTGATGCCATTTTTACCGAAGAAAAAAGAAATGGCATGTGAATTTGCATAAACAACACACACTCCAACAGATACACACTCTCTCTCACACGCATGCACAGCCACACATGGACACGCAAAGTAAAAAAATCCTGGAACGTTCTAAAGCTGATCATTTTATAATGAATCTTTTCATTTGGCATGCTTCGGATTACTTTAAACGGATTTTGGGGGACTATTTACATGCATTTAATGATTCACTAACTTTATATTTATAGAGTTTGGTTTATCAACGGATATCATCTTCAAATAATAACAGCTGTAAAACAAACCTCTGAAATTATGTACTGCACAATTACACGGCTACAGCACATGTTCATTTCAAATTTGTGACAACATCTATGAAGTTCATGTGTGAAATATTAAGTCTTAAGAGGATAGAGGAAAGTCTTGGAAATCATGTTCAATGTCGCACGTCTACTACACTCTGACTCTAGCACTAAAACTTGTAATAGGAAGCTGTGGACTCAGATTTCACACAAATTATTTTCGGCAAAAGAAAAACCCAGCTTGGGGAAAAAAATGTAAAAAAGAACACTTTTCTATGTTTATGGAATGTTAGAGCTCAGTCGCTGGGCAGAGAGAGACTGAAAGCTTAAAAGTACTGAAAACACTACAATTTTGCACAATCAGGTGAGAAATCACAGGTAGACAGAGCCTGAGCACTGATAAGAATGCAAAAAGTGAACAGTGAATTCCAGCTAATGGATAAATCACTAGGCTCAGATCAAGACCAAATAACACATAGGTTTCAATGACTTCAGAGAGGCCAAATGCTTTAAATTTGTGTTAGTGATTGAACTCTGTGCCAGGGGTTGGCTGGTAACTGAGTGGTATACTAGTGTATTAGTGATGAGAAACAGACATGACTGAACTGATTTGACAGAATGTAGGGCTTTGTGTGACAAAATATCACTGTCTCAGCCTGTGGGGCGACTGTCATTAGCACAGTGGACACTCTTACACAGCAATATCTCAAACTCACATGATCAAATCCCCCAAACAGTGAGTAATACCATGTCCTTTCTGTCTAGTCCTCTGTCCTCTCACATGGTTAACCTGAAGAGGCTGATTACTGCTAGTTTAAACACACACATACCTCCTTGTCTTGTGAGAGGCTGCTGCACCGGTGAGAGTGCTGAAGGCATTTCTCTGGACACACCTTCACCTCCACCTGCTGTCTGTCTAAGCAAACACCCGGCCCATCCAGACATACCACACTCACCCCACCCCTAGCCAATGTACGCTCTGGCACACACACACACACACACACACACACACACACACACACACACACACACACACACACACACACACACACACACACACACACACACACACACACACACACACACACACACACACACACACACACAAACACACACACACACACACACACACACACACACACACACACACACACACACACACACACACACACACACACACACACACACACACACACACACACACACACACACACATACACATACTACCCCTCAGGCAGTGGAAGTGTCTGAGGTGAACGCCTTAATGAGGAACACAGACATTGCATTGACACTGCCCGCTCAGTCAAGTGCTTGAATCTGAACTTTGGATGAGATGGTCACATTCCTGAGATTTCATCAATCTGATCCTCATTACTTCAATTCTTAACTGGGCTTTACATTCAGTGACCTCTATACATAGAATCCTTAGTTGCCACATTCATTTCTGAACAAATATTGACATATAGCCATTGATTCTTGAAGAAAAAACATATACGTGCCTCATGAGCTCATGAGCTGTTGTATGCCATCAGAACCCCAAATATAAGCTTGTTTAACTCCAATATTTGTAAATATAAATGTAAACAAACACTGTATCACCTCAAAACATCGTAAAACTATACGTTTGACATCATGGATGGTCAGTCCTTGCATCCATAGCTCTGTCTTCAGATTTGAGAGTGGTTAAATCTCTCCAGGCCCATCCCTCAGTTTTTTTTACCAAAACAGAGGTGGGGTGTCCCTTTGTTATTGTTTCAACTAAGGATTCTGGCTTTAAATACATTTTAACTGCTTAGGGCAGGAGGACAATCTGCTAGTTAATCACATCATTTGGGCCAGTCCCAAGTATGTCTGTTCTAATCAAAAGCAGAACATCTGCACTCAACCAACCAATAGGCCACTTTTCTTTCTCTCCTGCAGATTATTGAATAATGAGCAATCTTGTAACATTTTAGAAAATGTAATCACACACACACACAGACAGACAGACAGACAGACAGACAGACAGACAGACAGACAGACAGACACTCTCACACAGACAGACAGACAGACACTCTCACACACACACACACACACACACACACACACACACACACACACACACACACACACACACACACACACACACACACACACACACACACACACACACACACACACACACACACACACACACACACAGAGTGAATGTGTGTCTGGGAGTTCCTCGCCCAGAGAGATGTCTTCAGCACTTTCTCCAGCGCATCCACCTGACAAGGAGGTGCGTGTGTCTCCATACCGCCCCAACAGATCCATAGACGAGGCAATCTCAATTGCACTCCACACTGCCTTCACCCTCCTAGATACTGTAAGAGGAAGACCTATGTGAGAATGTTGATTCATTGACTATAGCTCAGATTTCAACACCATTGTCCCTTCCAAGTTCGTCACCAAGCTGAGGACCCTGGGACTGAACACCTCCCTCTGCAACTGGATCCTGGACTTTCTAACGGGCCGACCCCAGGTGGTGAGGATAGGCAACATCAACACCGCCACGCTGACCCTCAATACGGGGTTCCCACATGGGTGTGTGCTTAGTCCCCCACATGTACTCCCAGTTCACCCACAACCTCAAGTTTGCTGATGACACGACGGTGGCAGGCCTGATCACCGGTGACGTTGAGGAGGTCAGTGACCTGGCTGTGTAGTGCCAGGATCCACATCAACGGGGGTTGCATTGGAGTGGGTCGAGAGCTTCAAGTTTCTCAGTGTCACTATCAAATTACTAAGAAAATCAAACTTAAAATAGTCCACTCACACATGCACAGTCGTGAACAAGTTGCGACCTCAGGAGGTTGAAAAGGTTTGGCATGGGCCCTCAAATCCTCAAAAAGATTGACAGCTGCACCATTGAGAGTGTATTGACTGGCTGCATCACCGCTTGGTATGGCAACAGCACCGCCCTCGATTGCATGGCTCTACAGAGGGTGGTGTGGACAGCCCAGTACATCACTGGGGTCGAGCTCCCTGCCATACAGGACTCCTATATCAGGCTGTGTGAAAGGAAGGCCCAGATAATTGTTAAAGACTTCAGCCACTTAAGCCATACACTGTTCTCTCTGCTTCCGCACAGCAAGCAGTACCGGTGCATCAAATCTGACACCAACAGGCTCCTGAACAGCTTCTATCCCCAAGCCATAAGACTGCTAAATAGCTAACAGAATGGCTACACTATCTGAGTTGACTATTGTATTTTATTTGGATTTCTCCATGCATATCCTCAGGACTCTACACACTCACGCACACTGACACAGCAACACAAACATAGCATGCACATACAGTGCATTCGGAAAGTATTCAGACCCCTTGACTTTTTACACATTTTGTTACATTACAGCCTTATTCTAAAATGGATTATATCCCTCATCAATCTACACGCAATACTTAATAATGACAATGCAAAAACAGGTTTTTAGACATTTTTGCAAAAAACAAAAAAACTGAAATATCACATTTGCATAAGTATTCTGACCCTTACTCAGTACTTTGTTGAAGCACCTTTGGCAGCATTTACACCCTCGAGTCATCCCCACAGCAAGATGCTGCCACCACCATGCTTCACCGTTGGGATGGTGCCAGGTTTCCTCCAAACGTGATGCTTGGCACTCAGGCCAAAGAGTTCAATCTTGGTTTCATCAGGACAGAGAATCTTGTTTCTCATGGTCTGAGAGTCTTTAGGTGCCTTTTGACAAACTCCAAGCGGACTGTCATGTGCCTTTTACTAAGGTGTGGCTTCCGTCTGGCCACTCTACCATAAAGGCCTGATTGGTGGAGTGCTGCAGAGATGGTTGTCCTTCGGAAGGTTTTCCCATTTCCACAGAAGAACTCTGGAGCTCTATCAGAGTGACCATCAGGTTCTTGATCACCTTCCTAACCAAGGCCTTTCTCCCTCGATTGCTCAGTTTGGCCGGGTGACCAGCTCTAGAATGTGTTTTGGTGGTTCCTAACTTCTTACATTTAAGAATGATGGAGGCCACTGCTGGGGAACTTCAATGCTGCAGACATTTTTTGGTACCCTTCCCCAGATTTGTATACATTTGCAAAAAAATCTCAATTTGGAAAAAGTCAAGGGGTCTGAATACTTTCTGAATGCACTGTACATTTATACTGACTCTACACACACGCACGCACACACACACACATACAATCATCATTTACGCTGCTGCTACTCTGTTTATCATATATCCTAATGCCTATTCACCTTACCCCTAAACATATCTACCTCTATCACTCCATCACTGCACATTGTAAATATGGTATTGGAACTGACCCTGTATATTGCATATTTTTATTTCTCTATTGTTTTTGTTTTACCTTGTTATTTGTAGTGCTACATTGATATTGATGACTGCATTGTTGGGTTTGGAGCTGCAAGAAAGGCATTTCACTGTACTTGTGCATGTGACATTAAAACTTGAAACACAGAGAGACACACATACACACACATATACACAGACACACAGACACACACACACACTCTCTCTCGCCTTATCTTCAGCTGTGTTTTTGTGACTTGTTGGATGTTTTTCCCCAGGCATGCAGGCAGGCCCGGCTCAGCAGGGCGAGTGGCCCACACGGAGGGTAGTGCTGCTGTGCTGGGGGTAAGTCTTCAGACCGCCCAGAGCAGTGGGACTGGACCAGGCGGTTACTCAGAGCTTTAGCAGCAGACCAGGACCAAACAAGAGATCATTCCACAGAACACCTACCCACTGGCTACCATTTTATCACAGGGGGCCCACTATCTGGCATGTGTTTTTGCATGCACAATCACTTTATCGGGATTCCACTATGCTTGATGTAGGCTCATGAAACGACTATAATGACAAGATGCTACAAGACGTACAGTAACCCTCCAGTCAAGTCCTGGGTTCACTCCTCTACAGTTAACACAATGTTTATCAATCTTTCTTTATGTCAATTACAGTGTCAGTGACTCATCAGCTGCTTGCTTAGCATACATCCCAGCACATATTCTAATCTGAACATTAAATACCCTCTGCCACTGTGACCTAATGACACAGCTGGATCCATTTCAAGAAAAGAAAGAGGTAAGTTGTCTTCCCCCAAGGATACAGTAGCTGGGTGAGGGATCCACCTTGTAGTCTAAAGCAACCCCATCTCACTTCCTCCATGACTACACATCATACCAACACATTCGCACAGACTAACAAGACATTGAGCAACAAGGCCTGTTGGGTTGATTAGGGTGTGGAAAGGTGTGAAACTTGGCTCTGTGTGTGTGCGTGTGTGGGTCTGTCTGCTCCTGCCTTCATGTTACTGTAACCTTAATAACTTGTTTTAACTCTACATAAAGTATTAATGGCATATCCATAAGACACACATTAGAATGACAAAATAGCTTTATAATTAATTTATTTTGAATAGCTTTTCTAATTGACTAATGTGGTGTTGTAGGACTATGTGGTTCTAGTGTACATTTACAATTGGGGTAGTATGTTGTGTAACATTGTAATGAGTCTAAAGTGGAAGGACTGGGCCGGGGGTGGGGGGGGTTTAGAGAAAGGGGTTGATTAAAAAAAAGTTTAAATCCTCTGTCATGTAGGAAGTAATGGAGCATGACAGTTCCATGTTTTTTTTAGGACCTTTCACCCTTTGTAATGGTGCCATGAGAGCCCACCTAACAGAGCCCGTACCTAGACCTCATTGTTTCATCAGATTAGTGGAGATGGCTGGAAAACTCCGGCGGACGTGTAGCTTGTGTGCACAGTAAGCCTGCTATGATCGTCTCCTCATCCACACTTCTCAAAAACACAACCAAAACCTTCTCCCAAGCTCATTACATGTGTTCCTTTCTGCATTACACATGCAAGAATGGGAAAAGGGTGGCGATAAATCACATAAAAGCATTACGCTTTCAAAATGTATCAGTTTACTTGAGTGGTCCAAAATTTGAAAAGGCTTGGAGAGTCTGTGTGGAATAAAAGAGACACTCACAGTATTGGCAATTCAAATCCAAATGCACAAGACACCAAGTACAGTTAATTAATGCTGGCCCCTTAAGTAAAACCAATTTCCCTCAGCTACTGTATACAATTTAAAATTATCCTGATGTTAATCGCAGCAAGACTGTGTGGGATTGGCCTTTCCCCTTGCCTCCATTCTGACTCAGATCTTATCTCTTTGACAGGCTCTGCCAGACCGGGGTCTCCGCTCAACCAGGGTTGGGGAGTAAATGATTCATTAAGGTGTCAGTCACTCATCAGAGCATGCTTAGCATCCATCCCAGCACAAACTCTCATCTGAACATTAAAATCCCTCTGCCACTGTGACCCAATGACACAGCTGGATCCATTTCAAGTACAAGAGAGGTAAGGTCTTTCCCCAAGGAGACAGTAGCTGGGTGAGGGATCCACCTTGATTACATGTAATCTGATTACATTGTTTTTTTACTGTAATCTGTTAGATTACCAACAAAACAAATTTGATCACATCTAGATGATTACTTCATGGAATTTTTTTTAATTCAGAAAGGATGTTTAGCGAGAAAAAAACACATTGACACCTTTCTGTTTTCTTAATTCAGCATTGAAAAAAGGCACAAATGTAAGTTTGTTCCACGTGAGCGAGTGTGACTACATGTCTAAGGCTGGAGTTACACAAAGCAAATGTCATGCTATTTTAGTTGCAGTTGCGGTTGCAAGTGACATCATCTCAAGCAACTTTGCTTTGACATGAAGCAACTCAAACGTGATTGCAATTGTATGCAACAGGCAATCAAATTGAAGCTGCTTCTGTCATACTGTTTGACAATTCGAAACTCACCCCATGTCATGTGCTGCATTACATCATGATTTCAGAAATTATTTGTTTATCCAACTGTTTTGTTATTGTATGACGCAACATTTTTTTAATAGCATGACCTTATTTCAATTACAGCATATTGGATGACTGTCATTCATATTCCATTCACTCAGCTCAATGAAACACTGATAGGTTTAGTCTGCTTACTGCATTATACTCAAATTTTCCCTATACCCATCATGAGGTTGCTACAACCTAGCCTATGAATGAAAGTTTACAACTTAGGTCGACAGAAATTGGAGTACTCAAGGTGACAGACAGTGACACATTCAATATCGCCTTGCAGAATGTTGCCTGCATCTAGCTGGTCTAGGGTGTAATCATTAGTCCAACAGTTGCAAACGAGAATTTCTATTGAAAAAAACTCAGGCATGTTTATCCCTGTTTCATTCTGTTTGCTTCCATTTAAGAAATGGTTTTCAACAGAATCGGTGGAATAAATACACCCCTGATCACATGCAAACACAGTTCACTTTCATAGCAGCCAGATTGTTGTAGCTATAATTCCTTCTTGCATCTACGCGCTCTCCTTCTCTCACTTGTTCCCTTCGCTTGTGGATTTAACACATCAGCACACAACACATCAGCTGTCTGTGACCAGGTGAAAAAACCTTTCCAAGCCAAACCTTCATATCATAACCACTAACTGCTACACACAGCCTACATCATTGTCACCATGTTAGCTAATGTCAAGTCAACCACATAGAACTGACACTTTAGTTAACCCGCTACAATCATGCAGTAAAGTGAGAAAGCAGTTTAGCAATTACACTGGTAGGCCCGGTGGCAATAAAATAAATAAACATGACTTGGAAGACTTCCTGTGTTGGATAGCCCTAGCCAGCTAGGTAACATAGCATCCCTCTCTGTTTAAGCTGGGTATTTGTGTAGGTTAAACTAGCTAGCTAGCTGCATTCACTAGCTAAGTAAGTGAAAGTGAAACTTAAAAAAATATGAAATATAGCTAGGTTGCTCTCTCTCACTTGCTTCTCCTTCATTTTTTAAGAAATTTGTTCAAAACTGTTCAAATATTATCTTTCTCTCTCTTTGAGTCAACTACTCACCAAATGTTATGCACTGCAGTGCTAGCTAGCTGTAGCTTATGCATTCAGTATTAGTTTCATTCTCTGATCCTTTGATTGGGTGGACAACATGTCAACTCTTGCTGCAAGAGCTCTGATAGGTTGGAGGACGTCCTCCGGAAGTTGTCATAGTTACTGTGTAAATCTATGGTAGGAAGTGAGAATCACGAGCCTCCTAGGTTTTGTATTGAAGTCCATGTACCCAGAGAAGGACGGAAACTAGCTGTCCTCCGGCTACACCATGGTGCTAACCTACAGAGTGCTGTTGAGGCTACTGTAGACTTGCAAAACAGTGCAAACAATTATTTGGTGACGTGAATTTTTTTTGTGTAGTTTTATCTAAAAAGGATAACTTTTTTGTGTCAGTATTTTAATATTTATGAAATTCACTGAGGAGGATGGTCCTCCCCTTCCTCCTCTGAGGAGCATCCACTGACACACACACATACACACAGACACACACACACACACATAAAATGTATGAACCCCTACAAAAAAAAATCATTAATTATAATTCACATAATAATTAACATTTCCTGTTGCTGCAGGATTATTAACCTGCTGTAGAAGAATGGGCTCAAATTAAGACCCTACATCTGTATCTCTGCTTTAGGAACACTTCCTACAGGAAGTTAGTCTTTAATCCTCTAGGGATCAAGTAATTAGTGACTCAAAATTAGGTTCATAGCATTCACTATACCATAGCATATGTCGAAAGAAACAATATTCAAGAAAATCTTTTTCCCCAATAAGTTGTAATTTACCTGTACAGTATATTGAAACTATATCAAACAGTAATTAATTGAAATTATCCCACTGTCTAATGACAAACGAATGTTAAAGTTTTCATTGAACTTCCATAAAAATGTGTAAATTGACACTCACTTAATCAAGGAATAGAAACATGTTACTAAACAGGTCAGACTTGTGTGTTTGCTAACCAACATTGGATTGGGCGTGATGTGTTTATGCGTGTGTGTGAGTAAGGGACAGAGAGCGTGAATCCGGCTGTAACACCAGCATGTCAGGCATCAGTGGGCCTTCTCCTGTCGTTAACCTCAGCAGCTGTCAGCGCACAGTTGCAAGCGCCTAGACGACTTGTGACAAACCCCCAGTGAAGCAGAAATGAGGGCCGGTGACGGCGGGGCGAGGAGCCCCAAAGCAGATGTCCTGTGACAGCTCTCCGCTGGGCTGGGATGCAGCTGGAAGCAGCTGCATGGCCTCCTGGAGGAAGGGAAGGGCATCTGCTTTGGGGCTCCCCCCTCTTCCTTCCCACCCGTCCCGCAGCTGTATCCAAAAAAAGAGGAGGGGACAGTTTGAGATGAGTCATTGAGTGAACCGAGGAACCCCTATGGAGACTCCCATCCCATTCCCATATCGTAGGTTCCTAACTAACCAACTAACTCTCTTATGACATGCAGTCTGTCTCAGTGAGCCAGTTAGGGCCAGTTAGAAGTCCAGCAGCAGTACCCTGTGGGGGCTCATGGCTGTGGTGACCTCATGCCTCCGTGTCTGTCTGTCCCTCAACCTGTTTACGGCACACAGGGTCAGGAGCGGTCAGGCAGAACACTGGGGCCCCATTTCAGATGATGTGTCACATCTCTCTGCATTTCTAGACATTGAAGTTATCCCTCTCTCACTAAGCAGCCCATCTCATCAGTAAACAGCAATACGGTGCTGAACTACATTATCACGCTATCATTTTTTCCCTACTTAGTAAAAAAATATTGTCAAAATATTTGACATTTTAAACAATCTACTGTTTATTTCTAGATTTTACATTTCTGTCATTGGGCTTTTCCCTGTCTTTACCGATTTTCATGAAATTGTCAGTATTTGTTTTTGTTTTGTACACAACAGCACAATGAACATTTCAGTTATAAACATCAAAGTCATACATTTTCATGCCAATGTAGTGAGATCAACTCTGCAAACTGACTTGTTGAGCCAGAGAATAAGGTCATACTCAGATGAGACATGAGGGTTTGAGTTCCACAATAGGCCTTCCTCTTATCATACTACATCGGCTGTTTGGTTTTCAACAGGTTTCACATCACTGCTGCCTGTGTACCCTCTGTGATTGCAATTCATCCTGCCACAATGAGCTAATCTGATACTTGAGGTTTGGGGGACGGACAGCACAGTGCGCACTTCAACAACAAACTCACTTCAGAACTGCTTTAATAACAAACACAATTATTACACTCATTATTTCTATTTTGATTGTTTATGTATGCCAGCAGCATACCACCCTGCATCCCACTGCTAGCTTACCTCTGAAACTAAGCAGGGTTGGTCCTGGTCAGTCCCTGGATGTGACACCAGATGCTGCTGGAAGTGGTGTTGGAGGGCCAGTAGGAGGCACTCTTTCCTCTGGTCTAAGTTGATCACAATCCCCCAGGGCAGTGATTGGGGACATTGCCCTGCTTAGGTGGCTGTCTTTCAGATGGGTTGTTAAATGGGTGTCCTGACTGTTAAAGATCCCATGGCACTTATTGCAAGAGTTAACCATGGTGTCCTGGCTACATTTCCAATCTGACTCTCATACCATCATGGACACCTAATCATCCCCAGCTTCCAATTGGCTCATTCCTCCCCCCATAACTATTCCCCAGGTTGTTGCTCTAAATGAGAATGTGTTCTTGGAGTCAACTTACCTTGAAAAAATAAGAAACTTTGAATGTTTTTTCCCCCCAAGATAACAATATTATTTCACACACATAGATTACTAAATTAGTTTTAGTAAATTAAAAACAAAATACCTAACAGTGAACATTTGACTATTTTATTTCCCTAATCGAATACAAGCCTGTAACATAAAATAAACATAATCATTACCTAACACTTGTAACTCCTTTACAACACCTGTACTTTAATCTTCAGTAGCTTCACTCAGGTCAGTTTGCCAGCACACCCAGCTAATGAGCGTGTGACCACCACAAGCACAGCAGGAGCAGCAGAGCTGAAACTTTACTCTGGGAACCATGTCTGTGCCAGAGATCCTCTGTCAAAAGTCTACCTGACGTGTTAATTAGGCTGTGAACTCAGGTGGTGAGCCCTGTGCCACAGAGTGCAGGCTAGGGTTGTGTAATTTCTGGATGTTGACCCACTTCAGATACAGCTGTAATTATTGAAATAGAATAATAGTTCAAGCGGGGCCTCCGATTTCAGATCATTACTGAGCTTCCTGATGAAATATTAATCCCAGCTTTGTTCCCATGTTTGTGTTTGAGGAGAGATAGTGTGTGATAGTGAGAGTGAGAAGGTGTGTGTGTTTTCCCAAGAGACTCTCCACACACCTGTGTGGATGTTTTCAGGTGGAGGGGGGTTTAGTTGAGACAGAAGTTGGCTATACATTCTGTATTAACTTGTGAAAGCTTTTCTCTCTGAGTACATTTCCAAGCCATCCCCATTTTAGGTGGTTGGACCAACTCAGACAGACTAACAGGTGCTGTACATTCAAACCAAAAGTGCAGCATAAGCAGTGATTTAGTGGTATGTGTGTACACGGTACGGCCTGCAGGTATTCTGCTGGGTTAAGCTGGGGTCTTTGATGGGGAGAATGAAGATGGCTTGGCCAAACAGGAATAACTGAATGACTAATCCAGCCTGATGACAGGAAGTAATTCCCTCCTCTTACTACCCATCGGCTAAGGTTGTGTTGGGGGCCACACTCACGCACGCACACACCTATGCAAACACACACGAACAGACACACACTCATGGGAAAAATCGTCCTGATTTTGGATTCATCCCACAACTCATTGGATTCATCCCACAACGTCTTTAACAGTGTTGTGCGTCTGCAACGTCTTTAACAGTGTTGTGCGTCTGCAACGTCTTTAACAGTGTTATGCGTCTACAACGTCTTTAACAGTGTTGTGCGTCTGCAACGTCTTTAACAGTGTTGTGCGTCTGCAACGTTTTTAACAGTGTTGTGCGTCTACAACGTCTTTAACAGTGTTGTGCGTCTGCAACGTCTTTAACAGTGTTGTGCGTCTGCAACGTCTTTAACAGTGTTGTGCGTCTGCAACGTCTTTAACAGTGTTGTGCTTCTGCAACGTCTTTAACAGTGTTGTGCGTCTACAACATTTTAACAGTGTTGTGCGTCTGCAACGTCTTTAACAGTGTTGTGCGTCTGCAACGTCTTTAACAGTGTTGTGCTTCTGCAACGTCTTTAACAGTGTTGTGCGTCTGCAACGTCTTTAACAGTGTTGTGCGTCTGCAACGTTTTTAACAGTGTTGTGCGTCTGCAACGTCTTTAACAGTGTTGTGCGTCTGCAACGTCTTTAACAGTGTTGTGCTTCTGCAACGTCTTTAACAGTGTTGTGCGTCTGCAACGTCTTTAACAGTGTTGTGCGTCTGCAACGTCTTTAACAGTGTTGTGCGTCTGCAACGTCTTTAACAGTGTTGTGCGTCTACAACGTTTTTAACAGTGTGGTGCGTCTGCAACGTCTTTAACAGTGTTGTGCGTCTGCAACGTCTTTAACAGTGTTGTGCGTCTGCAACGTCTTTAACAGTGTTGTGCGTCTACAACGTCTTTAACAGTGTTGTGCGTCTGCAACGTCTTTAACAGTGTTGTGCGTCTGCAACGTCTTTAACAGTGTTGTGCGTCTACAACGTCTTTAACAGTGTTGTGCGTCTGCAATGTCTTTAACAGTGTTGTGCGTCTGCAACGTCTTTAACAGTGTTGTGCGTCTGCAATGTCTTTAACAGTGTTGTGCGTCTGCAACGTCTTTAACAATGTGGTGCGTTTGCAACGTCTTTAACAGTGTTGTGCGTCTGCAACGTCTTTAACAATGTGGTGCGTTTGCAACGTCTTTAACAGTGTTGTGCGTCTACAACGTCTTTAACAGTGTTGTGCGTCTGCAACGTCTTTAACAGTGTTGTGCGTCTGCAACGTCTTTAACAATGTGGTGCGTTTGCAACGTCTTTAACAGTGTTGTGCGTTTGCAACGTCTTTAACAGTGTTGTGCGTCTGCAATGTCTTTAACAGTGTTGTGCGTCTACAACGTCTTTAACAGTGTTGTGCGTCTGCAACGTCTTTAACAGTGTTGTGCGTCTGCAACGTCTTTAACAGTGTTGTGCGTCGGCAACGTCTTTAACAGTGTTGTGCGTCTACAACGTCTTTAACAGTGTTGTGCGTCTGCAACGTCTTTAACAGTGTTGTGCGTCTGCAACGTCTTTAACAGTGTTGTGCGTCTACAACGTCTTTAACAGTGTTGTGCGTCTGCAATGTCTTTAACAGTGTTGTGCGTCTGCAACGTCTTTAACAGTGTTGTGCGTCTGCAATGTCTTTAACAGTGTTGTGCGTCTGCAACGTCTTTAACAATGTGGTGCGTTTGCAACGTCTTTAACAGTGTTGTGCGTCTGCAATGTCTTTAACAGTGTTGTGCGTCTGCAACGTCTTTAACAGTGTTGTGCGTCTGCAACGTCTTTAACAGTGTTGTGCGTCTGCAACGTCTTTAACAGTGTTGTGCGTCGGCAACGTCTTTAACAGTGTTGTGCGTCTGCAACGTCTTTAACAGTGTTGTGTGTCTGCAACGTCTTTAACAGTGTTGTGCGTCTGCAACGTCTTTAACAGTGTTGTGCGTCGGCAACGTCTTTAACAGTGTTGTGCGTCTGCAACGTCTTTAACAGTGTTGTGCGTCTGCAACGTCTTTAACAGTGTTGTGCGTCTGCAACGTCTTTAACAGTGTTGTGCGTCTGCAACGTCTTTAACAATGTGGTGCGTTTGCAACGTCTTTAACAGTGTTGTGCGTTTGCAACGTCTTTAACAGTGTTGTGCGTCTGCAATGTCTTTAACAGTGTTGTGCGTCTGCAACGTCTTTAACAATGTGGTGCGTTTGCAACGTCTTTAACAGTGTTGTGCGTTTGCAACGTCTTTAACAGTGTTGTGCGTCTGCAACGTCTTTAACAGTGTTGTGCGTCTGCAACGTCTTTAACAGTGTTGTGCGTCTGCAACGTCTTTAACAGTGTTGTGCGTCTGCAACGTCTTTAACAATGTGGTGCGTTTGCAACGTCTTTAACAGTGTTGTGCGTCTGCAACGTCTTTAACAGTGTTGTGCGTTTGTAACGTCTTTAACAGTGTTGTGCGTCTGCAACGTCTTTAACAGTGTTGTGCGTCTGCAACGTCTTTAACAGTGTTGTGCGTCTGCAACGTCTTTAACAGTGTTGTGCGTCTGCAACGTCTTTAACAGTGTTGTGCTTCTGAAACGTCTTTAACAGTGTTGTGCGTCTGCAACGTCTTTAACAGTGTTGTGCGTTTGCAACGTCTTTAACAGTGTTGTGCGTCGGCAACGTCTTTAACAGTGTTGTGCGTCTGCAACGTCTTTAACAGTGTTGTGCGTCTGCAACGTCTTTAACAGTGTTGTGCGTCTGCAACGTCTTTAACAGTGTTGTGCGTCTGCAACGTCTTTAACAGTGTTGTGCGTTTGCAACGTCTTTAACAGTGTTGTGGGTCTGCAACGTCTTTAACAGTGTTGTGCGTCTGCAACGTCTTTAACAGTGTTGTGCGTCTGCAACGTCTTTAACAGTGTTGTGCGTCTGCAACGTCTTTAACAGTGTTGTGCGTCTGCAACGTCTTTAACAGTGTTGTGCATCTGCAACGTCTTTAACAGTGTTGTGCATCTGCAACGTCTTTAACAGTGTTGTGCATCTGCAACGTCTTTAACAGTGTTGTGCGTCTGCAACGTCTTTAACAGTGTTGTGCGTCTGCATCGTCTTTAACAGTGTTGTGCATCTGCAACGTCTTTAACAGTGTTGTGCGTCTGCAACGTCTTTAACAGTGTTGTGCGTCTGCAACGTCTTTAACAGTGTTGTGCGTCTGCAACGTCTTTAACAGTGTTGTGCGTCTGCAACGTCTTTAACAGTGTTGTGCGTCTGCAACGTCTTTAACAGTGTTGTGCGTCTGCAACGTCTTTAACAGTGTTGTGCGTTTGCAACAACAATGTTTCGAAGGGAGGTGATGAAGGAGGAGGAAGGTTACTGTTGTATGTCATTGGAGACAACTTAAACACATATTTCAGAGGCAGATAAGATCCTAAACACAATGCCTCTTTATGTAAATGTTACAGGCTGATGACGCTCTCCAGGAAAGAAGCCTCATGATGGATTACTCATAGTTATGGTTCACTTATCAAATAAAATGGTTACTACTGTAACATTTTTTAAATTGAAGTAGTTTTGAATTAAGTGGATATGCACAGTGTCTTCTCATACTATTTTTAGTTGAGGAAAGAAATTACAAGGCAGATTGAAGAAGATGGATGGTATGACAGGGGATTGTCTGGAGGTTTACGAAGGAAGATGCTGAGAGAACTGGTTTCTCCGTACCTGGTGTCAGTGAGGGCGGGCTGAGAGAGCGTCTGGGCTGGCTGGCTGGGTGGCTGGCTGGCATGGGAGGTTGAGCATCTCAGCGGGTTTGACGTGTTCAGGGCGAGGCCTTGGCATGCCAGTCGTACCTGATTCCAGTGACGTGAGGCCCAGCCAGCGGTGGAAACTATGAGGGGAGTGGTGCCTATGTGACGTTACTCTGGGGAATACCAACATACTGTCATGTAATGTGTCGGGATGACAACGCTAAAAGCTACTACCATGGGGCAATATGAAAGAATACCACAATTGTGAGTCATAGCATATCAAGCATATACTGTACTCTCCCCTCCATGTGTATTTGGACAGTGAAGCAATTTTTAAAAAACTGTGGCTCTATATACCAGCATTTTGGATTTGAGATAAAATGTTTCATATGAGGCGACAGTACAGAATGTCACCTTTTATTTGAGGGTATTTTCATACATATCTGTTTAAACGTTAAGAAATTAATGCACTTTATACATGTAGTCTCTCCATTTGAAGTGTTTGGACAAGTTCACTTATAGTGTATTAAAGTACTCAAAATGTAGTTTTTGGTACCATATTCCTTGCACACAATGACTTCATCAAGCTTGTGGCTCTACAAACTTGTTGGATTATTTTTATTAGTTTCCCCATTACCTGACACCAATGGCAACAGCTCGTCTTCCTGGGGTCTGACACATTATGAAAAACACATTACAGGCAAAAATACTTTAGAATTTACATATATTTAAAACATTAACATAGACATTACAAACATGAACAGTATACGTGGGGTACAGAGATGAGGTAGTCATTCTAAATTTAGAACATTATTATTGCACACAGATTGAGTCCATACTACTTATTATGTGACACGTTGATCAAATGTTTACTCATGAACTTTTTTAGGCTTGCCATAACAAAGGAGTTGAATACTTTGTGACTCAAGACATTTCCACTTTTTATTTTTTATTCATTTGTAAAACTTCTACTTTGATATTATGGGACATCATGCATAGCCCAGTGCCACACAATCTAAATTTTATCCATTTAAAAATCAGGCTGTAACTCAATAAAAAGTGAGTTCCTAAATGTGTTCCTCTTCCGTTGAAGATGAAAAAAGTACAAATCCGTAGTGTCCTTCACATTCTATAAAACTTTAGCATTAATACCTTTATGTCTGTTGTTGTTGTTCAGTCCTATCAATTACCTTCATATCCACAACAAATAAACAGGCGGTTATGGGAGTTCAGGAGTTCACAAATGTCTAAAAGATGTATGGCTTAATGGACACACCAAAACAAGCACACAGACGTCTCGCATTGACAAAGTAATCCAAATAGTTTGTGTAGAAATACCTACAGTACACAAACAACAGTTCCACATTTTCCACCACCTGAGTAACAGCACACAAAGACACTATATTATGATCTAATGCAGCCATTCTTATCTCAATATCAAATCATTTCTGGGTAACAATTAAGTACCTTACTGTGATTTTTTTTCTCTATTTAACCATTTTAATTGAAAACAAAGTGCTTCTTAGCAAAGCGCAATATCACAAGCAAGAATTATGCTAGGACTGTCTGGGTGTGGTTTGAGTGGGGGTGGGGGACAGAAAAGGAGTTGTTATTGAGAGATATTTGGAACTCTTTCTTATTGGCCTATTAACTAATGTAAAGCATTGTGATGTTACCAAACCAAAACTCCCTCCCACCTAAACATGCTGAAATTTTAGGTTGTCTTTTCAAACAGCTCTTACACTAAAAGGCCATTATCATCGTTTTCACAAGTTCACAGTATTACCCCAACCTCATAGTGTGGAAATATATAAACTCAGCAAAAAAAAGAAACGTCCCGTTTTCAGGACCCTGTCTTTCAAAGATAATTTGTAAAAATCCAAATACCCTTCATTGTAAAGGGTTTAAACACTGTTTCCCATGCTTGTTCAATGAACCATAAACAATTAATGAACATGGACCTGTGGAACGGTTGTTAAGACACTAACAGCTAACAGACGGTAGGCAATTAAGGTCACAGTTATGAAAACTTAGGACACTAAAGAGGCCTTTCTACTGACTGTGAAAACACCAAAAGAAAGATGCCCAGGGTCCGCGTGAACGTGCCTTAGGCATGCTGCAAGGAGACATAAGGACTGCAGATGTGGCCAGGGCAATAAATTGCAATGTCCATGCTGTGAGACGCCTAAGACAGCGCTACGGGGAGACAGGATGGACAGCTGATCGTCTTCGCAGTGGCAGACCACGTGTAACAACACCTGCACAGGATCGGTACATCCGAACATCACACCTGCGGGACAGGTACAGGATGGCAACAACAACTGCCCGAGTTACACCAGGAACGTAGTGTAACTCTACACTACCAGGAACGCAAAAAGTTTTCATCACTGATGAGTCATGGTTTTGTCTTACCAGGGGGGATGGTTGGATTCGTGTTTATCGTCAAAGGAATGAGCGTTACACCGAGGCCTGTACTCTGGAGCTAGATCGATTTGGCGGTGGAGGGTCCGTCATGCTCTGGGGCGGTGTGTCACAGTATCATCGGACTGAGCTTGTTGTCATTGCAGACAATCTCAATGCTGTGCGTTACAGGGAAGACATCCTCCTCCCTCATGTGGTACCCTTCCTGCAGGCTCATCCTGACATGACCCTCCAGTATGACAATGCCACCAGCCATAATGCTCGTTCTGTGCATGATTTCCTGCAAGGCAGGAATGTCAGTGTTCTGCCATGGCCAGTGAAGAGCCCGGATCTCAATCCCATTGAGCACGTCTGGGACCTGTTGGATCGGAGGGTGAGGGCTAGGGCCATCCCCCACAGACATGTCCGGGAACTTGCAGGTGCCTTGGTGGGAGAGTGAGGTAACATCTCACAGCAAGAACTGGCAAATCTGGTGCAATCCATGAGGAGGAGATGCACTGCAGTACTTAATGCAGCTGGTGGCCACACTGGATACTGACTGTTACTTTTGATTTTGACGCCCCAGGGACACATTATTCCATTTCTCTTAGTCACATGTCTGTGGAACTTGTTCAGTTTATGTCTCAGTTGTTGAATTTTGTTATGTTCATACAAATATTTACACATGTTAACCTGTCTAGGATCAGCGTGGCGCTAGCGGCACACCCCCCCCCCCCCCCACTGAAAAACCAGTGCCGCGAAATTCAAAAAAAATATTTTTTTAAAATATTTAACTTTCACACATTAAAGTCCAATACAGCTAATGAAAGACACAGATCTTATGAATCCAGTCAACATTTCCGATTTTTAAAATGTTTTACAGGGAAGACACAATATGTAAAGATGTACATCTATTACCTAAAAACACATTAGCATAATCCACCATCTTTTATTTGTCCACCAACACCAGTAGCCATCACCAATTCGGCTAAACTAAGATATTTATAGCCCCTAACCAACAAAAAAACTCATTAGATGACAGTCTGATAACATATTTATGGTATGGGATAGGTTTTGTTAGAAAAAAGTGCATATTTCAGGTATATGGCATAGTTTACAATTGCACCCACCATCACAAATGGACTAGAATAATTACAATGAGCAACGTGTTTACCTAACTACTACTCATCAAACATTTCGTAAAAATACACAGCATACACGAATCGAAAGACACAGATCCTGTGAATACAGACAATATTTCAGATTTTCTAAGTGTCTTACAGCGAAAACACAATAAATCGTTATATTAGCTTAGCACATAGCAATTAGCAGCCCAGCATTGATTCTAGCCAAAGTGAGCGATAAAAGTCAACATCGCCAAAAGATATTAATTTTTTCACTAACCTTCTCAGAATTCTTCCGATGACACTCCTGTAACATCACATTACAACATGCATATACAGTTTGATCGAAAATGTTTATATTTAGCCACCAAAATCATGGTTAGACAATGTGAAATGTAGCTCAGCTGGTCAGAAAATGTCCTTGCGCCACTTAGACAGTGATCTACTCTTATACATAAATACTCATAAACGTGACTAAAAAATATAGGGTGGACAGGGATTGATAGACAATTTAATTCTTAATACAATTGCGTTATTACATTTTTTAATTTATCCTTACTTTTCAATACAGTTTGCGCCAAGCGAAGCTACGTCAAAAAACATGGCGTCCTAAGCCACTAAAATGTTTCGACAGAAACACGATTTATCATAATAAAAATGTCCTACCTTGAGCTGTTCTTCCATCAGTATCTTGGGCAAAGGATCCTTTCTTGGGAGAAATCGTCTTTTGGTGGAAAGCTGTCCTCTTGCCATGTGGAAATGTCAACTGAGTTCGGGATGAACTGAAAAGCATGCCCAACTTTTCACATCGTTGCAAAAATAAATGTCCCAAAATCGCACTAAACGGATATAAATTGCTATAAAACGCTTTAAATTAACTACCTTATGATGTTTTTAACTCCTATAACGAGTGAAAAGATGACCGGAGAAATATAACAGGCTAAACTAACGCTTGGAACAGGAGAGGGTCGGTGTCTTCCACGCGCGTTACGCAGCTCCCAAAGAATGACTAGCTTCAGAGTTTTTTCATTTGTAGGGCCTGTGAACGCGCAATCGAGCCCGTTGGAATCGTCATCACGTAAAGGCATCCAGGGGAAGACGTAAGAAGTGTCCGTATAGTCATAGCAACGACAGTGCCCTTTTAACTGACTTCAGAAAAGTGGCCAACATTTCTCAAATCTGACTCCATGTCAGGGAAATTGCTGTAGAATGGGCTCTGTTCCACTTAGAGACAAAATTTCAACTCCTATAGAAACTATAGACTGTTTTCTATCCAATAATAATAATAATATGCATATTGTACGATCAAGGATTTTGTGGGAAGCCGTTTAAAAAATTAGCCACATTAGCATAAATAGTCTAAACAGCGCCCCCATCCCCAACAGGTTAAGTTTGTTGAAAAGTTGAGTTTATATAAAACACATGAAAATAATTTTATGTTGACTGAACTGGGCCATTCAAAAGTTATGAATGTG
Organism: Salvelinus fontinalis; assembly: GCF_029448725.1. NCBI lineage: Eukaryota > Metazoa > Chordata > Actinopteri > Salmoniformes > Salmonidae > Salvelinus > Salvelinus fontinalis. The sequence goes on from NC_074669.1 coordinate 18,456,279, forward strand.
ATCCCTGAAAACACCAAAATAATGACGACTTTTTTAATAATAAATCTCATGCTTTGTGTGTGCTACTTGTAAAACCTTTTACAGAAAATTACTCAAAGCTGACAGACATGCTTGTACTAAAAATGTAATAATGTGAACCTCTATAACACTGACAAAAAGTGGAAATAACACTGAACTGCAATGCGTACTTCCAGAGTGGCTCACAATGAACTGCTGAACTGTTTCCTGTCTGAGTTTCTCAAGGGTATGCTTGTTTCTGTGGCTAAAAGCGTCTTCTCATTTTTTAAGGTAGAGATCAACAAAGAGTTTGTAGGAAAGCTGCCCTTAATACTGAGGATTGAGGGGAAAAGTATACATCGATAGCAACCAGTGCATACATGCCAGCAATCTACAGTATTTGAGTTTGTTTATGAAAAAGGGAAAGAGTGAGACAAAGATCAGCTGCATGCAGATGCTCATTGTCATTTCTGATGGACAAATGTTGTAAGGTTTGTATGATGGACGAATATGGTTGAAAAACAACACAACATGTGGGTATTGAGTGTGTAAGAGGTTGTGGTCCCAGGTCTTTCTCCCTCTCCCCAGCCAGGCCTCTCCTCTCCCAGGCTCCTGTGCTGCGGCTGCTGCAGGATGTGCCAGGCCAGTCCCTCAGGCAGTGACACCTGACTCCTGGGAGTGGACACACCTTCACTGGAGGTAATGAGAGCTCTCTGTGTGCATCGTGATAAATGACTTTCTCTACCTAGGACACAGATACACACACAAACACACGCAAGCACATACTCACATGCACACGCGCACTCACAAATGTGTGCGCACTGGCACATGCACGCTCTCTCTCTTCTCTCTCTGCCTGTGGCTCTCTAACTGGATTCCACCTGTTGGGTCACCCTGCTGAAATATAACACCTTCACTAACAAGGAGAAATACGGACGGTGAGATTTTAAGAATGCTCAAATGTATCAAGGCCGCTGGCTAGAAATATAGATTGATTCATAATAGGAAACATTTTGAATCTACACTACCATTCAAAAGATTGGGGTCACTTAGAAATGTCCTTGTTTTTGAAAGAAAAGCATTTTTTTTGTCCATTAAAATAACATACAATTTATCAGAAATACAGTGTAGACATTTTTTATGTTGTAAATGACTATTGTAGCTGGAAACGGCAGATTTTTAATGGAATATCTACATAGGCGTACAGAAGCCCATTATCAGCAACCATCACTCCTGTGTTCCAATGGTGCGTTGTGTTAGCTAATCCAAGTTTATCATTTTAAAAGGCTAATTGATAATTAGAACACCCTTTTGCAATTATGTTAGCACAGCTAAAAACTGTTGTGGTGATTAAAGAAGCAATAAAACTGGCCTTCTTTAGACTAGTTGCTGCCTAGAAGGCCAGCATCCAGGAGTCGCGTCTTCACTGTTGAAGTTGAGACTGGTGTTTTGCAGGTACTATTTCATGAAGCTGCCAGTTGAGAACTTGTGAAGGGTCTGTTTCACAAACTAGACACTCTAATGTACTTGTCCTCTTGCTCAGTTGTGCACCGGGGCCTCCCAAACCTCTTTATTTTCTGGTTAGAGCCAGTTTGTGCTGTTCTGTGAAGGGAGTAGAACACAGCGTTGTACCAGATCTTCAGTTTCTTGACAATTTCTCACATGGAATAACCTTCATATCTCAGAACAAGAATAGAGTGACGAGTTTCAGAAGAAAGGTCTTTGTTTCTGGACATTTTGAGCCTGTAATCGAACACACTGTCACGTTCCTGACCTGTTGTCTGTTATTTTTGTATGTGTTTAGTTGGTCAGGGCGTGAGTTGGGGTGGGCATTCTATGTTTTGTGTTTCTATGTTTAGGCCATTGGTAATTAGCCTTATATGGTTCTCAATCAGAGACAGGTGTTTGTCGTTTCCTCTGATTGGGAACCATATAAAGGTAGGGTGTTCACACTGTTTGTCTTCCGTGTCTGGATGTATGTTTGTACCACATGGGACTGTAGCGTTTTGGTTTGTAGTCTATACCTGTTCGTACGTTCTTCGTGTTATTTGTAAGTTCTCTAGTTCAGGTCTGTCTTCGTTCGTTTTGTTATTTTGTAATTATTCCAAGTGTTGTTTCGTGTTTGTCTTCGTCGTTTAATAAATTCATTATGTTTTCTAAACCCGCTGCATGTTGGTCTGATCTCTACTCCTCCTCTTCGAACGAAGAGGAGGAGAACAGCCGTTACACACACAAATGCTGATGCTCCAAATACTCAACTAGTCTAAAGAAGGCCAGTTGTATTGCTTCTTTAATCAGAACAACAGTTTTCAGCTGTGCTAACACAATTGCAAAAGGGTTTTCTAACGATCAATTAGCCTTTTAAAATGATAAACTTGGATAAGCTAACACAATGTGCCATTGGAACACAGGAGTGATGGTTGCTGATAATGGGCCTCTGTACGCCTACGTAGATATTCCATAAAATATCTGCCGTTTCCAGCTACAATAGTCATTTACAACATTAACAATGTCTACACTGTATTTTTCCGATCAATTTGATGTTATTTTAATGGACAATTTTTTTTATTTTCTTAAAAAAAAAGGACATTTCTAAGTGACCCCAAACTTTAGAACGGTAGTGTACCTCCAAATATGTTTCCTGAAAATGACTTTACTAAAGTCACAAAAACACGACCATAACATAACCACAACCTATGACATATAGCTACATTAGCACAGTAAGCCATATACAGTAAATCATGTACTATTCAATATCTTCAAATGTTCAGACAACAAAAAACAGGATTACCTCAGGAATACCAAATGCACTCATCGACACGTACACTCAGTTCTTTGCCGATAATGGCAAAGATTCACTTTTAAATGGTTTCTTTTCGTTCTATGAAAGAGTTCACACACAGACACAATTAAAAGATTAGGCTGTGTGCCAAGGGAGTAAATGCACTGCGACATGGTGAGTCATCCCCTCCCTCCCTTCCTCCCCGGGACATTTGTTGTCTTTGCAGTGTTCAGATGGTAAGGGAGCTGCTAACAGAAGGATGTTCTGTTTACTTTTTTAACGTCAGGTATTACTGCTAATCCTAAAACCGAAATCTCACTCACGCACCCTATCACAGGTTCTAACAGTTTCTGCTTAGAAAAAAACCCTCCAAAGGTTAAAAAGGGTATAAATGTATAGTAGGTGTATTAAAGTGAATTCTACCTACAGACTGCCAAATCACCTGACCCCCACTACAGCACCCACCTTCCAAAGACATCGGACCACCTGGCAACCTGGGTACCCTCAGTCTTAAACACCATCAACCCACCCCAGTGGTGTAAAGTACTTAAGTAAACATACTTTAAAGTACTACTTCAGTCATTGTTTTGTGGGTATCTGTACATTCCTTTACGATTTATAGTTTTGACTACTTTTACTTCACTACATTCCTAAAGAAAATAATGTACTTTTTACTCAATACATTTTCACTAAAACCCAAAGGTACTTGTTACATTTTGAATGCTTAGCAGGACAGGAAAATGGTCCAATTCGCGCACTTATCAAGAGAATATCCCTGGTCATCCCTATTGCCTCTGATTTGGCGGACTCACTAAACACACATGCTTAATTTGTAAATTATGTCTGATTAATAATGGTGCCATCTGATTTGATTACTATAAGGATTTTGAAATTATTTTTACTTTTACTTTTGATACTTAAGTAGAGTATATTTTAGAAATTACATTTAGTTTCTTTCAAACCAAGTACTTTTATATTTTTACTCAAGTAGTGTTTTACTGTGCGACTTTCACTTTTACTTGAAACATTTTCTATTAAGGTATCTTTACTTTTACTCAAGTATGATAATTGGGTACTTTTTCCACCACTGCCCCTCACCACAACATACCCAAGCCACCAACCCTTATATGACAACACACCACTCTCTAAACCTGAATTTAACCCTCCTCCTTAAATGTAATGAGGGGGTTCTGCAACATAAGCAGTGGAAGGTTTACTCTAATATATCAGGAGTATTATTTTGGCATCTAGAGGTGCAGGGTGTAATATGCAGCACCAGTGTAATGTGCTCAGAGTGGAGGCTATGCAGTCTCCTGGCCTGCAGATTAACTGGGCTTGTTTATCAGCATGGTCTGTTGCTCAGATATAGTATTTTCACCCGACATTATTCATGCAGGATGTATTTTGAAAACATCAACTGACCCAATCGGTGTCAAATGAATGGTTGGAAGCCGTTGGATTAATGAAAGGAACTTTTCTGTTGTAGCCGGGCCAGCTGGAGAATGACCGAGTAGTGAGTAGCACACACGGAAATAAAACAGCAGCACTTTATGCTCTCAAAGATTCCCTCAACAAAAAACATTTTAGGCAAAGAGAGTATTACATATGTTAAAATAATCATTTGAACATAAACTTGTGCTGAAAAGTAACAGCAGATTATCAAACATAATTTGGCAACAATGGAAAATTCCTAATTGGTTCATTGTCCATCAAACACACAAATCCTAAATACTCATGACTAAGGCATAGTTACAGCCCTTGACTGAAAAAAATGTAGATTTTCCAAATAGCACACTTCATGTATGTACATTCATATTTGTTTAGGAGAGTTAAACATTAACAGTTCCCAGAATGTCTCTCTCCTGCAAGGGCGGACCAAGCTGAGAGGAATCCAGTTAGACCTCACCTGTAGAAGGCTGGGGGATTAGTTGGTTCTCACACACACACACACACACACACACACACACACACACACACACACACACACACACACACACACACACACACACACACACACACACACACACACACACACACACACACACACACACACACACACACACACCAAGTGTTTATCCATCATCCATCACTCCATCCACTCGCAATGGTATGTCAAACACCACAAAGCTGGCCAAAATATTGACTAGTTACTAGGATTACTCACGACACTGCTAACCACATGTGGAGGCTACACATGAGGGAGCTGGGGCGGCCATGTTTGCTACGAAAGATTCTGCCATATTCTTTGTACAAGGCAGCCTCTCCATGAGCCTGTGTTATTACATGTAAAAACACGTGACAACTTATACTTGGTTTTTAATCATTGATCTGATCTCATTCTATGAAACTGGCAATTGTATCATTTATTTTGGACACTACAAGGCCAAGGTCTGTAGAGACAAAACTATTCAGGCTATTGTGAGCCCAACATGCTCAGACGACAGTGCTCTGGTCTGCATTGTGTTTGCATATTGAATTGAGACTGACATTAAAAATGTCTTCCATTGGTAAAAAAAAAACTTGATAATTCAGAATAAACTTCACATCTCCAAAAAATCTATTTGTCTAACCCCTTTACCTTGGTTCATAAAGGGTGGGGATGGAAACACAATGCATAGACTCTAAATTAATGCATTTGATGAACACATCTGTCTCATAGCAAACAACATTTTGCTTTGAGACATGATATAATGTCATGATAAGTAAAGCTTTGTTAAATAACCTTCAGGTAGAGTGTTATTTTACACGACCATGTTATTGAGAGAAAGGGCGGGAGAGAGTGGTACTAGCAGGACTTCTTTTTTGTCTACCTGTCTATTGTCTCGCTAACTTTCAGATCTCTTCAGGCTTGTCTCCATCCCACAGTTTAAAGCTGTGCTCAACAGCTGGCAGGTGGAGAGAGCCTGTTTAGCTCCAGGCAAACGGGTCGTCTCCCTCTCCCGGACCGAGAGGGCCCACTCCTCACAGCCCCGCCTCTATCTGCTCCACTGTGAGGCTCCGTTGCTCTGAGACAAAGGTTGTGGACAGATAGGTGTAATTACCTCTTCTACTGTTGCTATCAGCTATCTCCCTTGACTCACTGAGTCTGGAACAGCAGTTTTAATGACAGTCTGGGAGAGGAGAAAAAAAAGAATCTAACCCAGCCCTACGCATGCTGTCTGTTTGTTGATTGATTGTCACAGTGTGAGATGTCTATCTCAAAACATGAGCATTCAAAAATATACAAATATAAAGGTCTTTAAATTTTTTGACAGTCTTGACGTAAATATTAATTTCTGGATAGCAGTGATCCTGGTGGAAAAAGCCCAATTCCCACTAAGAACTCCTACCAAACAATGTGGCCTTTTTATTGAGCACAAGTCCAACTATGTGAGCCCTTGGTCAAGTGAACTGTCAACCGCTTTGGTCAAACTTGCGGAAAGCTAATTACATTGTGAGCAGTACTAGGACTAGAATATTCTTTGTATACTGTTCACAGCCAATTGCATGTATAGTCTGAGCTGAGGGGTTCAGTGGGTTCTAGGGTTCTTCTGGAGGGGACAAAATAAAATGCCTGCAATGGGGGAAAGAAAAAAAGGAGGTATTGTGCAGTATCATGATCTGTGCATAATTACACCAATTATAGGAGTCAAAGCCATTTCTGCGTTGAAAGGTCCGACTGCAGACAGTTAAAGGAAGGCAAACGCCACATGGGTTAGACCAGGGCAAGACAGAGCCAACCACCATCAACGACTTGACTCAAACTACATTATTAATGATCCAAACCAAACGAACTTCGGCCACAACATTTTAACCAACGGGAATTCCTTTCAGAGCCAGCTAACAAAAACCTAAAACATTTAGGAACATTTTGTGCAAAAGTCAAATAGCTGCTCTGTGCTTCTGTGGCTACATGGTCTGATGTTTATCATCAGATTTCATGTAGGCTTTTGATTAGCCATTTATTCATATTATCCCCTTTACACCCCTATATGTACTATACGTATTCTTTCAGTTGAGGACATCGTCCTAAATATGAATTTGACCTCATTTTTTCGCCTGCATCATTTGATTTGACAGCCGACACAAACTGAAGTACGTAATGGCATATGGCCTCTTGGAGACGCCACAAATTTTCCTGGCTTCTAGTAGTAGAGGGTAACTGTACCCAGTTGCTGGAGAACAAATTGTATTAGGTGACTGGGCATAGTTGACACTTGGGCATACTGCATAGTGGACACTTGGCCTATTGAAACAAAGAATGGTTTAGTGGCTTTAACTCCTTCAAAAGAATATTTATTTTACGAGGGTCTTTGTTGGGATCCTCCCTAGCCAACTGGTCCCGTAAACACCTCTCTGCTGTGAGAGACTTGGCTCCAGCGCATGGGCCGAGGCTATCATGAAAGTTTCCAAACATGTCAACTATATGCTAATGCCAAATGCATACAGCTGACTCGTTTAGCATTCCTGCTTGGTGCGGGGGTTGGCACGCTCCTTTGGCAGGGGTGGCACTGCCATCTGCCTGGCCGGGGGGAACGGAGTGAGATAAACGGGTGATTGAGAGTAGGGCCCTGCCTGATGTAAATGGGCGACTGGCACGGGGCAATGGGCACACTGGGGCATTTGGACAGATTGGAGGGAGCCGTCTGTTTCTTCTCCTTTTCCTTGTCGAAACTCTGTTTGGCTTCCAGGTTGCCCTTCATAAATTCTTCCATTCTCATTGAAAACATCCATCCGGACCGGTATGCTCCTGTTACATTATCTCCCACGCCCGCGAGATCAATCCTCCGATTGATGAAGCTGTTCATGATAAGTATCAACAGTGTGTTTAGCAAAAGTCTTTGGAATAAACTCTTAAAATGTTGGAAAACTTAGCTTTGTTGTTGTTCTGGATCTGGAGGCAGTTCATTTGAATGGGGATTTGGACTCAGTGGTGAAACCACATGGCCACTATTGGGAGGTTGCTGGTAAGTCTCCCAGCTGTCACTTTGTTCAGCAGAGGCCTACGTTAAAGGAGCAGCAGGCCGACTCGCCCGGACTTTAGACAGAGGTAAATAAATCACAGGGGTTCAACAAAGCGAGCACCTATTAACGTCAGCCGCCCAGGGCAATCAATGGCACTTCCTCACGCCACCCTGTGACAGTCAAGACGTGGCTTCTGAAAGGGACAGTGAAGGTAAAAACACAAGTCCTGTCAGATGAAATGGTGATTATCGGCTCTTAATGTTTAAAGGCGCCTCATGTAAGTCTTAAATCCACATTACCTGGGATATACATCCTTATCCGCCACCTGCTTATTTTTCAGTATGAAGCTAAAAGTTAGCAGAAAAACAGCTTAGAGGGGAGGAGAGTGGTGAGGGGAAAGTGAGGAGTTGATCATTTGGAGGTAAAATACCTAGGTGAGATGGGTTTACATGCTGAGAGCACAGCAGATAAGAATGAGGTTTGCTGCGATTTTGGGATTAGATCCTGCATACCTGTAATAAGACATGTTGTGGGGTTTTGGGCTTTTAGAAGTGGGACAGTTGACTGATGAGTGTGAGTGTAGACCGTGTGAGGAAGTGGAGGCCTATGTGTGTGTGTGTGTGTGTGTGTGTGTGTGTGTGTGTGTGTGTGTGTGTGTGTGTGTGTGTGTGTGTGTGTGTGTGTGTGTGTGTGTGTGTGTGTGTGTGTGTGTGTGTGTGTGTGTGTGTGTGTGTGTGTGTGTGTGTGTGTGTGTGTGTGTGTGTTCCCAGCCTGTCTGTGAGTCCTGTTTGTGGCCAGGGGAAGGGAGAGGGCAACAAAGGGAAACTGAATAGGTGCTTGTTATCAGCGCTCAGAGTGCAAGGGCACTAAGCTGATAAACAAAGGACAGAGTTGGTGTGGTCTGCTGTTAACTTCCAGGTGGGCAAAAGAAATGCTCCTAGATTCCTCAGCATCTTCTCAGAAACCACCGGAGAAATCCTCTTTACTCTTAGTCCTTAAGCACCTTGCAAAGTCGAGGTGGCTTGCAACGGATTGTCTTAATCTTTCCTTTTTGTAAAGAAAAGGGTAAGCCAGGCAGAATGTCAGTCTATATATAAAAAAAAAGATTGGTTACAAGGATTTTTTTTCCTTTTGCAAGGAAGTAGTTGCTATCAACTTTGTGAAAAACCTTGACGTGCTGATGCCAAACCATAGCACAAATGCATACATCCCAGGTCATTTAATGTGTAATCATATGTGGGATTAATCCTCATGTTATGAGGGGCAATGCAATTTTTTGTGCCCCATCCAGAGGTCAGATATCTTTCTGCTGCTCTCAGGGCTTTCAGGGGAGGCTTAGTGATATGTTAATGAGAACGTTGTAGCAGTAAGTACAGGGAGTTGCTTTAGATTAAACAGTAAAAACTGTCCCTGGCACCCGAGTGGCTTAGGTGGGCAGTCCAAAACTCATTACGCTGATCGAGTCCCAGACAAGCAGCGAATCATCTCCACGCCGCTGCTCAGGCTCTCCAAAATCCCAGGCCGTACATTTTCATCCGGTGCTCTCCTCACTTATCATGTCCGACGGAGAGAGAGGTACTGTACCCAGTCCCCACTGTCTCCAGCCCCCTCCATTGTCTCCAGCCCCCATCCACTTTCCACTAAGAAGCTGATTTCTGCTGTCGCCAAGACGACAAAACAAGAGAGAGGATTTCCTGCATCTAGGGGACTGCCTCAGCGTTCAGACAGAGGACACCTCAGCTGAGAGAAAACACCCAAACAAAACACTACATTACTGCCAGGAAAACAAATAAAAAAATAGCCTCCCACATTAGGGTGTTGATGTATGGAAGCTTGATATTACTTTCATAATCCCTCACGAGAATTGAGCGATTAACTACCCATCACAGTATGTTAATTCAAGTTTTGCTCTTGTACTAACTGAGCAGGTGGTTAAAGACATAATTTTGTACTAAAGACTCATACAGCCAGAAAATAACAGCATCAACATATTGCATGAAGCCTCTCTAGAAAAACAGAACAGAAATACAGAACAGGACAAACAAGACAGGAGGGAGACTTCACTGCACGTATTGACATTAGTGTGCTGAGTGTGATGACAGAGTGACGCCAGGACACACTGGCCAGGTATGATGGAGGAGATATAGATGGGGGGGAGACACTTCCTGTTGACGGGCTGCTGCAGGCTCCTAGGGGCAAGCAGGGGGGAGAGGCACTGAGGCGTGCAGAGGTGTAGCTCCCTGCGCAGCAGCTGCGTTGGTAGGAGGGAATAACACAGGACAGGACCACACATCGAGATGCCAATCCCCCCTCCCCTCTCCTCTCCTCCCAAGCCCTCCACTGATCTGGGGCTTTAATTGGAGATAAATGTTCCCAGTGAAAAGCTTACAGTAGCAGGGTAAAGCTGAGAGAAAGTTTTCACAAGTTTTCATTCCAGGCAGAATGTATACTGCGAAGGTAAAAACAACCTGTTATCTAACATCAAAATCCACAGAATGACGTTAATTGTTGGTATGTTTTTGAATGTTTTTATTTCAGATTGCAGTGGTTACAACCACAGTGTTAGTGTTAATGGGGTAAGATACAGGATACATGTAGCATGTGTGGACAAAAAGAAACAATGCAAGCTTTGCAAACCCAGAGATTGTGGGTGCATAGCAGAACTGTTATTACACTGAAATACATCACAGGCAGACTAAGCTTGGCCAGCCATGGCCAGACCAAGAGCTGAGCTGAAATTAATCTTCACGACATGGCTATTCAAATTTTGCTTCTCAATTTAACACAGCTGATTTGCAAGCGGTTTTCTGCCTGTCGGCCAGCTCGAGATTTATTTAATTCCATTAGTGGATATGCTGTCCGGAGCAGCTGGGTGAGTGAATGCTGTCGGGCCTGAGTTTGCTGAGTGGACGAGCGAGGGGCTAGGGAAAGGGGGGCCAGGTGTGTTGTTGGCTGGGGCCAGGGCTGGGTGGGACTGTTTGCCTGTCAGTGGAAGAGCCCTGGGTCTTACCTTAGCATGGCTGATTGCACAGAGCAGCAGCCAGAGGTTAACTCAGCTGACAGGTGGAGGCAATCGGAGCATATCAGTGCTAATCCACCACTGCCATAGGAGAGAGAAGGGAAGGGAGAGAGAGAAAGAGAGAAAGCGACAGGGAGGGAGGGAGGGAGGGGGGAGGGAGAACAGAGGAGGGGAATGGAAGAGAGAAAGAAACCAAGAGAAATGTCTTGCCTGAGGGTTTCTTGCCTGAGGGTCACCAAAAGGTAGTCAGAGGTCTTGAATAATGTAGTCCATCTTGTTTCCATCCAACAATACTGGACTAGTTAGTCATAAAAACAGCATGATAAATCATACCACACTCAAAAACAGCAACAGAAATAAGAGACTTCTCACAACAGCCTAATTGTAGCCCAAAACCTTGATAAGCATCACTGGCCGAGGCACATGAATACGACAGAGTGGTGTGCACAAACACACACACACACGATTCCATCCCCTGCCACGGCAGATTGTTATCATGGCATTGTGTTGTTCCTTCAGGTGCGCTAGTCCTGCTACAGCAAGTCAGACCATGTACAGCACACAGGCTGCTCTATCGTTTTCCCCACTACCCAGCAAACGTCATGCCTTTGATCTGTCTACCATTGAATCTCAAGCAAGGTGGCTCTTCAACGGTATCCTGGCTGCATGTTCAAAACAAACATTCTCTTCCTTTTCCTCCCCTCCCTCCACTAACCTACAGAGGTTCAGAAGGAACAGGTAGTGAGCAGAGCCATCAAGCAGGCAGATGTTTCTCCACCTGTCTCCCCCCACCAGGGCTGTTTCAGTATCATGTCACTTGAATTGCTGGCTGGTGTACAGCGAGAGCTCTGAAACCAACAACAGAAACGTCAAAATAGGCTAATAATATTGTGAGCTGGTACTTTAGTTTTTGCCAGTGACATACAGGCACACTGCACAGTTGGTGTGGTGTGAAAATAAAGGATCATGTAAGTTTTTTTTTTCACAATTAGGAGTGGTGGGTACTAATTATATGAAAGTAGCCGGGATTACTGCAGCCTGACATCTGGACTTAATGTGGATCACATTCACTCTGGAACAAGAAGGGGGAAATGTCAAATGCACATTGGATTAATGTACACGTTTTTGTACATAAACAGAGTCAAAGGTCCAATGCAGCCATTTTCATCTCAATATCAAATCATTTCTGTGTAACAATTAAGTACCTTACGGTGACTTTTTTTTTCAATTAAAATGGCCAAAAAGAAACAACGATAACTTCCTAGAAAAAATTAAGCAAGAACTTTGTTAGGACTGTCTGGGAGTGGTCTGAGAGGCCTAATTGGAGGAACATAATGAGAGGACTGTGTAACCTAAAAACTAGCTGTTATTGGCAGAGAGGAGAGCAAACTCTCTTTGTTATTGGTCTATTAACTTGTACCGCCTGGTTATGTCATCAGATGGTCCAAAAACCCCACACAGACAAACAAGCTGAAAGATATTTCAGGCAGTCTTTTCAAACAGCTCTTACACTAAAAGTGTGTTATCACAATTTTCACAATTTTACAGTATTATTCCAAATGCATAGTGTGGGAATATATAGAACACACAGACATATCACATTTTTGACTGCACTGCCCCTTTAAATGTAGTGTCCTCGCGTTATATATATATATTTTTTTTTAGGTATGTAGTAAACAAAAATATAGTCATCCATCATAAAGTAAGCAAGGCTTCCATCTCTTTACACTGTGTTTTCTATACCTCTCACTCAAACACAGACCTGTTTGTCGACGGGGCCTCTGGTCCTCGGTGGCAGAGGTTCCCATAACATCAGGTACACATATCTATTGTGTCACCTGTGTCCTGTGACGAAGGGAAACAGCTGCATCTTTCTGCCTGTATAACTTTCACCTTTCTCATCTGGGTGGGCCCTGTCTGGAATCTCTGCTTGGATTAGTGACGATTAACAAGACAAAACACATTAAATCAGGAATTGAGTGTTTCTTGTTTGCCCGGACCAAATCACGGGCTAAGCAGGGCACAGCACTTCCTTTTCATGTTCTTCTGGTGAACCCTCCAAACAAAAAGGTCTGCAGTGTACAAGAGAGCCAGCATTGGAGCTTAAGCCCCATCTGTCACTGGGGTTATTGTGTGGCCTGGAGTTGACCATGCTTGTTCCTGTCTGGCTAGGTCTGTAGCTACATACTCTCATATCCTGAGAACTGCAGAGGAGTGCAGAGGGTGGGTCCTACGTGTTTACATTGAACATTACCTGTAGTACTGAGACAAGTCTGAATGTCTGAAGTAAATACACATTCCTTTCTTGTTTAAGGGTGATTGTTTGTTTTGTCTGGCACATCGTTAGAAGTGGTTTTGGGAGCATGGCGGTTTCCGGTGAGAATTTGTAAAGGGGAAGGTATCTTATTGTTTAAAATAAAGCTGAATGGCACACGTGAAAATATGTACCAGAAAAACCAATAAAAAGGTACAAACATACTGTATATAATCTCGGACAGAAAAAAATAGAATTGACCAGAATTTGATTGAATTGAAATGACATGGAAACAACGTTGATTCAACTAGTGTGTGGCCAGTGGGTGGGCACGTTATGGGTGGTTGGACAGAATGGTACCGCAATCCAACACACACCGCTGTTCTTAGGTCAGTTGAACGTCCTTTACAACCAATGCAGCACACCTGCACATGGAAAGAGAAAAGTACACTGGCCTCCAACGGAAGACCTGTAGCATTTCCTCACTGGGTTGTAATGTATCCTGATAGCATTAGTTACAAATTGGAGGAATAAAAGATAGGATGTTGTGTAAACCCAAGGCTAATTAATTTCCTTTTTAAAGATGACATTGTGGTTAGCTCTTTCACTTTGCTTAGTGCTTTCCTTAGAGAAGAACTTAGGGAGGACCTTTGTCTCCTGAAGTGATCTCAGCCTCTCCTATCACAGAAAGATCAACACATCCTGATTTGTTTGCTTGGACAAGAGCAAACTAGCCACAGCACAGCCCTAATGGGAGAAATGGCTCACAAACACGAGGGACAAGCTGGAGCTTGCTGTAGGGAAACTGTTTGAAACTGGAGCGTTAGATTGGGGCATTAGAAGGTTTATCTAAGGTGTGGTCCACCTCAACTCTTGGCAATTATCCAGTGTACAACAGCTGAGGGCTGCCAGCCTTGCTCTGCCTCCCTCACGCCGGCTGCACTTAACCCTTGAGAGGCAGTGGGGGAAAGGAAACAATATTTACCACAATATATCATTCTCACTTTCCCTCCACTGTTTCCTTACAACATTCTTTTGCTGTCACTCTATCCCTACCACTCCATCCTCTCCCCTCTCTGTTGACCTCAATAAAAAACAAGACAGGGAAATGAACCTAATTCCTTATCCAATTCACAGCTCTAACTCCTGAACACATATGACAATAAGAAGAACCTCAGGGCACAGAGAGCAGACAAACACAAAGGACATGTTTATTAATGTGCATAAACATTTGGTTCACAAACCATAACATTCCATTATGATTCCTTACTACCTCTTTTTCTACCGCTCCATCCTCCTGGAGCTCAGAGAGAATCCTGTTCTCCCTCCATCTCTTTTCTTTTCCCTCCCTCTCTTACGTACATAGTATTTATGCCCACAGTATACAGTACATAACAACCCATTAGCGACTAACCTGAAGGCCTTCATTTATGAACCACATGTACAGAACAGTTTATCCGTATCATCCTCTTTGGCAGTGATGTTTGGGAGTGAATACAGGCGCTGGATATCGTGTACAGTATGTTGACAGGCCATATTAGTTTCCCTAGGCTGAGCCCTGGCTGTGAGGGAGGGGGGGAGGGTGTGAACAAACACAAACAGGCTCAGAGTGTGTAAACGGCTGTTCTCTCTCTCTGTCTCTCGGTCTCTGGTGGAGGGAGGGAGAGGCGATCACTGGGAGTGTTGCGTTGTGGTGCTGTAATTATATTAGTAATATCACCAGGATGTGTTAACCTGATTACTGCCCGCAGACGCTCAATAATTCCCCTGCTCCACGCTCTGTCATTGCCGTGGTGACTAGTTAACTTCACACACAGCCCTAATGCGCTGGGGCCATGTTAATAATGTTATTGATGTTATTAATGTTGTGGTGATGGGTATTAGAGGCCTGTGATGTGATGTGTTTGTCTGTCCGTCAGGGTAAAGTCCTGGCAGCCGTATATACGTCTAGAGAAGAACAGAACAGGTCGGCCTGCCAGCCACCCAGGCAGCAGCACAGAGCAGAGCAGGATAAACATAAACCCCTCATTAAAACACTGCTAATTCCCACTTCACTGACAGACCGCACTACACTACAATAAACTACAGCCTGAAGTAGAGACAACATGATGAGGCCCAATCAGACAGCATCATCTGAACCCTCCACTAAACCTCTTTATGAGGCACACACCTTGTAGAGTCATTAGAAAGGGGATTTGTCACCTTAAAGGTGAGCCACTTTGAAATGGGGATAAAATACTCTTTAACATGCATTTACCCTGCTAGCGCCTGTTCTGACATTGTGCGTACACGTGCAGGGCTGCATACAAAGTGTTTTTAGTTTTTTTATTTCACCTTTATTTAACCAGGTAGGACAGTTGAGAACAAGTTCTCATTTACAACTGCGACCTGGCCAAGATAAAGTAAAGCAGTGCGACAAAAACAACAACACAGAGTTACACATGGGATAAACAAACGTACAGTCAATAACACAATAGAAAATCTATGTGCAGTGTGTGCAAATGTAGAGGATTAGGGAGGTAAGGCAATAAGTGTGCAATAAGTGTGTCATGGGAGTGTTTCCCCTCAGTTGCCTGGTTACCCATGACAACCCCAGATTCCATGTCCAATTGCTCCCCGTAATGTGTTGTGGAGAACGTCAAGAGGAGGACGGCATAGAGAACGTCTTCTGGCCTAAGTATGTCACGGCAAAAGCCTACAACTGAGTTGAACAAGGCGTGAAAACACACAATTTCCCCCTGCCTGTCCTGGCTGCCTCACCCTCTCCCCTCTCCCCTCTCCCTTCTGCCTCCACTGTCGAGGAGCACCAAAGGACACTATATTTACGTCACTCCTGCCCTCCATAACTCTTTTTGGAGGGAATATGCGGAACACTACAGAGAGCCTAATCTTGGCAGGCAGTGGAGGGAGATGAAAAGCTGTGAGTAGAGTCTTCACAGTTAGTGATGCAGCAGGAAGCTCTGTCTGGCCCTGGGAGGAAGACAAAGAGTAGTACACACCAGGGACCCAGGGAGTTTCACTAGACCATTTTAGTGGACCACTGTTTGATACCACTGCCAATACAGACAGACTTTAGAACATGATTACTACAAATCTCCTTGTAAATATGCTGATAAATAAATACAAAGCAATGAAATAATATGCTCACAACACAATGTATTTAAAGAGTATAGGGGTGCTACCAGAAGACAGTAGACATTCCAGACATCCTGAGCACATATTTTGTCTGAGTGCCGGAGGGAGGCTATCTTTAGGTTCCTGTGCAGACTGTTATTTTGTTTTGACTTGCACCTGCATACACAACTCTGAGGCATCCTCTGCTATGTGTGCTCTTTTAGTGCAGGGGAGCGGGGGAGTGGGGGGGACTTGGATGCTTATCCAACCTCATGTAAATGCAATTTGCCCAAGCATGGCTCTATTAAATAATACATTATTTGCGCAGAGTGGCGATTTGGCTCCTGTGTGGTTGTTGTGACAGGAAAATACATCAGAGCTATTTTTGTGATGGTGCAATTATGAGATGGAGGGGTGGGGAGGGGGGTGATATAGCAGGGCTAGACCGTTTGTTCTCTCTCTCCCCTCTCCCCTCTCTCTTTCTCTTCCTCTCTCTCTATTCACCCCCCCCCCCCCCCCCCCCTCTTTATCCACTCTCCCCCTCTCTCTCTCTTCAGTGTGGTAGGCCTGCTTTAGCATAAGAGTCTTTGCACTTTGCATCTCCAGGGACCAGCAGAGCTGAGAGGATTAGGTGGATGGCACATGAGTAAAAAAAATCTGATCAAAAGGTTAAGTTGGGGGCAGTTAGAAGGTTGCAGCCCTATAGACCAAAGGGATTTCAAATGCTCCTAGTTTAACAGAAACCCCTTCTTTATCTTCCGCCACCCATCGGGTTTAGTTGTGGACCGTGGAAATGGACATATAGATAGACCTTTGTTTTAGGAAAGCTTAATATGTGGAGGACAAGGGCAATGACAAACCCAGCACTATTAATGGGTAAAGCACTGGGAAGATACAGCAGTGATCCTACACAAGGGACAGCCACATACATCTATGCCCTCAAGGAGGACCTTTCAATTGTGTTTTGATTTTACATTCATCTGTGTTACAAGCGTTACATTTACAACTGAAACATGATTTATAGCTAGGTATGATGTCATGTATATGTAACATATAGGCCTACTAGTCTTTACAAAAGTATTCACCAAACTTACTGTACGTGTATCTATTTGAATTGATTTTAGAGAATCTAAAATAATAATAAAAATGATGATGTATAAGGAATATGAATGTTTGGTGAATAAATACGTACAAAATGCCAATACGGTACAATGACAATCCTTTTCGTAAATAATTTGATCTGTATTGGTGGTGAAGTGATGAACCAGATACACAGTTCTAGTGACAAGTGTGCTTTTCTGTGTTCCTGTTCTGCCGGTCACCTGATAGCCTCTACCCATAATCCCTCTGTTAATGCCATGGGTAGGAAGGGAGAGTAGACGTTTTGTGAAAAGAAAACCTTTTCACTTAGCTTCTTCTGTTTACATCTGTTGAGGTGGGTTCAACTCCTTCCTGCAGCAGACAGACAAAGGTACAGGGGTCGTTCAGAGTGGGTGCCTACTGAGACCTCAGTATACACACAGACCTGGAGCTGAAGCCTACGAAAGGAAAGCTCACGAAAAACTGTTAGATTCCTGTGAACAAGTCAAACAAGCCAACACAAATATGATAAAGTGTCGCTAAACATACGTAAACACATGTGTACATCAGTGGAGACTGCTCAGAGGAGGGGGGAGGACCACCCTCTTCAGTGAATTTCAGAAAAATGTATATTGTGAAACATTAATAAAGTTATAATTTTTCAGATAAAACTATACTAAATATAGGGTAGGACCATGGTGTAGCCAGAGGACAGCTAGTGTCCGTTCTCCTCTGATTACATTGACTTCAATACAAAACATAGGAGGCTCGTGGTTCTCAATCCCTTCCATAGACTCACACAGTAATTATGACAACTTCCGGGGGATGTCCTCCAACCTATTAGAATTTTTACAGCATGAACTGATATGTTGTCGACCCAATCAAAGGATCAGAGAATTAATCCAGTACTGAAAGCATAAACTACAGCTAGCGAGCACTGCAGTGCATAACATTTGGTGAGTAGTTGACTGAAAGAGAAAGACAATAGTTGAACAGTTTTGAACAAATTAATTTATTCAAAGATGAAGAGAGAGAGAGAGCTAGCTATATTTCATCTAGCTAGTTTAGCCTACTCAAACACCCAGCTCAAACAGAGAGGGATGCTATGTTACCAAGCTGGCTATGGCTGTTCAGCACTGGAACGCTTACAAATCAAGGTAGGCTTTTGTTTTTGTAAATGTATTGCCACCGGGGCCCCACAGTGTAACTGCTAAACTGCTTGCTAACTGTACACTGCACTGCATGATTGTAGTGTGTTTACTAATGCGTTAGTTCTAAAAGCTATGTTTTTGACTTGATGTTCGCTAATGTGGTTACAATTATATAGGCTGTGTGTGCGATTAGCAGTTATGTATGAAGATTCGGCTTGGAAAGGATTTTTCTCCTGGTCACAGACAGCTGATGTGTTGTGCACTGAAGTCCACAAGTGTTAGTAAAACGTTTACTGTTGACAGGAGAACAAGAGGAGACAATAGGACGAGGTGGATAATTTTATAATAAGGCCGTTTAATCACATGTAAAGATATCTTAATAAAATCTTGCAGCAAGGCTCTTTCTGTCTGACTCCTAGTGAATCGTCCGGGAAAGAGGCCAGTTTCCAGAATTGTACAGTACTATATAGACAACAAGCAAAGTAGGTAGATCTGCGAGTCCGGCCTTCCGATTGGTCGATCTGGGTCTTGGGTAGTCCTGATCAGGCCTGGTGTCCACGTTCCATTGGTTCCTGAGAGTTCTTTGTCCTGAGGTCCAACCATGGGTTGGGTGTGTCTGTGTGATTGTCATGGGGGAGGGGAGTTGTGGGTGTCGTGTATATGTCCAATGTGTCCAGCATATGTCCAAGAGAAAGAGGGGGTGTGTATGTTGTGTCAACTATAGCTAATGTTGAGAAGTTGTTAAAACAAGTTACCAATATCTAATACAATTTCTTACACAAGCGAAGAGAACAGGTGAGAGGAGGAGAGCATGTAGATGCGAGAAGGAATTATAGAACGATCTGGCTTCTATTCTCTGGGTTCGCGCCCAGGCTGGGCTGGGTTCGCGCCCAGGCTCTGTCGCAGACGCCCGCAACCGGGAGGTCCGTGGGGCGACGCACAATTGGCATAGCGTCGTCCGGGTTAGGGAGGGTTTGGCCGGTAGGGATATCCTTGTCTCAGTATGTAAAAAAAATGTAATGAAATGTAAAAAATGTAATAAAATGTATGCACTCTACTGTAAGTCGCTCTGGATAAGAGCGTCTGCTAAATGACTAAAAATGTATCAAAGCGAACTGTTTTTGCGTGTGATCGGGGGTGTATTAATTCCACCAATTCTGTAGAAAAAAAGAGCCTTAAAAGGAAGTAAACGGAACGAAACGGGGATAAACATACCTGAATTTGTCCAATATGAATTCTTGTTTGCAACTGTTGGACTTATGATTACACACTAGACCAGCTAGATTCAGGCAAGACAGTGCAAGGTGGTATTGAATGTGTCAATGTCTTTCACCTTGATTACACAAATTTCTCTCTACCTGTATCTATGTTGTAAATGTTGACATAAGCTTTGTTTGTAGCAACCTCATGATAGGTATAGGGAAAATATGAATATCATATAATAGCCTAAACCTATCGATGTTATATTGAACTGGGTGAATGGAATATGAATGACAGTCATCCAAAATGCTGTAATAGAAATAAGGCCATGCTCATAAACGGCACCGACTGCCGCTGGTATACATATTTGTTCATGACCAACACCATGTTGTTCTATTGCTCTTTCCCTTTGCTCATAATCATGTTGAACCTAACCAAGCCTTGCTGAAACCTTGGTTTAAATCTGGAGGTTAAAGTGCAAGTAATAAAGTTAATACTTCAAGCTTAATGTGACCCATATTATAACCATTTAACTAATATGGGGCAGTGCACGTCAGCTTGGGTTGCAGCCACTCGTTGATTGGGCGCAAAAACCACCTCATTGAAAGGTTTATCAATTATCGCATCCCATCAGGACGAGCACTCAGCTTCTCATCACCTAATTGAATCATTAAACAATTTCAGTTTCTTGGGAGATACGGCGCGCGTCATCCTGAGCCCTCTGGCGAGCGATGATGTGCTTGTCAGATATGTTTATTAACGTTGAATCCCCTGGCAGGCTGTGTTTGGAGGGAGCACAGAAAGCTGTCAGCCTCTGCTAGATGAGAGACATGGGTCTATCTCACCTGGAGATCTCTCCCTTCTACATAATACTGTAGATCGCCCTGCTGTACTTCACGCTGAAAAATGTATCTTAAAAAGGCTCCCCCATTGTGAAAATGTGTTAAATCCCTCCAAGTAGGGGGCTGAACAAAACAAATGATTGTATTGAATTGTAATTGTAACAACAATGCTGTTACTCATTGAGCACTGGTCAGGGCAAAGGTGTGAGGATACCCCCACTCTGAGCAGGGTGTTGTTTGTACTGTTTGTGGAGCCACTTGGCCTGTGAACATCCCTCTAATACAGGGCACAGTGGAGTCACAGTGGAGTCACAGTGGTGTCCTGGCTGCCTCTGCTACTTGGCAGAATCACAACCGTCTCATAGGACACAAACAGTGAATGGCATGGATCATCACCATGGTATCACCATGTCACTCACTAGCATTACAATGAGAGAGGCACAGACACCCACCACCATCCACTGTTGAGCTGCACTGTATGCACCTTCATCCTGGCATGACCTGAATACTCAATTGAATACTAGCGTTATAAATAGTCAGCTAATTGCTAGGGCTAAAAATACCAGCTGTATAAATAGTCAACTAATCATCATGTTAAATGCTCATAATACATCTAAGCAAAACTAATTTCCTATCAAAATTGGCGCAAATTTTATTGTGGTAGTTGTCTCCATAATGATGATGAGACCGTTACAGGAGTGTTTACCGAATGTAGAATATTTTGTCAAGAAATGCACTCCTCTTTGTTTCTCACAGGCTGTCAGCAGCACCCATATAAATGGTTATAATATGGGTCACATT
Organism: Salvelinus fontinalis; assembly: GCF_029448725.1. Lineage (NCBI taxonomy): Eukaryota > Metazoa > Chordata > Actinopteri > Salmoniformes > Salmonidae > Salvelinus > Salvelinus fontinalis. The sequence goes on from NC_074669.1 coordinate 18,477,463, forward strand.
AAGCTTGACTTATTAACTTTATTACTTGTACTTTAACCTCCAGATTTAAACTGCAATTTTTGGTAAGCATCTCTTCAGCCACATGTCAACCATACCTGTCACTCATCCACACACCCCTTCCACCCTAACCACCCCAACCCCCAGTCCTTTCCACCAGTGGTGTTGGAGGTCAAGGTGTCGCTCCCCACATAAACTTCTGGAACCACTGATCGGAGCGTTTGAAAGCTAAGGTAAGGGGGTGTACATTTCTGAGGGCGGCTGAAAGGGGGGCAACCATTTTACCTGTAAGCTGTAGTGAATTGTGATGAGCACATAACGGAAAAGTAAGGGACAGATCCTGGGGCTTGGCCAGGCTGCAGACAGACAGGTCTGTCGTGTGACTTGGAGGACCAAGTCTGTCCCCACTGCACACACCCACATAAAAGTTGTTTCCAAGGTAATACTGCACTACATAGAGCACGTTGTCTTGTGGAGAGTCAGAGATACGGTTAACTTTGAACCTGGAGGAGAGTGATAGGGAGAATGTCTGACTTCACAAACCTCCCATCACGAAGCTGTGAAATTTGCAGGGTCTCTGTAATGCATACGGTATCAGGAATCAAGGTAAGACCCAGGTACAGACTGTGTGAAGTAACAATGTTTATTGTAACCACAGGGGCAGGCAAACGACAGGTCAAGGCAGGCAGGGGTCGATAATCCAGAGTAGGAGCAAAGGTACAGGACAGCAGGCAGGCTCAGGGTCAGGGTCAGGCAGAGTTCAGTAATCCAGAGTAGGAGCAAAGGTACAGGACGGCAGGCAGGCTCAGGGACAGGCAGAGTTCAGTAATCCAGAGGTGGAGCAAAGGTACAGGACGGCAGGCAGGCTCAGGGTCAGGGACGGGCAGAGTTCAGTAATCCAGAGGTGGAGCAAAGGTACAGGACGGCAGGCAGGCTCAGGGTCAGGGACGGGCAGAGTTCAGTAATCCAGAGGTGGAGCAAAGGTACAGGACGGCAGGCAGGCTCAGGGTCAGGGACAGGCAGAGTGGTCAGGCGGGCGGATACAGAGCCAGGACAGGCAAGTGTCAAAAACCAGGAGGACGAGAAAAAGAGAAGCTAGGAAAAGACAGGAGCTGACAGGACGAATGCTGGTAAGCTTGACAAACAAGACGAACTCGCAACAGACAAACAGAAAACACAGGTATAAGTACACATGGGATAATGGGGAAGATGGGCGACACCTGGAGGGGGGTGGAGACGAGCACAAAGACAGGTGAAACAGATCAGGGCATGACTTACAGAGCACCAAGTCTAGGACCAAAAGGCTTCTCAACAGCTTTTACTCCCAAGCTTAATCGGGCTAATTGAGGTAATATGAATGTATAGTTAATGCATAGATGATAACATGTACATATTAACTCAATTAGCCCAACTAACCGGTGCCCCCGCACATTGACTCTGTACCGGTACTAGCTGTATATAGCCTCGCTACTGTTATTTTCACTGTCATTTTCCAATTTACTTTTCTTCTTTACTTATCTATTGTTTACCTAATACCTATTTTTTTACTTAAAAATTGTACTGTTGGTTAGGGCTTGTAAGTAAGCATGTAAGGTCTACAACTGTTGTATTCAACGCATGTGACAAATAAACTTTGATTTAATTTGATTTGAATTTGTCATTGCCTTAACACTCACTGTTCTGGTATGTTCTGTAGTTATGTTATTCAATTATTTTTCCTCTTTAATGTGCCAACTGTACATTGATATTTAGTCAACCAATGTAATTACTCTGTATGAAATATACCAGATTCCTGGCTTGAGAATCAAAAGGGTGATAAAGTTTCCTCAGGCATATTTAAAGATTAGCATTTTTTTACATTCTTTGGGCTACAAGTGCAATTTGAGGCACAACATTTAAGGCCGCTGAATCTAAGGTTTTTAGCATGGAAAGCAGCTTTCTAGAAATCTCAGGCAGGCCCAAAGAGTGAGCTTAGCTCCTATTTAGGTGTTTAACAAAAAAAAACTACATTATTGAGCATCTTGGGGTAAAAATTGCATTGGCCATGTAGTAATCGAATAGATGACAAGGTGAGTGTTTGAATATATAGATCCGACCAATCAACAGGGAATTTACTCCAGTATATTCATAGGATAGGTGGCTCTGCCATTGTCCGGGGGCACTGGATAGAAACACCAGGTGTAGGAAAATAACTATTTCACTGGTTTATACATTATTAGGCCCATAATCATTGCTTTACACAGATTTGCATTCAATGTTATTAGATACATTTCATTAATACAAATACAGCGCCTTCGGAAAGTATTCAGGCCCCTTGACTTTTTCCACATTTTGTTACCTTACAGCATTATTCTAAAATTGATAAAAAATAAATAAATCATCAGCAATCTACATGCAATACCCCATAATGATAAAGTAAAGACAGGTTTTTAGAAATTTTGGTAGATTTTGTTTTAAAAAGCTCAGTAAATCCTGTTTCCATTGATCATCCTTGGGATGTTTCTACAACTTGATTGGAGTCCACGTGAGGTAAATTCTATTGATTGGACATGATTTGGAAAGGCACACACCTGTCTATATAAGGTTCCACAGTTGACATTACATGCCAGAGCAAAGACCAAGCCATGAGGTTGAAGGAATTGTCTGTAGAGCTCCGAGACAGGGTTGTGTCAAGGCACAGATCTAGGGAAGGGTACCAAAACATTTCTGCAGCATTGAAGGTCCCAAAGAACACAGAACACTCCACAATTCTTAAATGGAAGAAGTTTGGAACCACCAATACTCTACCTAGAGCTGGCTAAACTGAGCAATCAGGGGATAAGGGCCTTGGTCAGGGAGGTGACCAAGAACCCGATGGTCACTCTGACAGAGCTCTAGTACTTCTGTGGAAATGGGAGAAACTTCCGGAACGACACCCATCCCTGCAGCACTCCACCAATCAAGCCTTTATGGTAGAGTGGCCAAACGGAAGCCGCTCCTCAGTAAAAGGCACATGACAGCCCGCTCGGAGTTTGCCAAAAGGCACCTAAAGACTCTCAGACCATGAGAAACAAGATTCTATGTTCTGATTAAACCAAGAACTCTTTGGCCTTTATGCCAAGTGTCACGTCTGGAGGAAACCTTGTATCATCCCTACGGTGAAGCATGGTGGTGGCAGCATCATGCTGTGGGGATGTTTTTCAGCAGCAGGGTTTTCTATCCTGCTGCTACAGCGTATAACCCGCCAGCTGTATGTTGATAATGTTGTTGTTCAGCCACAACTCCGTGAAGCATAAGATATTAGTTTTTAATGTCCCGTTGGTAGTTTAATCTTCCTCGTAGTTTTCTTTTCCAATGATTTTATTTTCCAATGATTGCACGTTAGCTAGTAGAACGGAAGGCAGGGGGGGTTTATTCGGAAGGCAGCCCGACCTCCATCCTCTTTTTCTCTGTCGTCTCTTCATGCAAATGACAGGGATTTGGGCCTGTTCCCGGGAAAGCAGTTTGTCCTTTACGTTGGTCTCGTTGGACCAACGTTGGTCTCGTTGCTGCCAAAGGTGCTTCAACGAAGTACTGAGTAAAGTGTCTGAATACTTATGTAAATGAGATATTTCCCCCCCCCCAAAATCAAATAAATTAGCAAAAATGTCTAAACCTGTTTTGGCTTTGTCATTCAAATCAAATCAAATTTTATTAGTCACATGCGCCGGATATAATAGGTGTAGACCTTACAGTGAAATGCTTACTTGCGAGCCCCTAACCGACAGTGCAGTTCCAAAAGATATGGATAAGATTAAAAGATAAAAGTAACAAGTCATTAAAGGGGAGCAGTAAAAAATAACAATATATCCATGGGGGTGCCGGTACAGAGTCAATGTGCAGGGGCACCGGTTAGTTGAGGTAGTTTATTTTTTTATTTCACCTTTATTTAACCAGGTAGGCTAGTTGAGAACAAGTTCTCATTTACAACTGCAACCTGGCCAAAATAAAGCATAGCAGTGTGAACAGACAACAACACAGAGTTACACATGGAGTAAACAATAAACAAGTCAATAACACAGTAGGGAAAAAATGAGTCTATATACATTGTGTGCAAAAGGCATGAGGAGGTAGGCAATAAATAGGCCATAGGAGCGAATAATTACAATTTAGCAGATTAACACTGGAGTGATAAATCATCAGATGATCATGTGCAAGTAGAGATACTGGTGTGCAAAAGAGCAGAAAAGTAAATAAATAAAAACAGTAAGGGAATGAGGTAGGTAAATTGGGTGGGCTATTTACAGATGGACTATGTACAACTGCAGCGATCGGCTAGCTGCTCAGATAGCAGATGTTTAAAGTTGGTGAGGGAAATAAAAGTCTCCAACTCCAGCGATTTTTGCAATTCGTTCCAGTCACAGGCAGCAGAGAACTGGAAGGAAAGGCGGCCAAATGAGGTGTTGGCTTTTGGGATGATCAGTGAGATATACCTGCTGGAGCGCGTGCTACGGGTGGGTGTTGTTATCGTGACCAGTGAACTGAGATAAGGCGGAGCTTTACCTAGCATGGACTTATAGATGACCTGGAGCCAGTGGGTCTGGCGACGAATATGTAGCGAGGGCCTGCCGACTAGAGCATACAGGTCGCAGTGGTGGGTGGTATAAGGTGTTTTAGTAACAAAACGGATGGCACTATGATAAACTGCATCTAGTTTGCTAAGTAGAGTATTGGAAGCTATTTTGTAGATGACATCGCCGAAGTCGAGGATCGGTAGGATAATCAGTTTACTAGGGTAAGTTTGGCGGTGTGAGTGAAGGAGGCTTTGTTGCGAAATAGGAAGCCGATTCTTGATTTGAGTTTGGATTGGAGATGTTTAATATGAGTCTGGAATGAGAGTTTACAGTCGAGCCAGACACCTAGGTATTTATAGATGTCCACATATTCTAGGTCGGAACCGTCCAGGGTGGTGATGCTAGTCGGGCGGGCGCGTGCAGGCAGCGATCGGTTGAAAAGCATGCATTTGGTTTTACTAGCGTTTAAGAGCAGTTGGAGGCCACGGAAGGAGGGTTGTATGGCATTGAAGCTCGTTTGGAGGTTAGATAGCACAGTGTCCAAGGAAGGGCCAGAAGTATACAGAATGGTGTCGTCTGCGTAGAGGTGGATCAGGGAATCGCTCGCAGCAAGAGCAACATCATTGATATATACAGAGAAAAGAGTCGGCCCGAGAATTGAACCCTGTGGTACCCCCATAGAGACTGCCAGAGGACCGGACAACATGCCCTCCGATTTGACACACTGAACTCTGTCTGCAAAGTAGTTGGTGAACCAGGCGAGGCAGTCATCAGAAAAACCGAGGCTACTGAGTCTGCCGATAAGAATATGGTGATTGACAGAGTCGAAAGCCTTGGCCAGGTCGATGAAGACGGCTGCACAGTACTGTCTTTTATCGATGGCGGTTATGATATCATTTAGTACCTTGAGCGTGGCTGAGGTGTACCCGTGACCGGCTCGGAAACCGGATTGCACAGCGGAAAAGGTACGGTGGGATTCGAGATGGTCAGTGATCTGTTTATTAACTTGGCTTTCGAAGACCTTAGATAGGCAGGGCAGGATGGATATAGGTCTGTAACAGTTTGGGTCCATGGTGTCTCCCCTTTTGAAGAGGGGGATGACCGCAGCAGCTTTCCAATCCTTGGGGATCTCAGACGATATGAAAGAGAGGTTGAACAGGCTGGTAATAGGGGTTGCGACAATGGCGGCAGATAGTTTCAGAAATAAAGGGTCTAGATTGTCAAGCCCAGCTGATTTGTATGGGACCAGGTTTTGCAGCTCTTTCAGAACATCTGCTATCTGGATTTGGGTAAAGGAGAAGCTGGGGGCGCTTGGGCGAGTAGCTGCGGGGGTGGGGGGGGGCTGTTGGCCGAGGTTGGAGTAGCCAGGTGGAAGGCATGGCCAGCCGTTGAGAAATGCTTGTTGAAGTTTTCGATTATCATGGATTTATCGGTGGTGACCGTGTTGCCTAGCCTCAGTGCAGTGGGCAGCTGGGGGGAGGTGCTCTTGTTCTCCATGAACTTTACAGTGTCACAGAACTTTTTGGAGTTAGAGCTACAGGATGCAAATTTCTGCTTGAAAAAGCTAGCCTTTGCTTTCCTGACTGGCTGCGTGTATTGGTTCCTGACTTCCCTGAACAGTTGCATATTTGATGCTATTGCAGTATGCCACAGGATGCTTTTGTGCTGGTCAAGGGCAGTCAGGTCTGGAGTGAACCAAGGGCTATATCTGTTCTTAGTTCTGCATTTTTTGAACGGTGCATGCTTATTTAAGATGGTGAGGAAATTACTTTTAAAGAATGACCAGGCATTCTCTACTGACGGGATGAGGTCAATATCCTTCCAGGATACCCGGGCCAGGTCAATTAGAAAGGCCTGCTCGCAGAAGTGCATTAGGGAGCGTTTGACAGTGATGAGGGGTGGTCGTTTGACCGCGGACCCGTAGCGAATACAGGCAATGAGGCAGTGATCGCTGAGATACTGATTGAAGACAGCAGAGGTGTATTTGGAGGGCAAGTTGGTCAGGATAATGTCTATGAGGGTGCCCATGTTTATGGATTTAGGGTTGTACCTGGTGGGTTCCTTGAGGATTTGTGTGAGATTGAGGGCATCTAGCTTAGATTGTAGGACTGCCGGGGTGTTAAGCATATCCCAGTTTAGGTCACCTAACAGAACAAACTCTGAAGCTAGATGGGGGTGCGATCAATTCACAAATGGTGTCCAGGGCACAGCTGGGAGCTGAGGTGGGTCGGTAGCAGGCGGCAACAGTGAGAGACTTATTTCTGGAGAGATTTTTTTTTTAAATTAGAAGTTCGAACTGTTTGGGTATGGACCTGGAAAGTATGACATTACTTTGCAGGCTATCTCTGCAGTAGATTGCAACTCCTCCCCCTTTGGCAGTTCTATCCTGACGGAAAATGTTATAGTTGGGTATGGAAATCTCAGAATTTTTGGTGGCCTTCCTAAGCCAGGATTCAGACACGGCAAGGACATCAGGGTTGGCAGAGTGTGCCAAAGCAGTGAGTAAAACAAACTTAGGGAGGAGACTTCTGATGTTGACATGCATGAAACCAAGGCTTTTTCGATCACAGAAGTCAACAAATGAGGGTGCCTGGGGACATGCAGGGCCTGGGTTTACCTCCACATCATCCGAGGAACAGAGGAGGAGTAGGATGAGGGTGCGGCTAAAGGCTATCAAAACTGGTCGCCTAGAGAGTTGGGGACAAAGAATAAAAGGAGCAGATTTCTGGGCGTGGTAGAATAGATTCAGGGCATAATGTGCAGACAGGGGTATGGTGGGGTGCGGGTACAGCGGAGGTAAGCCCAGGGACCGGGTGATGATAAGAGAGATTGTATCTCTGGACATGCTGGTTATAATGGGTGAGGTCACCACATGTGTGGGAGGTGGAACAAAGGAGGTGTCAGAGGTATGAAGAGTGGAACTAGGGGCTCCATTGTAGTATGTACATGTGGGCAGAGTTAATTAAAGTGACTATGCATAGATGACAACAGAGAGTGGCAGTGGTGTGGGGAGGGGAGGGAGGGCAATGTGAATAGTCTGGGTAGCCATTTGACTAGATGTTCAGGAGTCTTATGGCTTGGGGGTAGAAGCTGTTCAGAAGCCTCTTGGACCTAGACTTGGTGCTCCGGTACCACTTTCCGTGTGATAGCAGAGAGAACAGTCTATGACTAGGGTGGCTGGAGTCTTTGACAATTTTCAGGGCCTTCCTCTGACACCGCCTGGTATAGAGGTCCTGGATGGCAGGAAGCTTGGCCCCAGTGATGTACTGGGCCGTACGCACTGACCTCTGTAGTGCCTTGCGGTCGGAGGCTGAGCAGTTGCCATAGAATGCAGTGATGCAACCAGTCAGGATGCTCTCGATGGTGCAGCTGTAGAACCTTTTGAGGATCTGAGGACCCATGCCAAATCTTTTTAGTCTCCTGAGGGGGAATAGGTTTTGTCGTGCCCGCTTCACGACTGTCATGGTGTGCATGGACCATGTTAGTTTGTTGGTGATGTGGACACCAAGGAACTCTCAACCTGCTCTACTGCAGCCCCGTCGATGATAATGGGGGAGTGCTCTGTCCTCTTTTTCCTGTAGTCCACAATCATCTCCTTTGTCTTGATCACGTTGAGGGAGAGATTGTTGTCCTGGCAACAGACAGCCAGGTATCTGACCTCCTCCCTATAGGCTGTCTCGTTGTTGTTGGTGATCAGGCCTACCACTTTTGTGTCATTGGCAAATTTAATGATGGTGTTGGAGTCATGCCTGGCCGTGCAGTCATGAGTGAACAGGGAGTACAGGAGGGGGCTCAGCACGCACCGCTGAGGGGCCCCTTTGTTGAGGATCAGCTTGGCGGGTGTGTTGTTACCTACCCTTACCACCTGGGGGCGGCTCATCAGGAAGTACAGGATCCAGTTGCAGAGGGAGGTGTTTAGTCCCAGGGTCCTTAGCTTATTGATGAGCTTTGAGGGCATTATGGTGATGAACGCTCAGCTGTAGTCAATGAATAGCATTCTCACATATGTAGGTGTTCCTTCTGTCCAGGTGGGAAAGGGCAGTGTGGAGTGCAATAGAGACTGCATCATCTGTGGATCTGTTGGGGCGGTATGCAAATTGGAGTGGGTCTAGGGTTTCTGCGATGATGGTGTTGATGTGAGCCATGACCAGCCTTTCAAAGTACTTCATTGTCACACCCTGATCTGTTTCACCTGTCCTTGTGATTGTCTCTACCCTCTCCAAGGTGTCGCTTATTATTCCCGGTGTACATATCCCTGTGTTTCCTGTCTCTCTGTCCCAGTTCATCTTGTATGTTTTTTCAAGTCAACCAGTGTGTTTTTTCGTACTCCTTTTTCTATTCTCTTTTTGCTAGTCCTCCCGGGTTTTGACCCTTGCCTGTTCTGGACCCCAATGCCTGCCCTGACCTCGAGCCTGACTGCCCTTCGGTACCTCCTGGACTCTGAACTGGTTTTGACCTTTTGCCTGTACACAACCATTATTTTGCCTACCCCTTTTTGGATTATTAATAAACTTCAAAGACTCTAACCATCTGCCTTCTGTGTCTATATCTGGGTCTCGCCTTGTACCCTTATATTCATGGCTACAGACGTGAGTGCTATGGGTCGGTAGTCATTTAAGCAGGTTACCTTAGTGTTCTTGGGCACAGGCACTATGGTGGTCTGCCTAAAACATGTTGGTATTACAGACTCGGACAGGGAGAGGTTGAAAGTGTCATTGAAGACAGTTGCTAGTTGGTCAGCCCATGCTTGCGGTACAAGTCCTGGTAATCCGTCTGGCCCTGCGGCCTTGTGAATGTTGACCTGTCTAAAGGTCTTAATCACATTGGCTGCGGAGAGCGTGATCACACAGTCTACAGCTGGTGCTCTCATGCATGTTTCAGTGTTATTTGCCTCGAAGCGAGCATAGAAGTAGTTTAGCTCGACCGGTAGGCTCATGTCACTGGGCAGCTCTCGGCTGTGCTTCCCTTTGTAGTCTGTAATGGTTTGCAGGCCCTGCCACATCCGACGAGCGTCAGAGCCGGTGTAGTATGACTCAATCTTAGTCCTGTATTGACACTTTGCCTGTTTGATGGTTTGTCGGAAGGCATAGCGGGACTTCTTATGCTTCCGGGTTAGAGTCCTGCTCATTGAAAGCGGCAGCTCTACCCTTTAGCTCAGTGCGAATGCTGCCTGTAATCCATGGGTTCTGGTTGGGGTATGTACGTACGGTCACTGTGGGGACGACGTCATCGATGCACTTATTGATGAAGCCAATGACAGATGTGGTGTACTCCTCAATGCCATTGGAGGATTCCCGGAACATACTACAGTCTGTGCTAGCAAAACAGTCCTGTAGCTTAGCATCTGCTTCATCTGACCACTTTTTTTATTGATCTAGTCACTGGTGCTTCCTGCTTTCATTTTTGCTTGTAAGCAGTAATCAGTAGGATAGAATTATGGTCAGATTTGCCAAATGGAGGGCGAGGGAGAGCTTTGTATGCATCTCTGTGTGTGGAGTATAGGTGGTCCAGAGTTCTTTTCCCTCTGGTGGGGTATTGTGTGGAGATTGATGAGGGAAAAAAGCTATTTAATACATTTTAAAATAAGGCTGTAACATAACAAAATGTGGAAAAAGTCAAGAGGTCAGAATATTTACCAAAGGCACTGTAAATTGAGATGAGTAAAACAGTGATCTGAGTGGTGCTTCAATTTAAGGGTTTGGTATGTTGTCTACTGTAAGAAAACACCATTAACAATGAGCCTTTATAATAGCACTGAACATGATTGTGAATATCATGAGGAACAATGAGGGATTTCAGTCCTCTACTGTCTGTCTCTGCTGCCTCATCACAGTAGGCAATTGCTAATTTAGGCCTGTGGGTGAGATCCCAGGGAGGCAGAGTAAGGGTTTAGCAGAGGTGACTTGTTTTGCAAGCAGATCTCAGCCATAAGGCTTGCTAGTGAAGAAAGTCTTGCTACAGAGCTAGCAGAGAAAGAGCTCAGGTAGTCATATTGGGCCAGAACAGGTGCTTCGGTGCCAAGAAACCTAATCCTATTAATAAAACAAAAATCTAAGCAAACATGACAGTCCTAACCTCTGAGCACACTCCTGCCTCTGCCCAATCCAGCCCTGGAATCTTAAAAGCCAGTCATGGACAAGCTCCAGCCGGGTATTTTCACCACTTGGAGTGCGGTGAAGTCACACACTGCATCCCAGGTGGGGCATGCGGGCAGAACCTTGACACATGCAGACCGACTGTACAGCTGGTAGAGGTGCTTCCACAATGGAGAACATGTCTTCTTAGCAGATGTAATTACAATATGAATGGTTTAATAAAAGGATGATACAGCAGAAACATGCAAATACATGTGAATACATAAGCTGGTAGAGTAGGATTTATATAATATAACTAGGGACATGGATTCACAAGTGCCATAAATACTTTACATAAAAGTAATGTTCACGCAAAAGTGCATTAAATAAAAAAATAACGACCATTTACTGAGTCTCATGAGGGCAAAACTGAAAGAGTAACCTGACAGTGACCATTTCCTCAATGGCCTCCCAAGTACAGATGATAAATGTTATTGCTCAGTCTCATTTGCTCCAGTTTCATGTGTGCTCATTCAGTTACAGTAGGCAATGTTAGTCATTCTCGATATGGATGACAACTCCAGAGGGAAAAATGTTAAATGATCAGCACTGCCAATAGAGTACATATATGGAAAGATAAGACTTTTGTGGATAAGGTTCACCGCTCTCACCAACTGCTTTGTGCAATATTTTTCTTCAGATATAATTGCTTATCTCAGTCTTTTCACTGTATATGCCAACCCTAACAGAGGTAAAACAGTGGATTTATCTTCAGAAACATTGCACCTTCTAGAGTGGAAAGACAAGACAATACTACAGTCATTTTATTGGCAACTGTACACCTGGAAGGACATTGTTGCATTGACAAGGTAAAAAACAGCCTTCATACAGAGGTGAGGTGAGACACCTCCCTGATAAGAAACAATTCAAACACTCATCATGGCCAATATAACCAGCTTTCCAGGACAAGACAAACAGTGTTTAACATTTAAATTTTTATAACAAATTCTCACTTTGGTATTTTGCATTATCTTGTGCTGCAAACACTGAAAGCCACCAGATTGTGCACAAGCCTCATTCACTCAACTAGTATGCTTCCCTCAGGGGTGAACTGGCCAACCTGCATTTTGGACAAATGCCAGATGGGCTGGTCCATTTTTAGCCTACTGGGCCGGTCTAAATTGTAATTTTTTTGTGCAAAATTATGATCATCTGGCTACAAATTGGGGCCTCGAGGGAAAATTTTTCCAAAGTGGGGGCCTCAAGGGGGAAAAAAGTCCAGTTTGTCAGAACTGTCTCCCGAGTGGCTCAGTGTTCTAAGGCACAGCATCTCTGTGCAAGAAGCACCACTACAGTCCCTGGTTCGAATCCAGGCTGTGTCACATCTGGCCATGATTGGGAGTCCCATAGGGTGCCGCACAATTGGCCCAGGTCCACCTATGCTCCTTTGAAAATCACAGTGTAACTATTTATTCAGAGCTGCGATGGTTCATTCCATTGGGATTTAAAACTTCACCTAAAAAGATGGGTGAAAAGCAAATCAGTTGTTTGGCAAGGATTAGAATAGAAAGGTGGTGTTACTGAATGACAAAGTGGCCTTTGGTGGGATCTTTACTCCTATTTAAATATTACCCATATACTAATAACTAGGGCCTCACTGCAGACAATCCAGGACAAATATTTGGTTTGACTTTGTCTTGTTTTCCCTTCCCTGTCAATGGTCCGTGCTGATGGAATCCATGGCTAAGGTCTCAATCTGGTTAGTCCTCCGGTCTAACCCTGTTGTGTGGCTAAGGGGACACCTGCTAGAAAAACACACTTGGTTGGGCACAAATGAAAGGATTGCTAAGCACTTCATGGCAGGCATGAAAATTCCGCTTTGTCTTACCTAATGAATACTTTCTTATGCTGAGGAATGACAGCAGAGATACCAGGGGAGGAATCTCAACTGTCCTGCATATGAAAGGCAGGGCAGGAAGAAAGTGTGCCTTTGAAAATGAGTGCACATATGGGGAGCCTCCCCACGCATTGAAGAAAGTGGTAATTCATGTGTAGTGAATGACTCTGAAAGCAGTCTGAATAGGACCCCAACAATGGGAAAGTTTTAAAGCTGAGGCATGGGAGAATAAAAAAAAAAAAGCTGTTAAAAGATGGCGGCTGCCTGCGAAGTTGCCACTCCAGCCCCAATCCTCTTTCACCTCTCCTTTATGATGGCTGCAGAGTTTGTTTTGTGTCAGTCGTCAGTTTACAATAGAGTTCATCTGCACTAGTTTCATTCCTGTGTGCATCTGAATGGTTTCAGCAATGGTCTATAGACACATAAGTGTGCATACTATTATGGCTCAGGTATCTGAGGGAAAATCACTAGACCAAAATAATGAGTAATTTGAGCCCCAGGCCAGTTGCCATGAGAGACATTTCCAGATAAAACACACAGATATGTAATTTAATCTATTCTATAGTAGTAGTAGGCTAGTGAGAAATAAAAACAACGTGGTATGTTAAATCAAATCAAATTCAAGGAAGCTAAATATAAAGGATGATTCACTCCCTAGAGGCTAAAGAAAACCAACAATACTTTATACTTGACACTTGGCTTTGCCTGCCCAGAAAACACCTGTGGTTGTAATGTCAGACTTTTTTTCCTTGAACGAACTGCTTGGTAAAGCACACACACCCTGCAACGTCTACCTGTGTATAGTATCATACAGGAGGAGGAGGAGAGTGATGTAATGCTGTGTGTCCAGCAGATATGAGTCGTTAGGTCTGTGACGTTTGCCTTCTCCGGCTGTGTGGACCTCCCACAGCAGGTCTTATCTGCAAAACAGAGATGCTATTTGCACCTCTGTTTTATAAATTGGTTGTTTAACCACTTTTCGCCGGACAAGACAAACACGGTCAAATAGTCCTAGAGTATGAGTAGTGAGTACACCTACTTGATTTAAAATGTAAAATGTGAATGGTAATGAGGTAGTTTAGAGAGTGACTCATGCAGCTAATGTTGATGAAAGAGGTGGTTATAAAGTATTACGTTATTGCTTAAGTGGGAGGGGTGTCCCTGAATGACAGCTTATCAATTACTAGTGTGTTGCAATGGCTTGTTCAATGACATCAGGACATTATGAGAGCGCGCCCTGTCTCGTAATATGGACTTCCTCACCCTTTGACCTTGAACTTAAACCAAACACATAGAATACAAACAGTATAGGTGATACCGTAGGTAAATACTGTAGTGTAGGTAATTGCTTGGGCCACAGAAGAAAGCATTCACATGTGAATGTTGTGATCAATAATGGATTCATTGGGGGTTAAGGTTGAAGCAGAAAGTAGCAGCACATTGAGGTGAGCTGTTTAATCGGCATGGTCTGATGTGCTGTACTTTGTGCTGTGGGTGTACGGCTGGGTGGGTGGGTCGAAGAGATGGTGTGTATGTATACAGGTCAGTCCTATGTCAGGAAGTGGACAGGAGAACGGGGGTTCTCCAAAGATTAGGCCAGAGACACAGAGCATGTCATGCTCTAGAGGAGGGGGTCTGGGTGTGGGTGGAGGTGGAGGTGGTGGCAGGGTGATTCCTGGTGGCACTCCTGACAGGCCATGCCGAGTAGAGGTGGAGGTGGGGGTGGAGGTGGTTGCAAACTGGAGTCATAAGACTGGAAAGCACAGTGGAGCATGATGGTGCTATCTCTTGTTTGCTTAGCATCCAATGGGCCACCACCACACAGCAACCTGGCTGGGTCAAACACCCCAGGATTTCTGATCCACACTCGATTCCCAATAACCCTATAACCCGTACCTCCCATGGACCATGAAGCCGTGCAGGAACATGTTGAGGTATATACAATATGTACACAGGACTGATAGCACACAGGCTTACATCAGTCAAGGCTGCTCCGGAACTCAAATAAAAGTCTATTGTTTGCGTACACAGTTTACCAGGTGTTATAGCGGGTGCAGTGAAATGGTTATGTTACTAGCTACTAACAATGCAGTAAAAAGTGAAACAATTCAAATGTAAGGGGGAAAAATTATACAAAAAAGAACGTTGGGACGAATCTGATTAATAACCCAAATAGCACTGTAGCAGTAATTAAATGTGATTGCATCGTACGTGGATCTGTTGGGGCAGTATGCAAATTGTGGTGGGTCAAGGGTGTCGGGTATGGTGGAGGTGACATGGTCCTTGACTTTCAAAGCATTTCATGATGACAGAAGTGATTGCTACGGGGCGATTGTCATTTACTTTAGTTACCTTGGCTTGCTTGGGTACAAGAACAATGGTGGCCATCTTAATTAAAGCAAGTGGAGACGACAAACTGGGAAAGTGAGAGGTTGATAATGTCCGTAAACACTCCAGCCAGCTGGTCTGAGCATGCTCTGGTCTGAGGACGCTGCTTGGGATGCCGTCTGGGCCGGAAGCCTTGTGAGGGTTAACATGCTTGAAAGTCCTACAAGGGAAATTGAGAAACAATTCCCATTACGATTCCTACTTTTATGAAGACTGGCTATCAGAATATTTTGTTCTTTAAAAGGTCACAAGATATCGTAAAAAAAGAGATATACAGATACAAAATGTACTTAATAAAAAAGCAAAAATGCAAAATCACTCATATTCGTATTTGTGTAAACACACACAAGCACACACTCTTGCAAACTGTTTTGGAAATGAGAGACCCAAAACACACATCTATTGGATACATCAAATTATTACAAAATTCAACACTTAATGAGAACTAAATGATCATCAAATAACTTTGTGTAAAATACACTGCTCAAAAAAATAAAGGGAACACTAAAATAACACATCCTAGATATGAGTGAATGAAAGATTCTTATTAAATACTTTTTTCTTTACATTACAAACCGGTTGAATGTGCTGACAACAAAATCACACAAAAAGTATCAATGGAAATCAAATGTCTCAACCCATGGAGGTCTGGATTTGGAGTCACACTCAAAATTAAAGTGGAAAACCACACTACAGGCTGATCCAACTTTGATGTAATGTCCTTAAAACAAGTCAAAATGAGGCTCAGTAGTGTGTGTGGCCTCCACGTGCCTGTATGACCTCCCTACAACGCCTGGGCATGCTCCTGATGAGGTGGCGGATGGTCTCCTGAGGGATCTCCTCCCAGACCTGGACTAAAGCATCCGCCAACTCCTGGACAGTCTGTGGTGCAACGTGGCGTTGGTGGATGGAGCGAGACATGATGTCCCAGATGTGCTCAATTGGATTCAGGTCTGGGGAACGGGCGGGCCAGTCCATAGCATCAACGCCTTCCTCTTGCAGGAACTGCTGACACACTCCAGCCACATGAGGTCTAGCATTGTCTTGCATTAGGAGGAACCCAGGGCCAACCGCACCAGCATATGGTCTCACAAGGGGTCTGAGGATCTCATCTCGGTACCTAATGGCAGTCAGGCTACCTCTGGCGAGCACATGGAGGGCTGTGCGGCCCCCCAAAGAAATGCCACCCCACACCATGACTGACCCACCGCCAAACCGGTCATGCTGGAGGATGTTGCAGGCAGCAGAACGTTCTCCACGGCGTCTCCAGACTCTGTCACGTCTGTCACATGTGCTCAGTGTGAACCTGCTTTCATCTGTGAAGAGCACAGGGCGCCAGTGGCGAATTTGCCAATCTTGGTGTTCTCTGGCAAATGCCAAACGTCCTGCACGGTGTTGGGCTGTAAGCACAACCCCCACCTGTGGACGTCGGGCCCTCATACCACCCTCATGGAGTCTGTTTCTGACCGTTTGAGCAGACACATGCACATTTGTGGACTGCTGGAGGTCATTTTGCAGGGCTCTGGCAGTGCTCCTTCTGCTCCTCCTTGCACAAAGGCGGAGGTAGCGGTCCTGCTGCTGGGTTGTTGCCCTCCTACGGCCTCCTCCACGTCTCCTGATGTACTGGCCTGTCTCCTGGTAGCGCCTCCATCCTCTGGACACTACGCTGACAGACACAGCAAACCTTCTTGCCACAGCTCGCATTGATGTGCCATCCTGGATGAGCTACACTACCTGAGCCACTTGTGTGGGTTGTAGACTCCGTCTCATGCTACCACTAGAGTGAAAGCACCATCAGCCTTCAAAAGTGACCAAAACATCAGCCAGGAAGCATAGGAACTGAGAAGTGGTCTGTGGTCACCACCTGCAGAACCACTCCTTTATTGGGGGTGTCTTGCTAATTGCCTATAATTTCCACCTGTTGTCTATTCCATTTGCACAACAGCATGTGAAATGTATTGTCAATCAGTGTTGCTTCCTAAGTGGACAGTTTGATTTCACAGAAGTGTGATTGACTTGGAGTTACATTGTGTTGTTTAAGTGTTCCCTTTATTTTTTTGAGCAGTGTACTAACACACTGGCTGCAAAATGCATTTAAAAACAGATATTGCTGTCTTATATAAGGGATGCAAATCTTCATTAATTTATGTTCACTAGCAAATTATAGCCCATATCTATTTAATGAATTACTGTGGTAAGAGCGGTTTTATCCAGGAATCAGGTATTCATTAAGAATTCATTAATGCACAACCCACGTCAATCAAGCAATGAAACAATGGATGATTTCAAAAAATCAAATTAGAACAGAAAACCCAGATGAGGGACAGACAGAAAATCAACCAAGGAAACCGAGGACCTTATTTAAAAGCCACATTGAAAGATTTTCCCCATTATTACAGGCAGTCATAGTGGCAGCAGACTTTCTCTTCATACAGCTTCCTTGCTGGGTGCCACAAGCTTTTCAGAGTGCAGTCTTTAGCTGGCTACCAGCCCTAATGAGCCTGACCTTGTAACATAGGTTGCTGCACAAATACTCAGCCACCCGACAATATTTTTTTTGTCATGTACTGTATAGGTGCTCCGCTGCTTTTCTCCAAGCACCAAGCAGGAGCTGACTTATCATCAGATTGACAAAAGCTCACTGTCCTTATTTGTTCATCTGTTTCTTCATTATATTGCCTTCATTCCCTGAGTTCACAGACACAATGCAGTTTGTGAATGTGGGAATTATTTTATAATTACTTCTTCATGATGTATGCAACTCGCTCGGCGTGTGTGTTTCCTTTAAACATTATAGGTGGAAGGGTGCATTAATTACCCATTACTTAACCTCCAGATCACAAAAAGCAAGTCCCACAGCATGATGGCAGACCCTGTGTAGGCATAGGTCAGAAACCATGTGTTCACTTAGTGTACAGCCCCAGTATCTCTGGTACTAAGTTGCGAAGACCTCTCTCTCCACTGCTCCTCATTTCTCTGTCATACAAGGCGTTTCCATGGACACTTAGTTCCAAGAAACGTATATGCTTCTCATCCCTTCAGATATTTTTAAGACGTCTTACACCCTACTCCCTGAAAGCACTTTCCAGTGCGCTTTAAGCACATTCATTTTGACTTCACTGATCTCCAATTTCCTCTATCCTGCTGGATTCCGTCCATTTCCCCAAAAGGTTAGTGGCCCTTCCTTCGAATTCACTGAGACAACTTTGTCATCACCAAGTGAAGAAATAATCACTACTAGCCTGTAGTACTACTAACCACAATGTACTGTGTCGCAACAGCAAGACCCTATTGTCACCCTATGTTGTGTTCCCTTTGAGAGGTTATGGACACTGTTCCATTATTGTGACTGAATACAAACTGATCGCAAAGGCTAAACATGCATTACAGACTCAGAGAGGACCTAGTGACAGAATATAGGCTATACACAATAGTCACACCCATACTCTACAACATCTCAATATTCATCTCAAAATATGGGAGTACTTTTTTCATTGAGGATTACAATGATGTGGTATATTGACACAAAGGACACTGTGTCTGATGTCAAATATTGACATGGATGCTTACAATCCTGAAACGAGCTAGAGAGTATTGAGCATATGTAGCAGACAACTGTGTGATGAAGATTGTTGAACACACCATATGATCGTGAACTTCAAAGTGCTTTAGACAGAAATGATACAGCAACTGTGTAACAACACATTAAAGGGTACATAGCTAACAGTAACCATGTTTCCATCCAACCATTTGTATGTGAGTAGAGTAACTGTAAGATAAAAAAGAATAACTCATGACAGGCCTGATGGAAACAAATTGTCTGTACATTTCCTAAATGTCGACAAAACTAAATACGCTAGACAAGGGCGGATACTTTTTTTTGTCTGTGATTAGATTATGTCGCAAATTGCAGTGTAAACACATTTTTGCACAGTTGTTGACAGTATAAACGTCATGTCAAAGTACATTTGCAGAAATGTTATGTTGTGTGGTCCTCCCACTACGAGTTTATTAGGCTACAGGTGAAATAAGTTGTGATGAACTTCACAGGGTGGTGAAAGCGCACGGTGATGAGCTTGATGCTCCTTTTCAATACATATTGAGGGTTTTCATTTGTATGCTGGTGACATGATGAGCTCTTGGCCAAGACCTGAGAGAGCACATTTGCTTTTTATTGCAGACTTCTTGTGCCAAAATCATCGACTAAGTTAAAAATGGATGAAAAAACATAGAATTTCTGCTTTTTATAGGTTAAATTAAAGGTTATACGACAAAGTGTTTTAGTGTGTGCTACGTCATTATATTCACAAGAAGCCAGTTTAATGGAAACGCACTGCCACCCACCACTAATGAAATCATTATATACTAATTTGTCACAGAATTGTCTTAAAGTTGAATAAAGATCTGTTTGTGTTGATTGATAAGGTTGAAAGAAGATAGGGTGTACCTCTCTTTACATTCACCCAGCCAGGTAAATCAACTGTGATGCCCTTATCAAAGGCATTGACAGGAGTTCAAATGAATGCGTGACTTTCACACTACAATTAGCACCTTAAAGACATCTCGAAGAGATAGGAATGTCATTTCTACTGAGTGGATACAAGGGGGGGGTTAAGTTCAAATATGGTGCAAGACAGGGAGCGGGAGCGGCAGACAAATCAAAATGAAAGATGCATTTTTTTAAAGTGCACTCATGAGCAAACAAAATTTGAAATATTTATAAACATATATATTCTTCATTATGGGTGCACAAAACAGATTTCCCGTCTGTGTAGTATTAAGGGTGGAAAGGCGGATTAGAGAAAGCAGTGAGCTTTAGTGACGGGGAGGCCACAGAGATAACAGCAGGTTCATTACCGACGCTCGGGGTCCCCGTTCCAGAACCCGCTACGCTGAACTGAAACATGGAGCTCCATTTCCATACAAACAAAAACGGTTCTCAAAGTGTGTGTCTGAGAGCAGGTAGCTGTGGAGCACTGCCCCCAAACACACACACCTTCTTCTTTGACATCCACCCCCACTCCTATCACCTTCATAAATACCCCGCACTTTAAACTAGAGGAGAAAATGCTTCAATTATGCTCCGCTGAAGAAGCCTCACTTTGTGCATTTATTAAGAGGTAATTTGGCTAAGCAGGGCTAAATGGAGAAGGTGGATACAGTTAAAATGCAGGTCTTCCTCAGACATAAGAGCTAACATTCCTTTCTCTCTCTAATCCAAATAGATGAGAGATGGGCTTTGCTTAGAAGTGTGGATTATTTGTTTATTTGAGGTTGGAGCACTGCATTTCCAGATTCATAGAATTACCGAGCTAACAGTTTAATCGTATATTCCCGAACACAACACATTTATAGTTCAAAGAGGAGTATATCTCAGTATATCATGACTATTAATATCACAATATTTGCCTTGCCAGTAAAAGTCTTGAAGGCATGTTCATAATGTGGCTAACCAAGTATGGTCATTCTCCAAAACATGACCTCTTCTAAAGGAACACAGTATAGTTGTATTGTAGTTGCTTTGCAAGGTTACATTATGTGATTCGGGAAAATCTGAAGTGTTCATTGTCTGTTGGCAGCATACTTTATATTGTAATTTGTAAAACACATGCTGCGAGTGTCAAAGACTAAGCCTATACTATACTAGGAAAACAGAGCAATGACAACCTGGACTTCTATGCCCAGCTCAGACGAGGAAATAATTTGTGAGGTCGACCCATGAGTCTCTGTAACTCTAAAATGGATTGAACAGTATTCCATGGACAGAGAGAGAGAGAAAGAGGAAGACAGATTAGTGACAAAAAGAGACATCTCCAAAGATTGTGAGTGTGCAGCTGAGCAGTCCTCTCCTGGCTTGGTGCCACTAACATTTCCCATCTTAACACACAAATGTGATACAATCCCAGCTTACTGCACCTGCACCAATTATTATCCAATTAGTAACAAATACTGCACAATTAAGGGTAAACTGTCACACAGAGTTCTAAAAGGCTATACAAACGGAGAGCAATAAATTACAGCAGCTGAAGTGATCATAATTAATCAGGAGTTGGAGTTGGAAAATTAGATGTCTCCCACCACAACCCTCCTCAACACTTCCTGTAGATTGGCAGACCTATATGCCATCATAAAGAGACACAAATCATTGTATGTTTGAGTCACAGGACGTTGGTGGCGCCTGTTTATTTATTTTTGTAAACATATTTTTTAGGGGGTAGATCAGCCTGAATATTGCTGATAGACACCATCAATGTAATTGACATAAATACATACATAAATACACATACCCACATATATATAAATATACATACATATACATACATACAAATACACATACATATATACATACACATATAAACTCAGCAAAAAAAAGTCCCTTTTTCAGGACCCTGTCTTTTAAAGATAATTCGAAAAAATCCAAATAACTTCACAGATCTTCATTGTAAAGGGTTTAAACACGGTTTCCCATACTTGTTCAATGAACCATAAACAACATGCACCTGTGGAACGGTCGTTAACCTCTTTTGGGTAGGGGGCAGTATTTTCACGTCCGGATGAAAAGCGTGCCCAAAGTAAACTGCCTGTTACTATGGCCCAGAAGCTAGGATATGCATATAATTCGTAGATTTGGATAGACAACACTCTAAAACTGTTAAAAGTATGTCTGTGAGTATAACAGAACTGATATGGCAGGTGAAACCCCGAGGATAAACCATCCCAAAAAATCAAAATTCAGCCTACCACTGTTTTCAATGGCTGTCACTTTTCTTATAAGGCGAAATCCTCCCAGATTACAGTTCCTAGGGCTTCCACTAGATGCCAACAGTCTTTAGAAAGAGTATCATGCTGGTTTTTGGAAAAATGAGCCAGAAATTGTAGTTTTTCTAGGTGGCTCCCATTTTGGCTGTTTTGTTTCCAAGCTCGTGGAAGAGAGCGCGTTCTTTGGTATTTTTCTCCGGTAAAGACAATAACGATTAACCTGTTGGGGATGGGGGCGCTGTTTAGACTATTTATGCTAATGTGGCTAATTTTTTAAACGGCTTCCCACAAAATCCTTGATCGTACAATATGCATATTATTATTATTATTGGATAGAAAACAGTCTATAGTTTCAATAGGAGTTGAAATTTTGTCTCTAAGTGGAACAGAGCCCATTCTACAGCAATTTCCCTGACATGGAGTCAGATTTGAGAAATGTTGGCCACTTTTCTGAAGTCAGTTAAAAGGGCACTGTCGTTGCTATGACTATACGGACACTTCTTACGTCTTCCCCTGGATGCCTTTACGTGATGACGATTCCAACGGGCTCGATTGCGCGTTCACAGGCCCTACAAATGAAAAAACTCTGAAGCTAGTCATTCTTTGGGAGCTGCGTAACGCGCGTGGAAGACACCGACCCTCTCCTGTTCCAAGCGTTAGTTTAGCCTGTTATATTTCTCCGGTCATCTTTTCACTCGTTATAGGAGTTACAAACATCATAAAGTAGTTAATTTAAAGCGTTTTATAGCAATTTATATCCGTTTAGTGCGATTTTGGGACATTTATTTTTGCAACGATGTGAAAAGTTGGGCACGCTTTTCAGTTCATCCCGAACGTAGTTGACATTTCCACATGGCAAGAGGACAGCTTTCCACCAAAAGACGATTTCTCCCAAGAAAGGATCCTTTGCCCAAGATACTGATGGAAGAACAGCTCAAGGTAGGACATTTTTATTATGATAAATCGTGTTTCTGTCGAAACATTTTAGTGGCTTAGGACGCCATGTTTTTTGACGTAGCTTCGCTTGGCGCAAACTGTATTGAAAAGTAAGGATAAATTAAAAAATGTAATAACGCAATTGTATTAAGAATTAAATTGTCTATCAATCCCTGTCCACCCTATATTTTTTAGTCACGTTTATGAGTATTTATGTATAAGAGTAGATCACTGTCTAAGTGGCGCAAGGACATTTTCTGACCAGCTGAGCTACATTTCACATTGTCTAACCATGATTTTGGTGGCTAAATATAAACATTTTCGATCAAACTGTATATGCATGTTGTAATGTGATGTTACAGGAGTGTCATCGGAAGAATTCTGAGAAGGTTAGTGAAAAAATTAATATCTTTTGGCGATGTTGACTTTTATCGCTCACTTTGGCTAGAATCAATGCTGGGCTGCTAATTGCTATGTGCTAAGCTAATATAACGATTTATTGTGTTTTCGCTGTAAGACACTTAGAAAATCTGAAATATTGTCTGTATTCACAGGATCTGTGTCTTTCGATTCGTGTATGCTGTGTATTTTTACGAAATGTTTGATGATTAGTAGTTAGGTAAACACGTTGCTCATTGTAATTATTCTAGTCCATTTGTGATGGTGGGTGCAATTGTAAACTATGCCATATACCTGAAATATGCACTTTTTTCTAACAAAACCTATCCCATACCATAAATATGTTATCAGACTGTCATCTAATGAGTTTTTTTGTTGGTTAGGGGCTATAAATATCTTAGTTTAGCCGAATTGGTGATGGCTACTGGTGTTGGTGGACAAATAAAAGATGGTGGATTATGCTAATGTGTTTTTAGGTAATAGATGTACATCTTTACATATTGTGTCTTCCCTGTAAAACATTTTAAAAATCGGAAATGTTGACTGGATTCATAAGATCTATGTCTTTCATTAGCTGTATTGGACTTTAATGTGTGAAAGTTAAATATTTTAAAAAAATATTTTTTTTGAATTTCGCGGCACTGGTTTTTCAGTGGGGGGGGGGGGGGGGTGCCGCTAGCGCCACGCTGATCCTAGACAGGTTAACGTCTTAAATGTTATTGTTTATTTACGTATTAGGGTACCTAAGGTTTGATTATAAATGTTGTTTGACTTGTTTGGAAAAGTTTATTAGTAACATTTGCGATTCATTTTGTATGCATTTTGATGGAGGGAAACTGTGTGTATTATTGACTGAGGTGCGCCAGGTAAACTGAGTTTCTATGGATATAAAGAAGGACATTATCAAACAAAATATCCATTTGTGATGTATCTGGGACCATTTGGAGTGTGAACAGAAGAAGATCATCAAAGGTAAGGCATTTATTATATCGCTATTTCTGACTTTCGTGGTGCACCTGCCTGGTTGAAATATGTCTTTCATTCTTTTGTATGCAGGGCGCTGTCCTCAGATAATCGCATGGTGTGCTTTCGCCGTAAAGACTTCTGACACAGTGGCTGGAATAACAAGAAGTTAAGCTTTATTTTGATGGATTACACTTGTGATTTTATGAAAGTTAAATATTTATAATTCTGTAGTTTGAATTTCACGCTCTGCAATTTCACCGGATGCTGGCCAGGTGGGACCACACCTGGACAAAAATAACACCTATGTCAGAATGCTATTCATTCACTACAGCTCAGCGTTCAACACCATAGTACCCTCAAAGCTCATCACTAAGCTAAGGAACCTGGGACTAAACACCTCTCTCTGCAACTGGATCCTGGACTTCCTGACGGGCAGCCCCCAGGTGGTAAGAGTAGGTAACAACACATCTGCCACGCTGATCCTCAACACTGGAGCTCCCCAGGGGTGCGTGCTCAGTCCCCTCCTGTACTCCCTGTTCACCCACGACTGTATGGCCAGGCACGACTCCAACACCATCGTTAAGTTTGCAGACGATAAAACAGTGGTAGGCCTGATCACCGACAACGACAAGACAGCATATAGGGAGGAGGTCAGGGACCTGGCCGGGTGGTGACAGAATAACAACCTATCCCTCAACGTAACCAAGACTAAGGAGATGATTGTGGACTACAGGACTACAGGAAAAAGAGCACCGAGCACGCCCCCATTCTCATCGATGGGGCTGTAGTGGAGCAGGTTGAGAGCTTCAAGTTCCTTGGTGTCCACATCAACAACAAACTAGAATGGTCCAAACACACCAAGACAGTCGTGAAGAAGGCATGACAAAGCCTATTCTCCCTCAGGAAGCTAAAAAGATTTGGCATGGGTCCTGAGATCCTCAAAAGGTTCTACAGCTGCAACATCGAGAGCATCCTGACCAGTTGCATCACTGCCTGGTACGGCAATTGCTTGGCCTCCGACCGCAAGGCACTTCAGAGGGTAGTGCGTACGGCCCATTACATCAGTGGGGCAAAGCTGCCTGCCATCCAGGACCTCTACACCAGGCGGTGTCAGAGGAAGGCCCTAAAAATTCTCAAAGGCCCCAGCCACCCCAGTCATAGACTCTTCTCTCTACTACCACATGGCAAGCGGTACCGGAGTGCCAAGTCTAGGATAAAAAGGCTTCTCAAAAATTTTTACCCCCAAGCCGTAAGACTCCTGAACAGGCAATCAAATGGTTACCCTGACTATTTGCATTGTGTGCCCCCCCCCCCCCCAACCACGCTTTTACGCTGCTGCTACTCTCTGTTCATCATATATGCATAGTCACTTTAACCATACCTACATGTACATACTACCTCAATAAGCCTGACTAACTAGTGTCTGTATATAGCCTTGCTACTGTTATTTTCAAATGTATTTTTACTGTTGTTTTATTTCTTTACTTACTTACCTACACACACACACACACACACACACACACACACACACACACACACACACACACACACACACACACACACACACACACACACACACACACACACACACACTTTTTTTGCGCTATTGGTTAGAGCCTGTTAGTAAGCATTTCACTGTCTACACCTGTTGCATTCGGCGCACGTGACAAATAATCTTTGATTTGACAGTAGGCACTTAAGGTCACAGTTATGAAAACTTAGGACACTAAAGAGGCCTTTCTACTGACTCTGAAAAACACCAAAAGAAAGATGCCCAGGGTTCCTGCTCATCAACTTGAATGTGCCTTAGGCATGCTGCAAGGAGGCAGCATGGACCAGACAGGACTGGCAAAAAGTGCTCTTCACTGACGAGTCGTGGATTTGTCTCACCAGGGATGATGGTCGGATTCGCGTTTATCATCGAAGGAATGAGCGTTACACCAAGGCCTGGAACGGGATCGATTTGGAGGTGGAGGGTCCGTCATGGTCTGGGGCGGTGTGTCACAGCCTCATCGGACTGAGCTTGTTGTCATTGCAGGCAATCTCAACGCTGTGCGTTACTGGCAAGACATCCTCCTCCCTCATGTGGTTACCCTTCCTGCAGGCTCATCCTGACATGACCGTCCAGTATGACAATACCACCAGCCATACTGCTCGTTCTGTGCATGATTTCATGCAAGACAGGAATGTCAGTGTTCTGTCATGGCCAGCGAAGAACCCGGATGTCAATCCCATTGAGCACGTCTGGGACCTGTTGGATGGAAGGGTGAGGGCTAGGGCCATTCCCTCCAGAAATGTCCGGGAACTTGCAGGTGCCTTGGTGGAAGAGTGGGGTAACATCTCACAGCAAGAACTAGCAAATCTGGTGCAGTCCATGAGGAGGAGATGCACTGCAGTGTTTAATGCAGCTGGTGGCCACACCAGATACTGACTGTTACTTTTGATTTTGACCCCCCTTTGTTCAGGGACACATTATGATATTTCTGTTAGTCACATGTCTGTGGAACTTGTTCAGTTTATGTCTCAGTTGTTGAATCCTGCTTTGTTCATACAAATATTTACACATGTTAAGTTTGCTGAAAATAAACACAGTTGACAGTGAGAGGATGTTTCTTTTTTTGCTGAGTTTATATACATATCTTTTAAAAATATATTTTTCTTTATTATTTCCCACAAACCCTACCACCCCTCCCCTAATTGGAGTAAACTATTAAACAACAACACTTAGGCTTCTACCTCCAGGTTATACATACTATATACATTTTACGGACACAATCTATTTGACAATAGTTATATTTTGTTTGTTTTTTATCCCTGGCCTTCCTCTATTTCTGATGTCCATCCAGTTAGATTTCTATTTGCCATATATTTTTAACTGTGCTATTTCACAAAGGTTCTGAACCTACATCCATTTAACAGACTCAGTATATTTTATATTTGTTACCTTGTTGTTATTAGTCCCACCCTTCACCTCCACTCAACCCCTCCCATCTATCTCTTAACACCATCCATATTGGATTTCTATTATATATTATATATTTTTCAACTGTGCTGTGATGCTTCACAAAAGTTCTGAACCTTTCTATTCTCATAGTTTACACAGATTGTAAATTAAAGATAAACATTTTTGCTAAAAGTATTATTATATTGTTGATCGATTGACTATGACTTTTCAAATCACCCAGTAGTGCTGTCTGCAGCATTAGCTCCAGGTAAATGTTGCAATTCTTCAGCCATTCCTGGACCTGTGACCAAAAATGAGCTACATATGGATAGTACCAAAATAAATGATCTAATGGCTCTGCCTCCTCACAGCAGAATCTGCAGAGCTGGGAAGGTTGTATCCGCCATATATATAACATTCTATTGGTTGCAAGAATTTTGTATAAACATTTAAATAGAAAAATATAAATGTTGAATCCGGTGTCGTTTTGTGTGTCAATTCATATTCCATGTGCCATGGAATCGGTACATCGAAAATCTCTTCCCAACTATTTTGCAATATATATGGCACAGCTGTACATTTTTTGGTCCTTAAATGAAATTGGTATATATTTTTATATATCATTGTTTTCTTTAACCGATTTTGGTCTTTAATGCAGGGCCGTTCCAGCCGTTATGAGCCGTCCTCCCCTCAGCAGCCTCCACTGGTTTGAATGATTGATTAATATGTGTACTGTATCTGTCACTGATAAGAAAAGAAAAAAGGCCCTTAGTAAAAACTAGATAAAGTTAGGGTTGGATATTTCCGGTGTAATGAAGATGGCGGAGTATTGTTTGCCTGTGTCTCTTCTCCGCTTGTTTTTGCAAAATAACTTTGTAAAACGTTACTTTTCATAGCTACTGTATAAGTCAGCCAATTCATTTTTTGTAATTAAATGCAACTTTTCTGGACACATACAGTCGAGTAGTTCTTCTTCTATCAAGGTGTAGAGCCCTGCAAGGGCATGAATTTTAAGCCCTACCCAATCCTTTGACGTTCAGGCCCTACCCTACCCAGGCCTGATTACTTCTGCCAAATTCAAGGCCCGACCTGCCCGACCTGCCCGAAATCAGAAATAACTTCCTCCGTTAGTAAATCCATTAGCTGCTCCTCTCTGTATGTCACTCACTCCCTGCGCACAGCTCGCTCTGCATGTGTTCTGCTCATGGCGCTCTGAGTCTGTGAGTATCCATTGCATCCATTCAAACACACCAAGACAGTCATGAAGATGGCACGACAAAAGCATTTACCCCTCAGGAGACGGAAAAGATTTTGCATGGGTCCCCAGATCCTCAAAAAGTTCTACAGCTGCACCATCGAGAGCATCCTGACCGGTTGCATCACTACTCGGCAACTGACCGTAAGGCACTACAGAGGGTAGTGCGTACGGCCTGGGACATCACTGGGGCCAAGCTTCTGCGATCCAGGACCTTTTAAATAGGCAGTGTCAAAAGAAGGCCCTAAATATGGTAAAAGACTCCAGCCACCCAAGTCATAGACTGTTCTCTCTGCTACCGCACGACAAGTGGTACCGATGCACCAAGTCTGGAACCAACAGGACCCTGAACAGCTTCTACCCCCAAGCCATAAGACTGCTAAACAGTTAGTTAAAAAGTTATTCAAATAGCTACCCGGACTATTTGCATTGACCCTTTTTTTTTTGTTGACTCGTCCCATATGCTGCTGCTATTGTTTACTATCTGTCACTTTAATCCTAGTTATATGTACATATCTACCTCAATAACATCATACCCCTGCACATCAACTCAGTGCTGGACCCTTTATGTACAGTATAACCAAGTTATTGTTACTCATTCTGTGTCTATTATTACTTTTGTTATTAACTGTTCTACTTTTCTATTGTTTCTCTATTTTCTCTGCATTGTTGGGAAGGGCCCGTAAGTAATCATTTCACTGTTTGTCTACACCTGTTATTTACGAAGCATGTGACAAATAAAATGTGAGTGATTTGATTTGATCTGTCATGTCACACTAGTAATTTTATCAACACTAATGACTAACAGCCAATTGAGCCAAAGATTACAAGCAGGGTGTCAAAACAACTGTTTAAACTTAAAGACAACTTGCAAAGGCTCCTCTTTCATGACAGCCCGAGAGTTTGACTGATACAGAACTATGTAAATAAATCCTGTATGCAGGCACAGGTCTGGTAAAAATGAAATCCATTCGTATTCATATAAATTGCAATTTTCTGTTTTAAATTGTGTTTCTTCTCTGCTCTTAACACGTTTTGGATAGATTGAAAGCAGGGTGAAGAGAGAGCAACTGAAAGGAGCTCAAGTTAGACACCCCAAACAACAGGGAATGAGACCCTCGCACAACAATTTCATAACCAAAATTTGACATCACTGTCAAAAAAGACACCAAAATTCAGCGCTGGGATTGCGGTGATCTGTGTCAAAACAGCAGTTAATAGGAGCCACAGAGAGGAAGAGAAAAAATAGCAGATGGGTGTCGTTCAGCTCTCCTCCTCCACCTCTCTGATGAAATGCCAGTTTGCTTCAGGAGACGGTTCAAGCTGACAGAAGCAGACTCATGTGTTGGCTGAGGTATCTGGCTTGGGCCACAGCGTTAAAGTCTTCAGAAACGTTTGGGGAACATTCAACAGTAAACATACATGTTCTGTTTGATATGACAAAGCCGCCTTTGATTGTGCGGTCTTTCATTGCTAGAAGGCACAAAGCACTGATCTCTGAACGAGGCAATTAATGGGGATAAAATCCCAGAAGTCCACTAGCCTGAGGCGATAGGAACCCTCCTCAATAGACTGATTCACTGTTAATGTCATTGAGAAATCCCCCTCATTCCCTCTGCTCTGCTTCCATTTGATAGAGAGACAGACAGTCATTCTAGGCATTTCTTTAGAAATAGAACAGTATTATATACAGAGGGTAAGTAACTCTACGTCCCAACCAGGCCTTACATCTAAAAGGACTTTCCTTATCTGGAGTGACGTGTCATTCATTAACCAGGAAACCCCTGCTTTGCAAATTTTGCCTTTACTTCAAATTGACCTGAATACTTTCTATTACCACAATACCTATGTGGTTGTATTGCTACAAAACAGTCTTTTCAGCTCAAGCATTTTGTTCCCTTCACATAAGTTCAGTTTTCACTTCTTTCTTGATCACAACTGAAAAGATGATGAGAGATTTCCTCTGACTTTGATGTGAATTCCAGGATGAGAAGAAAATACCTGACTATTGGCCTAATAATTAATATGGTCTTAAATTGCTAACCATTATGGGCAAAGTGAAATTGAGAGTTGGTTTCATTCTTGGCAGGCATTCAGTGGTGCTGTGTGATTGAATAGTGACAAGGCAAGGGTTAAGGTGAGTGTGGTATGTGGATAGATTCTAGTTCTCATATGTATCCACCTGCAGGGAAGCCAGTGATTCAGAGGTGAGTCAGCTATGTTAACACGGCATGCCCTGTAGTAATCTGCCTCCAGCCGTCTCTTAGTCACCAGCCACCACATTATTAATGGACTCGAATAAAATCAAACCACAATACAAGCACCATAAGGTGGGAAGACAGGTGGGTGGGATGAGGAGGAGGGACGGACACAAAAGCATCACAAGGGAGAGTGGTGCTATAAAAGAGAAATGAATTTAATTTCAAGGACCCCGTCATCATGTCTTAATCAGCTATATTACAAGGGATCTTCTCAGTTTCAAGCCTTGGGTGAAATTAAACAGGAACAAACAGAGTGTGTGCTAGCTACAGCATGTGGATGTGGTAGTGGGCAAAGCTGAGCCGCAGAAGGAAGGCGGCTAACTACCTCTGATCAAAGTGTTTTAGGTGGTGTCCATGCAGATAAAGCAGGATTAGCAGGTCCTACTGAGCAAATAATTGCCCTTGCTTTGAAATCCCACGTTCTGAGGGAATGCTACAAAGGGTTTGCCATAGAGACCACTCTCAAGGAGAGGCGCTAATACCCCATTGGTCCCCTTTAATATATTGTTGATAAATTCTAATCAAGACTTCGTCATTATATAAGGCTTTCTTCCCAGGCACCTCCTGATACATTGTGGACTTCAATGGATGTCCTCAATTAATTACTGTCTTATCTTTCTATTTTCCCTGGTCCAGATTTTGCTAATGAAGTACATACCTGTGGAGTAAGCTTTTTACTTCCTCCATAGAATATTAATTAGAATTATTCTGAACTTCAGTCATTTACAATCATCTATTTATTTCCCAATGAACTAAAATCCCACCAAACCCTTAATCTGTTTAATTACGAGGGATAACCCTTGGAAGAAGTGGCAACTTTACAGCATCCATAAAAACAATGAATATTGTCCAAGGATTCTAAGCAATCATAGTAGCTACATACCAAAGACCAGTGGAGTCTCATTTGGAGAACAGTCTACTGTGGTACCGTACGTACTGTGCTATGACATTTTGGGAAGTAAATACACAGAGAACATAGGAAGGCTTCAGAGAAATGACCAATTAGGACTGATCCAATACTGAAGATAAGATATTGCATACGCTCAACAATACTTTTCTCAGATAAAGGTAAAATGGCAATCATCTCACGTTGACAGCTTAATTGAAAATGATAATGTAACTTTTTTCTCATATTGTTGGAAGTTATACTTGCATACACTCAGGGAAGATCACACATGGCAAGCCGGTTTTCAGAGAGTTAATTATCAGTGTGTTTGAGAGACAGCAGAACAGCCACCCCCTAATCCCCCCCCCCCCCTCCCCCCCAACCACCCAGCACCAGGTTCCTGTCTTGGTCTCTGAGGAAAACACACAAAGCTGCCTTCACTCAAGATGCTTCCATTGGAGTTTCACTGAGTGGACTGGGCAGGGTGCTGTGTGCTTAGAACACACACACACAAGCACATCTGTGCGAGGTCAAAGGATCCCATCTCTCCTTTTGATCTCACGCGGTGTGTATAGCAATTTACAACAGTGCCAGCATGCTCCAACAAGACGCACACCTCCAGCGCTAACGGCTAATTAATTAGGTTTAGCAGGCAAGCCAGGCCAGTGCCCTGAGAGTAGTGTGTGGGCTGCGGGTTATGTGCTAATGCAACGGCCTTGTCACGATACCAATATATCAACAGTCAAGGTTGGCAAACCTTTGACTCAGTACGCCTACACCAACAACTGGCAATTTTTCTTGTTTATGTTCTGTGACATGATCCCTATGTAACCTTTATTTAACTAGGCAAGTCATTTGGTTGTCATATAATATCATTTCCCTGGCTGATTAGTGTCGTCAGCTTGCGGTGTTAGGGCGCTGTACTTGTTGGCAACAGTTACTTGTGTCTAAACCTTGTAAGTTTCCATCAGATAAACTTTCCTTCACCCATTGCTCATTTATGACCATTAATAACCAGCTCTAAAGGCTTATAATAACTGTCAGGAGAGTTTAAAACATGGAAAGGTCATATTGAGTGTACAAGGCTATACAACTATCTTTGAATTAGAGATGGATTGCTTGAGAAGTCTGGGGCACCACTGGTGTTGTCCAGAGCAAGGCCCTCGTGTGGTGAATCATCACTCGATGCGAAACCGCCTCCACACTCCTATTGCTTTCCTTTAGAAATCCCGATTATAGTCCATCATCAATATGAATATATTGACTAAATAAGGGGGGACAACCAAATGACAGAAGACAGTCATTGGCACAAGACCACCTTGAACTTCAACTACTGTAGTCCAGACAACCTTTTCAATGAAAGCCTGACAGAATGGCTGTAATGATATTTTGTCATTTGATTAAGACAAAACAGAAGTCAAAATACAATAAGAACCACATATTTTCCCCTCCCACAAAGAACAGCTTAACCGCCAACGTTCCTTCCTCCACCTCTCAATCTCCTCTTTCTGATGGAAACTTTTTAGCGCCGAACAATGCCCAATTACACGTCAAGATAAACACATCAAATGCCTATTTTAATTGTTTCAGATGCAGATTGGAATGAAATTAGAATAAAATTGGTCTTTTATACAACTTTCTGTCTTCATGACTGACTCATTCTGACACAATAGAGCTACAGTCTAATTTGTAAATACACAATGGCTCTTTGTCCCCTTTGTTGCATTTGACTCTCCAAAGCTAGCATAAATCTTTCAAAATTCATTAATAATCAGTGGCAACCTACGTGTACATCATATGAAATAACACAATGTCATATAGTGCAATTTTACTTGTTACTGAAGTGACTGAATAAGTACCACATGTCAACATCATCTTTAAAAATGCACCACATGATATCTTTGTCGTTAAACCAAAGAAAATCATGCTTAGAGACAACCTGCACGCTTGGCTGTCACAACAGCACTCATCTACGTCCAGGCCGGGACTGAAAGCTGTAATTTACAGTAAAATGAATTATCTTGACTTTATGTTAACTTTCTCAAAGTGCAGAGTAGGCAACGTAGCATGCTAATAAATGGTAAATTGTCTCCCAGAATTGGTTTTACAAGATAGGATGGATTAATAGATTATAAGACCATTATATGGCCAAGCTATAAAAATCGACGACTGTATATTCAACTGCTCTTTATACATAATACCTTACACATTCCAATGTTGTTTTTTGTTTGTGATTACTTGGATTGCTTTCATGACACATTCAAGCTATTCATAATGCCTTTTCAAAGCCATTCATTCTGAATTAAAGGGTTATTGTGACACCGACTTATATGTTGGAATTGGTGATCCTCTAAAGAGCTAGGAAAGGACCGCCTGTCCTTTCAAAAGCATGTGTTGAAAAACTCACAAGTGTGTCTCCTTATTTTTCACTCCGGCCCTGAGATAAAGGATACAACTGGGAGCAGCAATATGTTCAATGCCTTGAGAGGGGAAGCCATGACAGAGTGTGCATTCTGAACTGGCATTGTGGCTGTGTCGGTGGCTGTGTTCTGTGTTGAAAAGATAGGATCTGCAAACTCCCAAGAGGCAACAGGCTGATTCAGGGGCTTTCAAGTATGTTCTTAGAACAGAGAGGAAGGATTCATTGTATTATAGCTTGATCAACTTTATGGCTGCTTGATGCGAAAGAAAAAGAGAAAAAGAAAGATATCTAAGCAAGTTATTGTTCTGTGTAACGTACAAAACCAATAAACTGGTGTGTCTACCACAAAAGTGTATCTACTTTTAGAGGCATACACCTCTTATTGAGTATTCATACTGACACTATTTTCCTGAAACAGCAGAGATTTGATAGGACTGTTCATGGTATACATTACCTATATTTATAGAGCTGGATATACAGAATTGCCTATGTCATATTGATAAGTGGAGTAAACCCCTTTAGACAAAATTCGACCTGGAACAGTTCAAAATAACCCACCAAAATAGAAAGTGCTTTACGTGACAAACCGACTTTGGCGTTCACAAAATTTGCATATTATTTAATTTGTAATCCTTACAAGGCTATGGAGAAAATTTCCAATCTGATTCATGTGGGACGGTTTGTCCCAGTTCTGTGCCATAATCTAGCATGGTGAATTCAAAAGATATTACAATATTTACGGCAATTACAGATTGTTCATATATCTAGGCAAGGCTACAGAACAGTACCATTGGAGGGTCATGGGGGAAATAGCCAAGCTATTTATAGTAGTCTCTTAAAGTTCACCACTCCTTTGAAATCCCTGGGTGTCTTCAGAATAATCTAACTGTGTGAATAATGTCCTGAATAAAATCAACATAACAAACAAATACTCTCTTAAATTTTGAGAAAGTGTTTCTTTAGCATGTGTTTTGTGTGTAGTACTGTATTTGTGTTAGTGTCAGCAAGTCTTTCTTTGTAATGAAAACCCCCCAAAATGACAATGAATAGCAGGGTTGGGGTCAATTCCATTTCAATTATAATCAATTCAGAAAGTAAACCAAATTCCAATTCCAAATGTTCCTCATTGAAAAGCATGAAAGAGAATTGGAATTTCAGTGCACTTCCTGAATTGACTGGAATTGAAATGGACTTGACCCCAACCCTGAAGAATAGTAATGGTTATCATATCAGAAAGTCTATCGCAACATTTCTGAGAGCAGTGTTTTACGTATAACATTTTCAAACATACAAGATCACTGTCTACAGATGTTTAGTATTGTAAGCTGAGGAAAATCCTTGTCTGTGGCTTGGGTAAAAAACTTTAGCACCTTACAGAGGAGCATGCAGCAGAGTGAAATTTGCCTCACGAGAAGAGAGATTTGGAGGTGAATCCGAAAAGGTTTAATTAATTTTAAATGATTCTTTTCAGAGTGTTAGAGGCTCAAAGCAGTGGAGTGGAAAGCAGTTGGAGTGGCTAGTGCTTGGCAACCGGGATAATCTAGGCCCTCCTCAGCAAGCTCATTTAGGAGTCTTACATCAGCATGTAGGCATCCCGAGGTGGAGCTTTACCGGGTCGCTAGTGGGGCTAGTGGGGTGTACTCAAAGTTTGTAAATCCACACAAGCTTCTTGCATAAAGCAAACTCACATTGCCATATTATTCAATGTGGACAATACACGTATATAACTCTAAGCAGGGCTTTAATGCACCTAACTATCCTACCCCATCTTACTGCTACGAGGAATCCTACTTTTCATTTAAACTCCATTATGTTCTTTGTGATCTTATACAGGCAATGGGGGGAGGGGCGGGAGAGGCAGACATATTTCTTTCTTCCTGAAAAATACATAATTACATAGCCTTTAGTGCTATTACCTTGCAAATGCTGTAGCAAAGTAAGATCTAATTTAATAATCTGTGCTAAATCTAGATGTGAAGTATGTCATTGCGCTTACTTTCCATGCAATGATACCATGCACATCTACTGTATCTTAGCTCTAAACTGGCTTCCCATTTGGGTACCAGAATAGTTTGAAAGCAGCTTCATGATGACAGCAAATAGGGATTGGACCAACACTTGGATCCTTTACATAAGCAAAATGTACTTTGCTTTACTTTTAAGAGTCAGTTAACCTAACGGTTAGAGTGTTGGCCTAGTAACCAAAAGGTTGCTGGTTCGAATACCCGAGCTGACAAGGTGAAAACCAACCAGTCAGTATCTGGTGTGACCACCATTTGCCTAATGCACACCACACATCTCCTTCGCATAGAGTTGATCAGGCTGTTGATTGTGGCCTGTGGAATGTTGTCCAACTCCTCTTCAATGGCTGTACAAAGTTGCTGGATATTGGCGTGAACTGGAACACACTGTCGTACACATCAATCCAGAGCATCCCAAACATTCTTAATGGGTGACAGACAGGTCTGGTGAGTATGCAGGCCATGGAAGAGCTGGGACATTTTCAGCTCCCAGGAATTGTGTACAGATCCTTTCAACATGGGGCCATGCATTATTATGCTGAAACATGAGGGGACGGCGGCGGATGAATGGCACGACAATGGGCCTCAGGTTCTCATCATGTTATATCTGTGCATTTAAATTGCCATTGATAAAATGCAATAGTGTTCGTTTTCAGTAGCTTATGCCTGCCCATACCATAACCCCACCGCCACCATGGGGCAGTCTGTTCACGACGTTGACATCAGCAAACTGCTCACCCACACACGACGCCATACACCTGGTCTGCGGTTGTGAGGCCGGTTAGACAGACTGTCAAATTCTCTAAAAAGACGTTGGAGACGGGTTATGGCAGAGAAATGAACATTACATTCTCTGGCAACAGCTCTGTTGGACATTGTTGCAGTCAGCATGCCAATTGCACGCTTCCTCAAAACTTGAGACATCTGTGGCATGGTATTGTGTGACAAACCTGCACATATTAGAGTGGCCTTTTAATGCTGTTTAATCAGCTTCTTGATACACCACACCTGTCAGGTGGATGGCAGGTCAAATAAGCTTTTTGAGAGAAATAAGCTTTTTGTGCACCTGGAACATTTCTGGGATCTTCTATTTCAGCTACTGAAACATAGGACCAACACTTCACAATTTTTGTTCAGTCTATATTACATGTGTCTACCTATCTACAGTTGAAGTTGGATATTTACATACATTTAGGTTGGAGTCATTAAAACTCGTTTTTCAACCACTCCACAAATTTCTAGTTAACAAACTATAGTTTTGGCAAGTCGGTTAGGACATCTACAAGTCATTTTTTCAACAATTGTTCACAGACAGATTATTTCACTTATAATTCACTGCATCACAATTCCAGTGTCAGAAGTTTACATACACTAAGTTGACTGAAAATTCCAGAAAATGATGTCATGGCTTTAGAAGCTTCTGATAGGCTAATTGACATAGTTTGAGTCAATTGGAGGTGTAGCTGTGGATGTATTTCAAGGTCTACCTTCAACCTCAGTGCCTCTTTGCTTGACATCATGGGAAAATCAAAAGAAATCTGCCAAGACCTCAGAAAAATAATTGTAGAACTCCACAAGTCTGGTTCATCCTTGGGAGCAATTTCCAAATGCCTGAAGGTACCATGTTCATCTGTACAAACAATAGTACACAAGTATAAACACGGGACCACACAGGGACCACACAGCTGTCATACCGCTCAGGATGGAGACACGTTTTGTCTCCTAGAGATGAATGTACTTTGGTGCGAAAAGTGCACATCAATCCCAGAACAACAGCAAAGGACCCTGTGAAGATGCTGGAGGAAACAGGTACAAAAGTATCTATATCCACAGTAAAACGAGTCCTATATCGACATAACCTGAAAGGCAGCTCAGCAAGGAAGAAGCCACTGCTCCAAAACCGCCATAAAAAAGCCAGACTACGTGTAGCAACTGCACATGGGTTCAAATATCGTACTTTTTGGAGAAATATCCTCTGGTCTGATGAAACAAAAATAGAACTGTTTGGCCGTAATGACCATAGTTATGTTTAGAGGAAAAAGGGGGAGCCTTGCAAGCCGAAGAACACCATCCCAACAGAGAAGCACAGGGGTGGCAGCATCATGTTGTGGGGGTGCTTTGCTTCAGGAGGGACTGGTGCACTTCACAACATAGATGGCATCATTGAAGCAACATCTCAAGACATCAGTCAGGAAGGTAAAGCTTGGTCGCAAATGGGTCTTCCAAATGGACAATGACCCCAAGCATACTTCCAAAATTGTGACAAAATGGCATAAGAACAACAAAGTCATGGTATTGGAGTGCCCATCACAAAGCCCTGACCTCAATCCTATAGAAAATTTGTGGGCAGATCTGAAAAAGTGTGTGCGAGCAAGGAGGCCTACAAACCTGACTCAGTTACACCAGTCTGTCAGGAAGAATGGGCCAAAATTCACCCAACTTATTGTGGGAAGCTTGTGGAAGGCTACCCAAAACGTTTGACCCAAGTTAAACAATTTAAAGGCAATACTACCAAATACTAATTGAGTGTATGTAAACTTCTGACCCACTGGGAATGTGATGAAATAAATAAATGCTGAAATAAATCATTCTCTCTGCTCTTATTCTGACTGACCTAAGACCGGAATATTTACTATGATTAAATGTCAGGAATTGTGAAAAACTGACTTGAACTGTGCCTTTAAACATTATGGACACATTACTAAACAAATCAACAAGCACCTGCACATTGGCTGTTGCCAATCCCCTATGTAGAACAGCTATCTCGCTACTGGTAATTTACAGTAATGTGTCCTTTCTGTAAGCTATCTTCACACAAAGGCAATAAAATGCTGAGCACGAAAGATACAGCTCCACAGGAAGGAGGCCTCCGCTTGGCAGTGAGATGAGGGGAAACAGTCCCCTTCTTGTTGTGGCCCAGTTGCTGCAGCTTATCGCTTGCTTGGCCTACATGACACGAGGGCCACGATAAGGGAGGCACAAATGCAGCCTTTATTTTTTGACTGCAACATGAAACTCACTCACTCGCAGATGAGTGGCAGGAACATCCTCAACGATTTATGCCCCATTCACAGGAGTGGGACAAAGTGGCCAGGGAGGGACATTTTCACATTTTAGGGCTACATCTGGGTTGTTTGGGAAATGTATGAAACTATTCAAACAGTTTAATATTTTACTATTTTAACTTTTGCAAAAGAATTGTAGAAAATCCCCTAAGATTTTTTTGGTATAATGTATTTATTTGCCTCAAAACAAGTTCCATTCTTTTGAATAATTTTGTTTTGTTTGTTTTCTGTTTGTTTTGACTGATTCACCACATTTAAAATAGCTAAATTAAATATTTGAGTGTGTAGCTACCCTTCATTTTATGGAATGGCAAATTACAATTGCACCAAAAACAGACTCATATGCATAGCTTAGCTACCTTTTGAAATCAGCTGCTGAGTGCTATGTTAAGCATCATCCTGAATATCGTCAGGGACTTGTCTAGATGTCCACTCTGTGCAGAAGTGCAGAGGACACATTTTCTATCAGTGGAGAGAATTTGTGTTTGTAAGGAGCGTTCCTGGGGCCTTTGTTTTCAGGCCTTGATGTGTGACCAGTCGCTCTCAGGCCTCCCCTTTACCCCTGGACTATTCTGCCAGTGTTCTGCCCACCCATACTGTCACAGCAGGGGAAGGGTTTCAGAGAGAGACTGAATCAAAAGCTCAAGGAGAAAAATTGCTTTTCAGTCTCTGCTGTGTGGGAATCGGATGAGGGGCCTCGCTCAAATCCGGTCTCCAGGCAACCAGAGCGATATGCCGGGGGAATATCATTAAAGTTGGAAAACTAAGCAGTCTTTCTGAATTTGTAAACCTAATCAGCACTGTTAAAAAAAGGGAAGAGAGGGGAAAAGGATGACATGAGGCAACCAACAAAGTTTGTCCAATGTATTTTTTATGAGTTTGCTTGTTTGTTTATTCATTAACTGATACTAATACCCTACATACTATGACTTTAAATTAAAGACATGAGAGAGTACAGCTAACAGCTGAACGAGTGAAAAGTGCAGCTCCAGACAGACAGACCCAGGTTGGGTGTGAAATAGGGGAACTGCCATCTCTGCAGCTGGCCCGCCATCACAAGATTAATAAGTTGCCGTTTCCAGGCCGACCAGAACCTAGTGGGAACCATCCAGCGCTTCTGTGAATTGTGGGTAACGGCCTCACCACAAGCTGGCTTGGTTTACAGCTCTGTTTTGTCTTGCAGTCTTAAAGTAGAGAAAACATCTGTGACTAGAATGATGTCACCATGAAGGGTGTCCAACAAGTTCAAACAATCCCAAAAAAGAAACAAAACAACAGCCAGGTTATACTACTGGGTTTACTTTCCAGTAACATGTTTTCAGCTTTACTGAAGAATCTCCAATCATAAATGTTTGTATTGTCTCACGGAATTAGACACAAGGTGGTTTTCATGTGAATGGAAAAAAAAACTGAAACGTGTTATTCTATGATCATGAGTACTGTAGTAGTACTGTAGTAGTTCTGTAGTAGTTCTGTAGTAGTTCAGCCCTCCACTACTGCATGACAAAGGCAACAATGAGTTGACACATCTTTAGATCCGCTGGTCAAAGTTGCTGTGATACAAACGTCTACAGATATCTTAGATAACTTATCTGAGTTTTAAAAGGACTTAGATGTAAGTAAGTGCTCGACTATGTAATAACAGGATGTTATATAATTATACTAAGAATTTCTACAAAAAGTTAAACAGAAAAATACTTCATCCATAGAACTTTTGTGACAGTGATTCTACTCTGTCTAACTTGTGTTCTGAGGTGATATCTACATCCATCTATTTCAACTACATTAAAACATGTTGTTTAAAGGACAGGCTTTACCAGCTCTCTGAGTGATATCAAGAAACGAAAACAGTAAAGTATGTATGATAACCTAGATATTTCTATAAGGTTGCTAATAGCATAACATCTCCATACGCCCTACTTAGGGTAATAAGAGAGGATGTCCCCTCTTTGTTCATAATTCTACAAATGAAATACCCATAAGAGCCTCAGAGATCAATTACTGAGTTGCACTACTTCCATGTTTCAGAGGGTATGCAGTGGCACTGCCCCCTAGTGGATCACTGGAAGACACTTCACACTCCGACTACCAGTAAACTCCCTTTATACTATTAGCATAAAGCATGGTATCCTTGGGACGTCCATACTCTAAACCCTCACCTAATCCTAACCCTTAACCATTTTACATTTCTGCTTCAATGGGGTAGGGATGGTCCCAAGGATCCCATATAGCACGGACCCATAAAGCACAGCACTGGGGTGACTGGAAATTTAGCTGACAGCAAGTTTATTTTTGGCTGATGCAACTAGAAGCTCCTTTTTCTATTTTGAAACGAAATTGGGAGAAAAAAAACAGGAACATATGCTATGTCGTCAAGATAAACAGAAAAATATAACTGTTTGTTTTATCAATTCTATCAATTCTCAATTATCTGCCGTCACATGACATCGCCACACAAGTCTATGCTGTTGACTACGGTGAATGCTGCTTTGTTCGCCAAGGCTCATAAGTTTTAATTCATCCAAAATAGCATTTAACATTTAAACTGGGCCCTTTTATTCAGGTTTCACTGCACTGTAAGGAATACAGTGGGAGTAATGAAGCAGAGCCTAGAGCAGATAAGCGCTTATATTATAGGTAATCACAACCCAGAGCAGCAACCTTAACACATAAAAAACCTCTGGGATTATCACCAAGTATTGTATTCGTTCAGTATACTGTATGAGGGAAAATCTGTGGTGTGTCACCCAGTATATTATCCATCCTAATGGAGAAGACTGTAATTACTTCAAATTGATGTTGGCTTCCATTGACATTCATTGAGCCGGTCCTCTTCAATGTGAGTATCTAAGTAAGTTTTGCCTTTAACTGTAGCTCACTTTCTTTTCACGTACACAAGTGCATGAACACGCGCGCACACACACACACACACACACACACACACACACACACACACACACACACACACACACACACACACACACACACACACACACACACACACACACGCACGCACGCACGCACACACACCACACCACAGAGAGCATGGGGTGACATTTCTAATTGTCCGGTAATCTGTTTGTTGTGTTTGTGTTCCTGTGCTGACCTTGCCCCCCACACATATCTCTATGTTTTATTGCTGCCTGCCTGCCTGCCTGCCTGCCTGCCTGCCTGCCTGCCTGCCTGCCTGCCTGCCAACCAGAAGTAAACTTAACTAATGCTCCTTTTGCACCCTGACATCACTGTACTGTGCTGGACTGGAGACTAGAGGCTGGAGGCTGGATAGAGCAGCCGGGCCTGGCCAGTATCTGGTGATCGCCCACTGCCCCCCTGTGAGACAAACCCAACTCCCAGAAGAAAATTAGCGCATTTACCTGTCAGCACCAGGCTCGCTTTTCAATCCAGACCAGCATTCACAGAGACCCGCTTTTTTCCCTCCCTCCTTTCTTTGGCTGGAAATGCGATCTCTATATAGCTCAAAGATCAAGAAAAAAGGTGTAAACTTCACATAAATGTGATCAAGTGTCTCTCTATTAGATTCCTTAGATCTCCCCACCACAATACCCATGCACCCACCCGGATTAACTCACTCCTCTTTGTGCCTCCCTCGCCCTCTCTCAAAAGAGAAGCAGACAAGTGCAACACACGGTTTTACTACTATTCACAAAAACGAAACTTCTCAACACTGGAATGGACAATAATTGTAATGGCAATGTTTATTATTATTGTAAACATTTATAGAAACCAAGCGCTGTTGGACATTTTACAACAAAATAGCAAACTTCCACCAAAACAGTTTTAACATAGTAGACTTTTGAACTACTTCACCCTTCCTTTAAAGGGATCCCCTCTTGACTGTCTCTACCCTACTTTACACAGTTTTCTCCATGACGGCCAATACTATAATAGGATTCGCCCATCCTCCCACCTTGGTGACAGTCCCTCTGCCGGGGGCCGGGGAAGGGGACAGGGGGCAGGGGGGCCGGAGGGTATGAATGAGGGGCTGTGAAAGCGGGTGTGGCACGGGTCCTGGCTGTGCCTCTGTGTGTGTATGACTGTGACTGTGACTGAGTGACCCCCCCGGCCCTGCTCTGCTCGGCCTGCCAGAGGCATGACCCCCATCACACTGGAGTCCCAGTGCACCCTGAGCACTTCTCGTCTATCCGTCGCCAAGGAGGCAGACGGGAACGCAGGAACAACAAGTCATTTGTACCTGTAGAGGAGGACACTCCTGGGAAACAAACAGATGAGCCTCTCCCCCTGAATACAAGCCTTTCTCTCAGGGTAAACAGAACTGCATGAGAAACATACAAACTATCGGGAGGATCGCACTTAACTCTTTCAGCGCCTGCCGGAGGGCCTGGAGGGGACAGAGGCAGAGAGAGGCAGAGGAGCGATTAGGCCACACCTGCTGGGAACTGGGGAGGGAGAGAAACTGGCCAGAAGGAGGACAACATCCTGAAGTAGCAAGGAGTGTTCTATCAATGGCATGACATCAGAACGTCACCATGATTACTTTCCCTGTGTTAGGGATGCACACAATCACAGCACCAGATCAGGTGTTGCGAATGTGTGCTGATACAGGTTCAGGAGATATGCTGGGAAAGATGCTTTCTTGTATACTGGAGCCTCAGAGTGGAATGAGTTGCCTCTGCCCATAAAAACGACGTCCTCTCTGGGCAGCTTTTAAAATAAAGCAAAAAACAGTTTTATGTCTTCTGTGCCCATATCAATGACCCCTATGAAGTAACAGTAATGATGAGATAGATGTTCTTCTTCTTTGTTTGTACGTTTTATTATCTCAATGCCATACTGTGTTCAGCCGTGTTGGATCTTGTCTAGCCATCTTGTTTCAAGAGGACCACAAAGGAAATAAGTCTCAGACTTTATTGTGTGTTACCCTCCATGATTTAACAACGGGAATAAGTCCCAGACTTTATTGTGTGTTATCCTCCATGATTTAACAATGGGAATAAGTCCCAGGCGTTATTGTGTGTTATCCTCCATGATTTAACAATGGAAATAAGTCCCAGACGTTATTGTGTGTTATCCTCCACGATTTAACAATGGAAATAAGTCCCAGACATTATTGTGTGTTATCCTCCATGATTTAACAATGGAAATAAATCCCAGACGTTATTGTGTGTTATCCTCCATGATTTAACTCATGTGCATGTATGG
Organism: Salvelinus fontinalis; assembly: GCF_029448725.1. Classification (NCBI taxonomy): domain Eukaryota; kingdom Metazoa; phylum Chordata; class Actinopteri; order Salmoniformes; family Salmonidae; genus Salvelinus; species Salvelinus fontinalis. The sequence goes on from NC_074669.1 coordinate 18,521,446, forward strand.
CTTTTTCAAGTTTTATGTGTGCTTGTTTTTTTTTAATGGTCGAATTAATACCGTATACAGCTCCACATACCGTATACAGGTCCACATACCGTATACAGATCCACATACCGTATACAGGTCCACATACCGTATAAAGGTCCACATACCGTATACAGGTCCACATACCATATACAGATCCACATACCGTATACAGGTCCACATACCGTATACAGGTCCACATACCGTATACAGGTCCACATACCGTATAAAGGTCCACATACCGTATACAGGTCCACATACCATATACAGGTCCACATACCGTATACAGGTCCACATACCGTATACAGGTCCACATACCGTATACAGGTCCACATACCGTATAAAGGTCCACATACCGTATACAGGTCCACATACCGTATACAGGTCCACATACCGTATAAAGGTCCACATACCGTATACAGGTCCACATACCGTATACAGGTCCACATACCGTATACAGGTCCACATACCGTATACAGGTCCACATACCGTATAAAGGTCCACATACCGTATACAGGTCCACATACCGTATACAGGTCCACATACCGTATAAAGGTCCACATACCGTATACAGGTCCACATACCATATACAGCTCCACATACCGTATAAAGGTCCACATACCGTATACAGGTCCACATACCATATACAGCTCCACATACCGTATAAAGGTCCACATACCGTATAAAGGTCCACATACCGTATAAAGGTCCACATACCGTATACAGGTCCACATACCATATACAGCTCCACATACCGTATAAAGGTCCACATACCGTATAAAGGTCCACATACCATATACAGGTCCACATACCATATACAGGTCCACATACCGTATACAGGTCCACAGCATTGCACTTCATGCAACCTCCACTTCATCCTAAAAAACATATGTCAACGTGTGCAAAAATATTTGAACCTGCCATAAGCAGCTCTGCTTTTGTCACTGTATTCTCTATCAATCCAAATGATTGAATCACTTAATCAATTCAAACAAAAACTTTAATAATTGAATACTTTAATTGACAAATGATGCATGTGTATTCGATTGCGAAAGCGTAAAAGGTTTTATTTTGATTGCAATCTGTACATTGAGCTACTTGTGAAAAGCCTTTTATTGAACATATAACTCTTGCCAGTTCACATGGCTGTGCAGAAGACAACCCATTGTACACCCAAGGACATTTCAGTCTCTCCATCCAGAGAATTTACACTCCAGCACATAATAAGAGTCCTCATATCGACTCGCTACAGAAACACCATGCATCTGCTCCCAAATACTCCAGACAATAAACAACTCAGAAGAGCTGTTCAAATCTAATTCTCAGACAAAGTCTGACAAAAATAAATTACGTACCGCTTTTGGACAAAACTTTCCCAGAGTTTCCTTCAGATCCCCCATTATCTTGCAGAAAGTTAATTAAAGTGGCAAAGTTTAAATCAATGGGATTTTTTTCCTTGGTCCCGGACCGACAAACTGGTTGGTCAGAAATGAGTGATGGGCATGACAGGACTTCACAAGATTACTCAGGGAGACAAAACTCTCTAATGACCACCAAATGCTTCTTCCTGGATTACACTGGGAATCCTGGACTCCCTCTTTCTCTCCCCAAAACAGTCTAGTCTAAAGTCCCCCTTTGCCTCATAATGTGACCACATCGTGTAATTCCACAGATCATTACCAACTTTCCAAAACTTAATTTTGCAATTACACACGCAATTAATTAATAAATGTGCTGTCATTACACTTCCCCATGTGAACCCCCTCCAAATGAATGCCTCTTGAAATAAAGAGGTCACAATTAACTGTGGGGGCTAAGAGAGAGAGAGAGAGAGAGAGAGAGAGAGAGAGAGAGAGAGAGAGAGAGAGAGAGAGAGAGAGAGAGGTAGGGAGGGAGGGAGAGAGAGTGAGTGAGATTGTTAGTAAGGGATTGTGAAGTTAATCTGGTAAGCAGTTAGGGGGATATGGGGATAGTTCTTCAAGGCAGCCCTCTCGCCCTCTATCAGTGTGGGCGTCTAGAGGGATCCAGGGCAGTTAGTTATTGAGTACGATGGATGGATGGCAGAGCTTCCGTCCCGGAGGACGGATTAATGAGATCTATGAACTCAGAGAACGCCACCGCCACACTAACAGCACCAACGCTAACCACGCCAGGTCTGAGGAGCAGCGGAGACGATTGGTAGTGTACCTCTCAACTTAATGCACGTCAACCCAGCCTCTGTACTGCCAGTCTGTCTGACTACTCCACTGACTGCTCACACTGTACCAGGACACTTTCAAAGGAGAGCACATCAAGTAATTTCAGTAAATATAATCATGTCGGCCATTTATACGACTAAAGATAGATTCCATCTCTCCAGCATTGGATATTCTTCTCCATTTGCTTTTCTGATTTTTCAGCCTCAAAATCTACTGATCATCGCATGATGCTGCACAGCTTGGAAAGAGATTTATTCCCAGAAAATGTTGGATCGGGCCAGAGGACCAGAGGTGTTTTTCTTTAATCCTCATATGAAACATTTGTCCACAAACCTGAAACTATCCAGCAAAGAAACTGTTGACACTATAAACAGCTTCAGAGGTATTTGATAACCATTTACACAGTGCACTGGGTTTGCGTGTGTTGCTGACATTAAGTATAGAGAGGAAAGGAAAAACATCCTGCTTTGTTTCCAACAGGTTCATGGACCGTTAAAACCATTTTTGACAACAAACCTGAGCCCGTCCTCTATTAGTCCCCTCTTCAGTCATTAGATGATGTGTTTGAGGTGAATTCATTAATAACAAGGGTTAAGCACATCAGGTTCCATTTTAAAGCCTTTTGTACACTCAAAAAACAAGGGGTTCAACAGGGGTTCTTCTAAAATCCTCAAAGTTCTTTGAAGAACCTTAGGGTTCTTGGCACTGAAAATTGCCCCCAAAAGGTTATTCCAAGAACCTCATAGGAGGTGGGGTTCATCGAGGAACGTCCTTAGTTGGTGGGGGTTGTCACGCCCTGACCATAGAGAGCTTTTTTATCCTGTTGAGGATGGGGGCGCTGTTGAGACTATTTATGCTAATTGGGTAATTTTTGAAACGGCTTCCCACAAAATCCTTGATCGTACAATATGCATATTATTATTATTATTGGATAGAAAACAGTCTATAGTTTCTATAGGAGTTGAAATTTTGTCTCTAAGTGGAACAGAGCCCATTCTACAGCAATTTCCCTGACATGGAGTCAGATTTCAGAAATGTTGGCCACTGTTCTGAAGTCAGTTAAAAGGGCACTTTTATTGCTATGACTATACGGACACTTCTTACGTCTTCCCCTGGATGCCTTTACGTGATGACGATTCCAATGGGGTCGATTGCGCGTTCACAGGCCCTATAAATTAAAAAACCCTGTAGCTAGCAAGTCTTTTCTTGGTGCGTCACGCGCGTGGAGGACACCGACCCTCTCCTGTTCCAAGCGTTAGTTTAGCCTGTTATATTTCTCCGGTCATCTTTTCACTCGTTATAGGAGTTAAAAACATCATAAGGTAGTTAATTTAAAGCGTTTTATAGCAATTTATATCCGTTTAGTGCGATTTTGGGACATTTATTTTTGAAACGATGTGAATAGCTGGGCACGCTTTTCAGTTCATCCCGAACGCAGTTGGCATTTCCACATTGCAAGAGGACAGCTTTCCACCAAAAGACGATTACTCCCAAGAAAGGATCCTTTGCCCAAGATACTGATGGAAGAACAGCTCAAAGTAGGACATTTTTATTATGATAAATCGTGTTTCTGTCGAAACATTTTAGTGGCTTAGGACGCCATGTTTTTTGACGTAGCTTCGCTTGGCGCAAACTGTATTGAAAAGTAAGGATAAATTAAAAAATGTAATTCCGCAATTGTATTAAGAATTAAATTGTCTATCAATCCCTGTCCACCCTATATTTTTTAGTCACGTTTATGAGTATTTATGTATAAGAGTAGATCACTGTCTAAGTGGCGCAAGGACATTTTCTGACCAGCTGAGCTACATTTCACATTGTCTAACCATGATTTTGGTGGCTAAATATAAACATTTTCGATCAAAATCTATATGGATTGTGTAATATGATGTTACAGGAGTGTCATCGGAAGAATTCTGAGAAGGTTAGTGAAAAAATTAATATCTTTTGGCGATGTTGACTTTTATCGCTCACTTTGGCTAGAATCAATGCTGGGCTGCTATGTGCTATGTGCTATGCTAATATAACGATTTATTGTGTTTTCGCTGTAAGACACTTAGAAAATCTGAAATATTGTCTGTATTCACAGGATCTGTGTCTTTCGATTCGTGTATGCTGTGTATTTTTACGAAATGTTTGATGATTAGTAAGTAGGTAAACACGTTGCTCTAAGTAGTTTTTCTATTCCATTTGTGACGGTGGGTGCAATTGTAACCTATGCCATCTACCTGAAATATGCACTTTTTTCTAACAAAACCTATCCCATACCATAAATATGTTATCAGACTGTCATCTAATGAGTTTTTTTGTTGGTTAGGGGCTATAAATATCTTAGTTTAGCCGAATTGGTGATGGCTACTGGTGTTGGTGGACAAATAAAAGATGGTGGATTATGCTAATGTGTTTTTAGGTAATAGATGTACATCTTTACATATTGTGTCTTCCCTGTAAAACATTTAAAAAATCGGACATGTTGACTGGATTCACAAGATCTGTGTCTTTCATTAGCTGTATTGGACTTTAATGTGTGAAAGTTAAATATTTAAAAAATATATTTTTTTTGAATTTCGCGGCACTGGTTTTTCAGTGGGGGGGGGGGGGGGGGGGGGGGTGTGCCGCTAGCGCCAAGCTGATCCTAGACAGGTTATTCTCTATTTTGGTTAGGTCGGGGTGTGACTAGGGCGGGTAATCTAGGTTGTATTATTTCTAAGTTGGCCTGGTATGGTTCCCAATCAGAGGCAGCCTCTTAGCATTGTCTCTGATTGGGGATCATATTTAGGCAGCCATTTCCCCACTGGTTTTTGTGGGATCTTGTTTATGTGTAGTTGCCTGTGAGCATTCCATAGCTTCACGTGTAGTTGGCTCTTTATTGTTTTCTGTGCGGTTCACTTCTAATAAAATGTCAAAACAATTTCACGCTGCGCTTTGGTCTGAATGTTATTACGACGATCGTGACAGGGGTTCTTGCAGGAATCTAACTTCCCAACTGACATTTTGGGATTTTAATTTGAAAGGACAGCAGGTGCAGGCACCTAGGTGAAAAATGTAAAGATCTCCTCAATTTAAGGTAAGGTTTGTTCCTTGTATGATCTGGCTTTGTTGTTTTATGATGATACCATCTATCTTTTCATATTTGTGCAAATCTTTCTAAAACAGAAAATGGACACAGTTCAATGGATATCAATCAATAAAGAGGTAAGAATATGTATGCTATAAGAATATGTTTTGGGTGCAGATGACTAAACTGCTCACTTTTGTGTCTGCGTCTGCAGGTATACAGACGAGAAGGCATACAAAGGCATGTCAATTGGTATTGGTATGTTACGCAGATCACATGTGCCATCCTCCTTCCTTACCTCGTCAATGAATATCCCATAGGCTTCTACATTATGGACAAGGTATGTGTATGAAAACCGTTATCAAAACAGCTTTTTTCATTCACATAAACCAAGGTATGAATACTGTCATGTGCATGTTGTGTTAAACATCTGTATAATTAAAAATGTTAGGATTCACAGACTTCACCCTCACTACACATCTAATGAATATAACAGGAAACCTGTTCGATAACCATGCACTGCAAAATCATTCTGGCTATGGATACGGAGGACATCAACACATTAACATCAACACACTAGATGATATACCCATTGGACTTGGGGCTCGGCTGGGAGTTTACCATTATTTTGATTTTGTTATTGTGCTTTGCCACTAAAATCATAATTAACACTGACAACTAAAATATGGTGTTGTTATTGTTATGTGTAATATTAATAATAATAATAATAGAGGGGGGAGTGGGGGGGTAGTTCAAAAATGTACCCCAAAATGTTCTTCAAAAGGTTCTTCGAGGATCCATTAAAAGGGGTTCCTCCAGAAACCTTTACTTTTTAGAGTGTAGTGGTAAAAGTGGAGCCTGGATCAACTAGAGTAACCAGCCTGGATCAACTAGAGTAACCAGCCTGGATCAACTAGAGTAACCAGCCTGGATCAACTAGAGTAACCAGCCTGGATCAACTAGAGTAACCAGCCTGGATCAACTAGAGTAACCAGCCTGGATCAACTAGAGTAACCAGCCTGGATCAACTAGAGTAACCAGCCTGGATCAACTAGAGTAACCAGCCTGGATCAACTAGAGTAACCAGCCTGGATCAACTAGAGTAACCAGCCTGGATCAACTAGAGTAACCAGCCTGGATCAACTAGAGTAATGCTAGAATCCTTAGTTACTACATCCATTTTTGGATGTATAAATTAATGATATATACCCATTGATTCTTGAAGAATATAAATTATAAATCCCTCATGAGTTAAGTTCAACTGTAGTACCCGACCAGTGGGGTACACTACAAAGCAGGATCAATGAGTTAGCAAACTAATTTGTCTAAAAATTCTGAAATAACTTTGTATTTTTTAGAGAGAGAAGCTTGAAATGGGGATGGTCTAACTGACTCAATAACCAAAAACATATCTAAGTTTAGCTTTATTAATGAATCTGAAAATCAGTAGTTATTCCTGGTTGTTTATCAAAGTTAGCTGGCTAACGCATTGATCCTGCTTTGTAGTATACCCCTGTGAACCCAACATATAAGCTTTTTATACTCCAATGTTTGTAAACAAAGTACATGCAAACAAACACTCTATAGCTTCAAAACATGGTTAAAACTAACTTTGATATCATGGATGGTCAGTCCTTGCATGCATAGCAGGTTGATGCATTACTATCTAAGTCCCACTATAGCTAGCATAATTACTGAACGTCAGACATACGAGTTACCATACTGAGATAGGTATATCAGCTTTTAGTTTTATTGCACCTTATTTGTGGTATAATCTTCAAAATGTTCTTACATTTGATATTCTGGTGCCTCTAGGGTCATTTAGAAAGCTGAATGAGGAACCTATTACTGATGAATATGTTTGTTTTTTATGACCAGGTTTTTCCTTCTGCTTGCATTTTGTATTTACATTTTGATGTGTGTATTTTCTGTAATGTAGGGCTCATCTGTAAAAGAGACCATGGTCTCAGTATGACTCCCTGATATTAAAATAAAGGTAAAAAAAATAAAAATAATTATATAGCCCTCACTTTTTGAGAATGGTTACATTTCTCCAGGCCCATCGCTCAGCTTTTTATCAAAACACAGGTGGGATGACCACTTGTTATTGATTACATTAAGGATTCCTGCGGTCAATGACCAAAAGTGCCCTCTTTGACCTCAGGGGTGGAATGTTATTCATATTTTTCATAATTTCATAATGAATAAAGGTTACTTTAAAAAAACGGACGGAAATCCGGCGTTTCTATGTCAAACAGTTTTGTTATATTTCAGTCTTCTGTTATGTATATAAAGTGTAATATTGGGATGTAAACTCAAAATGGAATACATTTCAACTCTATATCTGACATGGTACGTGTCTTCTTTTTTTAAAGCCCATAAACATGTGTGTGAGGTGTATATTTTTGTCTGAAAGTAGATGTGTTTAAGACTACCAAAATCCCTCTGCGTAATCCTGATTCAGCCCACTGCAGCAAAAGGTTTTAAGGTGAGTCAGGCCCTAAAAGCACTCCACAGCAGCGGGGAGCAACAAGAGGATTGTTCCATGACAAGTGATGGGGTACCATCTGCTGAGGACTGTAGCTCTCATTCCATTAGCAGATAGCAATGACACTAGCTACATGTGGTATATGAACAACACTGTGATCGACAAGCATACAAGGATGTGGAAGGAACATTTTGCCAAACAATACAAGCTCTTAAAGAGCAAATCCTTTTTACACCAGTTTGTTTAAGTATAAAATGTCGTACTTTGCGGATTTTAGCTTTGACCATGACGATTAGGTCATCTTCTACTAAATAGTGCCTTTTTACAACTGTCCATGCACTTCTGATTGACTAAAATGCCGCTTTCGCAAATTATATCATCATACATACAGTACATTCTTCTGTCAAAACAAAACAAAATCTGTCAAGAAAAAAATTCTGTGAATTAGAATGCTTAAATGACAGTCAATCATCCTTGTAATACGCGGTGCAGGTAATTAGTGACTGGGAAAACTAATTACTCTGCTGTAACCAGAGTTTTCTTCCTCCAGTTTCCCCTCGACATGGTTCATCAGATCGATCAAATGACAGCTATCAAACTCGTTAGGCTGTTCACTCACAATGCAAGGCCTCTAGAAGATGTTAAATGCGTCTGGGAATTCGGAAGAAAAAAATGTGGTAATCAACTCTCAGTGGGGTAACAACAGGTATTTTGTAATCAACCTCAACAAGTTTTATGTACGAGAGTTTCTTTTAGCATGATTATGAGGGCTTCATTACAGGAATAAGAGCAAGCATCTCAGTCTGACACATTAAGAGAGACGGAGAAAGATAACCTGCACAATACTTGAACGGCTTCAGTTGCACTCTCCTTGATTATGCCTCCTCTCCATGGAAACCCAAGTTGTGATTCTAAAATACAGATAGTTGATCATCAGATCAATCTGGTCTATGATTAGTTGACCAGGGCTTTGTTAGTAACACTCCTAGAAACACGTGAAGGGAGGAGAGGAGGGAGAGAGCAGTAGAAGGGAGGGAGAGAGGAGAGAGCAGATGGAGGTTGGAAGAAAGGAGGGGAGGGAGGGAGAGTTGCGCTGGCTGGGAAGGCTAAAGTGGGTCAGTGACTGAAGCCGTCTGGAATGTGATGTGGCGGTAGGTGCAGCTGCTTGTTAATTTCACTGAGTGCCACCCTGCCTGTGGGGCGATGCCACTGCTGTCGCCAGCCTCTCCAGTCTCTCTGGCTCCACGGTTCTGTACGCTTCGCTCTCCTTGACTGCTCTGGTTTGGCGTTGCCCGCGCGTTCACGGCTCCTTAAGTTTGCCATGTGCTGTGACCCGCTCCCGACAACCAGCCATGATACAAACTACCGGATTGTTAGTAATCCCTAATTACCCAGAATACCCCTCTTCACTCAGTCCACCGCTTCTGATGTCTGCCTAATCAATTTGGACAACACCAAGATATTCCCTGGGATACGCAGGGTACAGCAAACTAGGAAGCAAGGTTGGTGCCCCATTTAAAACTCCAAGGGGAGGAGTGGAGGGAAATACTGTTGCATGGTGATGCCACTGGACAAGTCCCCACCCCCCAAAAGGTAACTAAAACCACACTACTTGAACAATTCACAAACTTCTGAGAAATTATGAACATGAGGGACACAAAACTACATGACCAAAAGAATGTGGACACATACTCGTCAAACTTCTGATTCCAAAATTATTGGGATTAATATGGAGTTGGTCCTCCCTTTGCTGCTATAACAGCCTCCACTCTTCTGGGAAGGTTTTCCACTAGATTGTGGAACATTGCTGCAGGGACTTGCTTCCATTCAGCCACAAGAGCATTAGTGAGGTCGGGCACTGATGTTGGGCAATTAGGCCTGGCTCGCAAATTCATCCCAAAGGTGTTCAATGGGGCTGAGTTCAGGGCTCTGTGCAGGCCAGTTCTTCCACACCGATCTCGACAAACCATTTCTATGGACCTCGCTTTGTGCACAGGGCATTGTCATGCTGAAACTGTTGCCACAAAGTTAGAAGTTCAGAAGTGTCTAGAATGTCATTGTATGCTGAAGCGTTAAGATTCACTCCAGCCGACCCTTGGTATTGCGCATGGTGATACCTAAGCTTGTGTGCGGCTGCTCGGCCATTGAAACCCATTTCATGGAGCTCCCGACGAACAGTTATTGTGCTGAAGATGCTTCCAGAGACAGTCTGGAAGTCGGTAGTGAGTGTTGTAACCGAGGACAGCCTATTTTTTACGCGCTATGCTTTCAGCACTATGCGGTCCTGTAAGCTTGTGTGGCCTTCCACTTTGTGTCTGAGCCGTTGTTGTTCCTAGACTTTTCCACTTCACAAAAACAGCACTTATCGTTGACCGGGGCAGCTCTAGCAGGGCAGAAACTTTACAAACTGACTTGTTGGATAGGGGGCATCCTATGACATTGCCACGTTGAAAGTCACTGAGCTCTTCAGTAAGGCCATTATATTGTTAATGTTTGTCTATAGAGATTACATGGCTGTGTGCTCGATTTTATACACCTGTCAGCAACAGGTGTGGCTGAAATAGCCGAATCCACTCATTTCAAGGGGTGTGCACATACTTTTGTCTATATAGTCTATGTTCTAAATTGATTAACGTCATAATGTTCTAACTGTCACAGTAACAGGTGTGAAGGTGAGGTAGAGGATTATTTGATGGCGGTATCCTCTTCCTGGGAAATACACAGCTATTTTCTTACAGAACTCATATACTTGTAAGGGGTGCGTAACTGGTGGCAGGGAAGTCAAATGCAGGAGTGGAGGACTTGGTGAATAGCCGGAGCAGTTTAATATATAAAACTAACGGCATACAAAACAATAAACACATGGGTACAAAACCCGTAGCGCACCAGTAACACATAGCACGAGTACTTACAAAATAAAAAATTCCCGACAAGGACATGGGGGGAAACAGAGGGAAAATATACAACATGTAATTAGGGAATTGAAACCAGGTGTGTGTGAAAACAAGACAAAACAAATGGAACATGAAAAATGGATCGGCGATGGCTAGAAGACCGGTGACGTCGACCGCCGAACAACGCCCGAACAAGGAGAGGAACCAACTTCGGAAGAAGTTGTGACAATACTACGTATCTGACCTGGTCAAAGACAATTGGGTTACTAACACACGCCGTGTCATTATCTAGGATTTCAGAAAGAAACTACTGACAAGAAAAAGAAAGGTGTGGATAAGAAGGACATGACAACGAACAAACACGGTGAGGAGTTAGCTAAAGCCAAATAGATCTGGACCACTACGCCAGTAATATTAGTATCTACCTTGTCAATATTAATAGTAGCTATGGAACAGGGATTCTTAAGTCAAAGTTCCACAGTGAGTGTCACTGTATTCCCTTTCAAAATATCAGCTCAAAGGTTTCTCAACGTCCTATTAGTGTTACTCACTTGCCCAACAATATAAGATATTAAATATTTTTAAATACATTAACGATAGTGTCACATCTGCTCCTGCCACGCCCTCTAGTGCTCATCCTGTGTATCCTTGACCTGCCGCCACTCCCACAGTGCTCTCTCCCTCTCCCTGTGTGTGTGTGTGTGTGTGTGTGTGTGTGTGTGTGTGTGTGTGTGTGTGTGTGTGTGTGTGTGTGTGTATGTGTGTGTGTGTATGATTGTGTGGGCGGAGACAGGTGTGCTGGAGTCAGAGCAGATCCCCACCAGCTCCAACCTGTTCCATAATCAAGACCTCTACAAATACTAATTCCTGCCACTTCCACTCTGCCAGATCGTAATCTCTGCTCAGTCAGTCCATGTGTCTAGCCGTTTGTTCCTGTTTTCTTGTTGTGCCTCTTTTCCCTTACCTGACGCTGTTTTCCTCTCTGCTACAGTTCCGCCTGCTCTGACTGGTCCTTGTCTCCAGTCCGACTTCTCGTCAGTCCTGCTACTCTGTCCTGGATTCCCCACTCTACGCTCCCTTGGATTCCCCTCCGGACCTGCCTACCCTGTCCCACCACCTCTCGCTCCAGCCTCAGCCTCCGCACCTGGTTTCCGGCAACCCGCCCGAGCTTCCCCTGACCTGCACCCAATCTTCCCCCCGTGTTTCAATAAATTACCTCATCCCAGTCTCCTCGTCTGAGTCTGCTCTTGGGTTCACCTGTTCTGCTCCGCGTGACAGTTAGACATGTTTTGATATTACATAAAGCTATATGGTTGTGTAGCATCAACAACAGGTTTGGCTCTAGCCAACCAGTAACATGGTTACAGGAGATGAATCTGGCCTGTATAACATAGGCGACAGTTGATTATATTTTACCTTTTCTGTGTCACCTTTCATCAGGTGCACGCCATTGTTCTGAAGAAAACACAATACACAGCTTGGGTTTTGCATGGTTAGGGGCAACGGCAAGAGATGTGGCAAAATTGAATCCACCGGAGGATATAGGGCCTTAAGGCACATAATTCAAGAAACATAAAATGATCTCCAACTATGTCTTGAAATATGAATCCATTTAAAGTGTATAAAGTGCATACTGTTGGTATCAAACTCCATGTTTATCATAAATGTTGAAATATTACAATCAGTTACTTATACAATATACTACCTACAGCAATTTGCTTAGGTAGGAAACTATAGAAAATCCAACAACTGTCTTGTTAAAGCGCTCTATGAGAATTGTATTGTTTAATTTGAAGGAAAAAAACAGATCTTCAAACCATTTCCGCCTATTAAATGATGCATGTTATGCTCTTTGAATAATAGCTCTGTTAAAACTATTAAATCAATAACTTCACAAATGTCATTAAAATACCAATGTGGTGTTTATCTTTGGTTCCAGTTGTAGTCCTGTTTGTTTACTGTAAGCCATTGGAAAGGAGTGTCTGCATGGATACTGTGCTGAGAATTGTGACTTCCCTATAGCAAAATGTCACCTTATGCTTCATGCTTGATTCAAAAATAAGAGGTGGGTAGTTGTTACCAGGACAACAGAGTCTCATTTTACCCCACAGTGTCACGTTCGTCGTATAGAGGAGACCAAGGCGCAGCGTGATTGGAATACATTCTTCTTTTAATGAAGAATAAAACAAACGTGACTCTATAAACACTGAGTGCTGACATGCAACTACATATAGACAATAACCCACAAAACCAAAATGTAAAATGGCAACCTAAATAGGATCCCCAATCAGAGACAACGATAAACAGCTGTCTCTGATTGGGAACCAATTCAGGCCACCATAGACCTACATTTAACTAGACAATACCAAAACCCCATAGATATACAAAAACCCCTAGACAAGACAAAAACACCCATACCACCCTCGTCACACCCTGACCTAACCAAAATAATAAAGAAAACAAAGATAACTAAGATCAGGGCATGACACACAGCCTATTTCCAACCTGTTACCAAATTACTAAGTGCTGGGACACAGCTTCAAAGAACTGACACTGATGTTACTAATATAATGAAACTATACACTCTATTTAAAATGTGGTGTGTCAGCTTGGAAGTAAGACATTTTGGCACAATATCAACTTCTTGGAGTTTCATGTGCCCCTGGCAAAATTCCATTAATAAAGGCATTTAAAGTTTAAAGTAAACGCAATAATGTCAGGCTTTGCTTTAATTTACAGAAGGTATATTTTGAAATGATTTACAAGATGTGCTGGTTGGAGACTTTTGGAGAAATGTTTAGTCATTTTAACCAAGTGTTCAAGCATAGCTATTGACCCAGCTATGCTGTATTAGTAGTAGCAGAAGTAGCACATTTCCAGACAAGCTATTGTTTTGCTTAAGAATGCCTCTGGAAAGCCTGTCAATTGCATGCCATGCAAGTCATTGACAGTTCCTCAAAAAAGATGACGTTCATTTCCAAGAACCTCCTCTATCTTGTATGGCATCATAACAGTAGAAAAGTTGACTATAGCACAGCTTGGGACCAGGCTAGCACAAGACTGCTTCAACACAGACATTACTGTATTGTCACATAAAACAATTGGATTATGACAGACTAACTACCATCCACAGATTAGGATGGTTGTTTGGGTGGTTAACCGCTCCATGTAATTTAATTATCAAACACTTGACTAGAATCAGGTGAGCTAGTTCAGGCCTACAATAAAACTGTGAAACGTCCGGCGCTCAACTAGGAGAGATTTGAGAACCACTGTCACGGACAATGAGATACCAACACAATAACAGCCATATAAAAAAACATGGCATTATTACAACAGTCACAGAGGGAGCTGTCATGGGAAGAGCGCAAATAATCATTTTATTTACTGTAGGTTCAGGGAAGTTGGACCAGAGTTTCTCAACTGGTTTTGCATCGGGACCAAACTTGAAATTGCTTCTGTGAAGGTTGTTCAGTTGTGCGGATGATTCTACAGTGTTTCTTTTAGGGTGTAAAAAACATTTTGCAAGAATATTCCTAGAATACATTTAATTTGTTCTTTAAAAGGTTCCCAGAATGTTTCATTAGGTTGTGGGAACAGACTGGTGAGAACACTGTGGGGACATCACAAAATATATGTTCCCAAAACACAATAACTGTCCAGTTGTGCGGCTCACAGGAGGCTGCTGTCACGATCGTCTTCGTGAGAAAGAGAGGACCAAGGCGCAGCGTGTGCAAAATACATTTCTCTTTTATTGAGAGAAAGGAAAAAACACGAAACGAACACTGAATACAAACAAAACAACAAACGACCGTGAAGCTAAATAACGTAAGTGCACAGACAAGCAACAAACGTTCAACATAGACAACACCCCACAAAAGCCTACTGCCTATGGCTGCCTTAAATATGGCTCCCAATCAGAGACAATGAATGACAGCTGTCTCTGATTGAGAACCAATCTAGGCAGCCATAGACATAACTAGACAACTATACTCTACTCTGCCCCATACACATACAACACCCCTAGACACTACAAAACACATACATTCCCCATGTCACACCCTGACCTAACTAAAAAACATAAAGAAAACAAAGAATACTAAGGCCAGGGCGTGACAGCTGCTGAGGGGAGGACGGCTCACAATAATGGCCAGAACGGAGCGAATGAAGTGGCATCAAACACATGGAAACCATGTGTTTGATGTATTTGATACCATTCCACGAAGTCCTCTCCAGTCATTACCACGAGCCTGTCCTCCCCAATTAAGGTGTGCAGATCATTTTGCAATGTTTATTTTAGGGTGCAAAAAAACATTCACCTGATGTTACAAATTACATTTTAATTGTCACATGCTTCGCAAACAACCGGTGTAGACTAACAGTGAAATGCTTATGGGCCCTTCCCAACGATGCAGAATACAATCAAATATAAAATAATAATAACGTTTAGTCTGTGTTCTGGGAATGATAAGACATAGGTTCTCAAAACACAAAATATGCTCAGTGATGACATTCATACAGTGTTCAAATTAGGTTACACATGACATCCCTAAAATGTTGTAGTAATGTTGACAGAACACCTGGTCTAAGTTCTTTAAAGGTTCCCAGAACATTTTATTAAGTTATGGTGTTTGGGATGATGCATGAAAATGCTTGTAATATTCACATAGGTTGAGCAGAACATTCCCACAATGTTGCACATTTTACTTTGTCTTGGAGGTTCTCAAAACATTTCCAGAACATTTAGAATTTGTTATTTTAGTTTTACCTAATATTACCACAACATTCTCAACATGCAAATGTGTAGTTCCATAAAGCATAAAAAAGCAGATTGTAATACATCCCCATTATGTTTCTCTCCAGATTTAATGGCAATTCACATTTGAAGGTGATTTCGAGACACATGGCATTTTAATTTCGTTCATAGGACATTTGAACAGCATTTAAAGATGCACTATACCAAAATTGCTCTGCCATTTCCTGGTTGCTAAAGTTCTAATAGTTAGCCTAATTTCAGTTTATGTGATAAAACAAGCAAGTATAGTGTAGAGAATCATTGTACGATCTAAACTGCTGTGAAATATATTTTCCATAACCAATCTTTTTTTATTTTTTTATAGTATGTTGACAATCTGCACCTTATTTCATTAATTTAACATTAGAACAGCATTTAATCATTCAAACTAACCATATGTTTTACACTTCATATGTTGACAATCAGCACCAGTATATCTCTGGGTTAGTTCTCTAAGAAGGATAAAACGGAAGCATGGCATTCCTGATTGACCACACTGCCATGGCTACGGTGCCTTCAGAATGTATTCATACCCCTTGACTTATTATTCTGTTGTGTTACCGCCTGAATTCAAAATAGATTAAATAAAATGTATTTATTCCGTCATTTACACACAATACCTCATAATGGTGAAGTGAAAACAAGATTTTAGAAATGTTATCTTATTTATTGTAAATAAGATGTCCTTGAGTTGTCACTAGAACTTGATTGGAGTCCACCTGTGGCCAATTCAAATGTTTGGAAATGATTTAGAAAGAAACACACCTGTCTATATAAGGTCCCACAGTTGACAGTGCATGTCAAAGCAGAAACTATACCATGAAGTCCAAGGAACTGTCTGTAGATCTCTGAGATAGAATTGTGATGAGGCATATCTGGGGAAGGGTATAAAACCATTTCTTGAGCGTGGATATTTTCCAAGAGCAGTAGTCTCCATCATTGGGAAATTGACCTGAGCGGGTTGCTGAATGGGCTAGTGTGCTGACTCTTTGTGTAGACTGGCTTTAGAATGTCCTCCGCTGTTGAGACGTTGTAGAATGCGGAGAACATCTTCCATGGCCATCCCCAGTTGAGCCAGCTGATCATGGAGTTGACGAAGAAGGTCACCTTGTTCATTGATCGTCTGGGAGATGTCCGGTTGTCCTGCTGCTTCCATATTTTGAGATGGTATTCTATAATGATGGGGCGGTGAGTCGGAAGCAGGTGAAACATTTTAATAAAACAACAAAACGACACTAACATAAGGCAGTACGCCGATACACAAGAACAATACCAACTGGTGAGTGAACATGGGACAGTGACATATAAAGGGGAGGAAATGATGACGATAATGGAGTCCAGGTGTGAATCATAATGATTCACAGGAGCGCGTAATGATGAGTGCCAGGTGTGCGTAATGATGAATCCTAGGACCAGTGGTTACTACTCTGCGGATGTTGTACGCTGGAGGGGAGGAGCAGGAGCAGACGTGACACAATGACCACTCTGACAGAACTACAGAGTTCATTGGCTGAGATTGGGAGAACCTGCCAGAAGGACAACAGTCTCTACAGCACTTCACCAATGTGGGATTTATGGGAAAGTGGCCAGATGGAAGCCACTCCCGAGAAAAAGTCTCATGACAGCACACCTGGAGTTTTCAGATAGTCATGTGAAAGACTCTGAGATCATAAGGCAAAGGATTCTGTGGTCTGATGAGACAAAAAATGTACTCTTTGGCCTGAAAACAAAGGGCTATGTCTGGAGAAAACTAGGCACAGCTCATCACCCGTCTAACAAAATCAAATCAAATGTTATTTGTCACATGCTTCATAAACAACAGGTGTAGACTAACTGTGAGCGTCGTGCATGGCTATTTTCAGGTCTCTCCAGAGAATTGTCCCAAAGCCGCTCCTGCGTTTTCATCAAGGATCTCTCTGTACTTTTGACAAAGGCACCTAAAGCAGACTGTTATGTGCCTTTTACTAAGGTGTGGCTTCCGTCTGGCCACTCTACCATAAAGGCCTGATTGGTGGAGTGCTGCAGAGATGGTTGTCCTTCTGGAAGGTTCTCCCATCTCCACAGAGGAACTCTGGGGCTCTGTCAGAGTGACCATCGGGTTCTTGGTCACCTCCCTGACCAAGGCCCTTATCCCCCGATTGCTCAGTTTGGCCGGGTGGCCAGCTCTAGGAAGAGTCTTGGTGGATCCAAACTTCTTCTAATTAAGATTGATGGAGGCCACTGTGTTGGGGATCTTCTGCAATGAATGTTTTGGTACCCTTCCCCAGATCTGTGCCTCGACACAATCCTGAATTAGATCTCTATGGACAATTCCTTTGACCTCATGGCTTGGTTTTTGCTCTGGCATGCACTGTCAACTGTGGGACCTTATATAGACAGGTGTGTGCCTTTCCAAATCATGTCCAATCAATTAAATTCACCACAGGTGGACTCCAATCAAGTTGTAGAAACATCTCAAGGATGATCAATGGAAACAGGATGCACCTGAGCTCAATTTCAAGTCTCCTCGCAAAGGGTATGAATGCTTATGTAAATAAGGTATTACATTTTTTTTTTTTGTAATGAATGTTCAAAAATGTAAAAAAATAAATAAATTTGCTTTGTCACTGTGGGGTATTGTGTGTAGATTGACGAAGACTTTTTAAAATGTAATACATGTTTTAATAAGGCTGTAATGTAACAAAATATGGTAAAAAGGAAGTGGTCAGAATACTTTCCGAATACACTGTAGGAGTTCGTTTTGTCCAGGTGGGACAGGGCAGTGTGGTTCGCCCTGCAGCCTTGTGAATGTTAAAAGGTTTCAAGGTCTTAATCACATCGGCTACGGAGAGTGTGATCACACAACCGTCCGGAACAGATGGTGCTCTCATATACAGTTCAGTTTTGCTATCCTCTAAGCGAGCATAAAATGAATTTAGCTCATCTGGTAGGCTTGCGTCACTGGGCAGCTTGCGGCTGGTTTTCCCTTTGTTTGCAAACCCTTGCCAGATTCGACGAGGATCAGAGCCGTTGTAGTAGGATTCGATCTTAGTCCTGTATTGACACTTGTTTGATGGTTCGTAGAAGGACATACCGGGAGTTCTTATAAGCGTCCGGATTAGTGTCCCACTCCTTGAAAGCAGAAGCTCTAGCCTTTAGCTCTGGGATATGAACGTACGGTCAATGTGGGGATAACATTGTTGCTGCTGGACTCTTGTTAATGAAGTTGATGACTGATTTGGTAAACTCCTTAATGCCATCGTATTAATCCAGGGAAAATATTCCAGTCTGTGCTAGCGAAACAAGTCTAGGCTCTGGCTGTATCCACTTCATCAGACAACTTCTGAATTGAGCGCGTCACTGATACTTCCCATTTGACCTTTTGCTTGTAAGCTCAAATCTGGAAGATGGTGTTTATTATTAGATTTGCCAAATAGAGTTTGAGAAAGGATTGTATGCGTCTCTGTGTGTGGAATAAAGGTGATCTACAGTTTCTTTGCCTCTAGTTGCACAGGTAAAATGCTGGTAGAAATTAGGTAAAACGTATTTCAGTTTTTCTGCATTAAAGTCACTAGCCACGCAAGCGCCACCTCTGGGTGATTGCTTATGACCCTATACAGCTTGCTGAGTGCGGTCTTAGTGCCAACATTGTTTTGTGGTGGTAAACACCACCCCTACTGTGAAGCGTGGTGGTGGTAGCATTAATGATATGGTGACGCTTTTCAGTGGCAGGCACTGGGAGACTGATAAGGATAGAGGGAACAATGAATGGAGCCAAATACAGGCAATTCCTTGATGAGAACCTGCTTCAGAGTGCAAACAACCTAGGACTGGGGGAAGAAGATTTACATTCCAACAGGACAATGACCCCAAGCATACAGCCAAAGCAACGCTGGAATGGTTTCAGAACAAGAAAGTGAAAGTCCTTGAGTGGCCCAGCCAAATACCAGACTTGAATCCCATTGAAAATCTGTGGAAAGACTTGAAGATTGCTGTTTGGCTCCGCTCCCCATCTAACTTAACAGAGCTTGAGAAAATCTGCAAGGAAGAATGGGAGAAAATAGGTTGTTATCAAGTTTGTCTAGAATAGACAACAGTCAGTGAATTATGGGTCAGTGATACAGCTGTTGAGGCACATGACCAAAAACACAGTGGTTTTCAGGTGAATGTGTGGGTGTGATCCATCTCTCCATCTCCCATATGGGTTGAGAAGAGGAGGGGAGGGGAAAAGCTGCCCTGCCTTGTGGTTATTCTAGAGAAACAACACAAACACACAGCTAACCTCCTGGGGAGTATCCTGGTGGCCAAGGAACAGCTGGCCAGCAGGGGATCTTGAGCTGCGGCTGGGGTGAGGCTGGGGTTGGGGGTGAGGCTGGGGATGAAGCTGGGAGAGGTGTGGCTGCAGGGCATAGGCAGTGCCTGGCACCACTTTGTCTGTCTGTCAGGTTGTCCCCCCCATCTCTGGTTGCATCTCTCTCTTTCTCATCTCCCCTGACTCTTTCCACACCTCTCTCTCCGGTGACCCTGTAGCTTAGACCAGGTTCTGGTTCTCACAACTTTGAAGGGCGGGGCCGATCTCCACCCAGTAATGCAACCTTTGGTTTGAGCCCTGTCACTCTCTATATTGTTTAGTCAATCCCCCAGGTAACTGACACACTTTCCAGGCAGCACTGGGATGCTACTCCTGCACACTTTACCATCTCATATCTGTTAGCAAGCTAATCTTAATACTTCCCAGAAAATGGATGCAACTTTTCCTGCCAGTCCAGTCAGCGGCACTGGGTCAGATTTCAGGTTATTAAATTAGTAACCAGCGCTCTAGGGCAGGGTTTCCCAAACTCGGTCCTGGGGCCCCACCTGGGTGCACATTTTGGTTTTTGCCTTAGCACCACACAGATTATTAAAATAACCAACTCATCATCAAACTTTTATTATTTCAATCAACTGTATAGTGCCAGGGCAAAAGACAAAACTTGCACCCAGGGTCCAGAAGATAGAATGGGCGTGGTGGTAAGATACTGTATCTACCAAGTGAGCGAAGGGGTTATGATATGCTGCAGTTCCTCTGGGTAGGTGGATATGGGCATTTCCATGTAAAAAGCCCCATGAATTCTAACGTGAGGCTCAGAGGAGCACATCACATTTGGTGTCAAATGAAAGCTAAGGGTCTGTATATGTTTTTAATTGAGGCACATATACATTTTTCAACCATTTTCCATCCCAAAGATGTGGAAAAAGCAAAGGCTTTGAATTCTGGCAAAACAGATGGAAAAGGGGTCGTAGACCACACATAGCAGAAAAAGTCTTCAAAGTTATTAGAAATACATGTTTGCAACGTCTGCTTCCAACTTACACTCTCAAACACATAGATCCCCTGAACGCAGCTCACTTTCCAGCCCACTTTCCAGCTGACACTCTCAAACACATAGATTCCCTGAAAGCAGCTCACTCCCCAGATCCCAATCAACTGAATTCTGATCACCTGTTTGTCATTTAAACACACGATTTAGTTCATTTCTTTGCACACCATCATTGTGAGGTATTGTTTGTTTTTGATAGATATTCTATTCGGAGCTCTGTTTATTTCTGTATTAGTCCTCCCGTATATTGTTGTTTTTTGCCATCCTCACTAACAACACTTTTTTCCTATTCTCTGCCTGTACTTTTGCCTTTCAGATTTCCTGTCATCAACCTCTTGCCCGATCTCCCGGACTACGTTGTTAGCCTTTTCCCTGCCTGTACTGTTGCCCTTTTGGACCCCCTGTGTATGACCTTCTGCCTGCCCCTGGACCCAGCTACCTGCCTCTTCCCGTGGTCCTTTGCAAATAAACACCTGCTGCTCCCTGCGCTTGAAACCAGCACTCTCATCGTGTTCATTACAACGTT
This sequence comes from Salvelinus fontinalis, assembly GCF_029448725.1. NCBI lineage: Eukaryota > Metazoa > Chordata > Actinopteri > Salmoniformes > Salmonidae > Salvelinus > Salvelinus fontinalis. The sequence goes on from NC_074669.1 coordinate 18,542,762, forward strand.
GAAGACCCCTGCCAACTAATATCAACATTTATATTTAGTTTTGGCAGAAATTATTTGCCTTCTGTAAATTTAAGAAATATTGTCTAGTGTCTTGCCATTCTGTCACAAAAAGAAAAACATTAACTTTAGGACATTTTTGTTTTTCTCTACCTCATGAGGGAGGATTATGAAAGTTCACAGAAGTGACAAATAAAGGTACATCTACCAATTAGTTATAGTGTTTATACTGAAAAAAATGGTTTATGAGTTATGTAATTAAAATGCATCATTCTGTTAGTGATTAACAGAATGACCAGAAAATCAGTACGCAGAATGACTGCAAGTGAATTGGCTACAATGGGTATTCATAGTAGTCACAAACCACAGTTGGGTCACCTGCTACTGTCCTCCCGTCCACACACACTGTTACGTTCAACTCATAACTATTTTCTTTCTGTTTCTGTCATGTTGTGGTCAAAACAAGAGTGTGAACAGTTCAGTAGCAATGAGTGGGTAAAATCACTGAGGAAGCCAAGCCAAGCCTGTAAAAAAGCCATATTACAACCTGTGTGTTGTGATAATTGCGTTGTTTGCTCTATAACCTATTCGTTCATACCCCACCGTGATATACAATAAGGCCGTGACAACAAAAGGACAACAGTCACACAGTGGCTGAATGAATTCAACTACACATAGGTTTGTTTCATCACAAAACCGAAGAGCAACATCTGTCTGGTGAATTCCACAAAGCAGTATCTGCAGTATGGTCAAGCAAGTGAATGTTTTCAACAGTTTACTAAACAACTAGTGATTTAGGACCACAGAATTATCACAAATCAGCACAAAGACAACAGGAGCATCACTGTTCCAGCACCATTTAAAATTAAACATTTAAACATCCTGAAATTATCATTTTGATTTTTTATTGTTTAAAAATGTGGAGCTACCTGGTTTCCCTTTGCACCCATGAATACACATCACTGAAACAGTCACGAGCACCCCTCCCGTGTATGAGCGTTGGGCAGGTAACAAGGTAAAAATCTGTCGTTCTGCCCCTGAGCAAGGAAGTTAATGCACTGTTCCCCGGGCACCGATGTTGTGGATGTCAATTTATGCAGCCCCCTGCACCTCTCTGATTCAGAGGTTGGGTTAAATGCGGAAGACACATTTCAGTTGAAAGCAGTCAGAGGTTGGGTTAAATGCGGAAGACACATTTCAGTTGAAAGCATTAAATTGTACAACTGACTAGGTATCTCCCTTTCCCCTCTATCTCCATGTCTCTCTTCTCTCTTTCTTCAGTTAATGTCACTTCTCCCAGCTTTTACTGACACCTACCCATGAGCTCCCTCTTTTTCTGTTTACTGTAACCAGCCCTCTCACCCACTGAGCACCTACCACACCTGACGTTCATGGATGTTGAAAAGTAGTTGAAATTTGTTCACTCCAAATTTGAACCAATCATAGACGTATATGTTTCACAAGTTTGGAGAGCATAGTACAGTCCTGTACAGTAGAGTTTAGTACAGTACAATAGAGCACACTAGAGTACAGTATTTACTGTACTGTAATGTACTGAGCTGTACTCTACTGTGCTGTGCTGTGCTGTACTGTGATGTCCAAACTTCTGAAACATATACGTCTATGATTGGTACAAAGTTGGTCCGGTCTGGAACAACCACATTTGGTCTTGTTTTGGGGCAGAGCTTTTTAGAATAATAGCCACTGTGTAGAATAATACCCAAACAAAACATTGAGCTACAAAACCAACAACAATCAAGCACCTAAAAAATGGGCAGAAGACTACCATGCCATATGTACTGAAACAATATTAACTAAATGGTTCCTATACCAGTCTGTTGCTAAGGGTTACCAGAACAATTGCTTTTAATCCTCCTTAAATCACGACTGTAGTTTCTCCATATTTGGGTTTTATTTTTAGCTAAATTATAACTAGCTTTTAAAATGCCCCAGTATTACAACTAATGTTCTTCCCTGAGTTGAATCAGTTGAACCAAAATGTTATACACACTAAATATCATTTAGTGGCATATTCCATTTTGATGAGAGGAGGAAAAATATTTGGTCAATGTAATCCTACATGTCAAATTACAGAGATCAAAGCTTTGGCAAGCAGAAAGACATTAACGACACAAACATTTGCTGTCTGTAATGGTTCATCTTTACCAAGGCCTACTTGAGGCCCAATTTCTAATTTCCATGAATTGCACTCTGTCTGTGTAAATCCTAATAACCCTTTTTAAGGCGTTTACTTGGGATCTGAGGTATTAGACATTGGACCAAGCTGGTCTCAATTGCATACTGGGAACAAACTGGAGCACAATGGCATAAGTGTCATCAAAGCATTTTGATTTAAATTTCTGTAATTATTCACAACGTGAAACATAATTGTACTCATCCCAACCATGCTGTTCTTTACAACACCATAAAGGAAAATTGGGCCTGAGGATCAGTCTTTGTGCACCTGCATTTTCCAGCCCTCTGCTCAAATCGGCAAAGATCATTATTTCCATTAGAAATGGTCATTATAAAATTATTTTCATAATGCCTTCATTTCGATCCTGTGAATCAACACTGAGGATTACTTTCATTTGAGCAGAATGAAATTAACAGCCACCACAATGCCCATGCTAAATCTAAGCAGTGTAAATATTCCCACCTCTTTGAATGGCCACGAAGGCATTGAATAGAGCATTGAATAGAGCCAACAGACAGAAAACAGAATACAGAGGTCCTAGAAGACTCAGTCCCTCACATATCTGTCTGTGTTCCTTGCCTAGCAGACCAAATAAGAGTAGTGATGCTGTACTTATGTGAACAAAGCTCACACAATCCAGAGCTGCACCCACCTTGTTTAGCCTTCAGTTGCAGTGGACCACCAAATTCACAGTAAACAAAAGCGATGGGGACTGTCATCGTCACTCAACACCTAGGTTTACCTGAACTGTACTCACATCCCACCATACCATTGTCTGTACAAAATGCACTGAATCTAATTCTACCACAATTCAAGACTAGTCACTCAACTGAGACTGCTCTTCTCTGTATCACGGAGGCGCTCCGCACTGCTAAAGCTAACTCTCTCTCCTCTGCTCTCATCCTTCTAGACCTATCGGCTGCCTTCGATACTGTGAACCATCAGATCCTCCTCTCCACCCTCTCCGAGTTGGGCATCTCCGGCGCGGCCCACGCTTGGATTGCGTCCTACCTGACAGGTCGCTCCTACCAGGTGGCGTGGCGAGAATCTGTCTCCTCACCACGCGCTCTCACCACTGGTGTCCCCCAGGGCTCTGTCCTAGGCCCTCTCCTATTCTCGCTGTACACCAAGTCACTTGGCTCTGTCATAACCTCACATGGTCTCTCCTATCATTGCTATGCAGACGACACACAATTAATCTTCTCCTTTCCCCCTTCTGATGACCAGGTGGCGAATCGCATCTCTGCATGTCTGGCAGACACATCAGTGTGGATGACGGATCACCACCTCAAGCTGAACCTCGGCAAGACGGAGCTGCTCTTCCTCCCGGGGAAGGACTGTCCGTTCCATGATCTCGCCATCACGGTTGACAACTCCATTGTGTCCTCCTCCCAGAGCGCTAAGAACCTTGGCGTGATCCTGGACAACACCCTGTCGTTCTCCACCAACATCAAGGCGGTGGCCCGTTCCTGTAGGTTCATGCTCTACAACATCCGCAGAGTACGACCCTGCCTCACACAGGAAGCGGCGCAGGTCCTAATCCAGGCACTTGTCATCTCCCGTCTGGATTACTGCAACTCGCTGTTGGCTGGGCTCCCTGCCTGTGCCATTAAACCCCTACAACTCATCCAGAACGCCGCAGCCCGTCTGGTGTTCAACCTTCCCAAGTTCTCTCACGTCACCCCGCTCCTCCGCTCTCTCCACTGGCTTCCAGTTGAAGCTCGCATCCGCTACAAGACCATGGTGCTTGCCTACGGAGCTGTGAGGGGAACGGCACCTCAGTACCTTCAGGCTCTGATCAGGCCCTACACCCAAACAAGGGCACTGCGTTCATCCACCTCTGGCCTGCTCGCCTCCCTACCACTGAGGAAGTACAGTTCCCGCTCAGCCCAGTCAAAACTGTTCGCTGCTCTGGCACCCCAATGGTGGAACAAACTCCCTCACGACGCCAGGACAGCGGAGTCAATCACCACCTTCCGGAGACACCTGAAACCCCACCTCTTCAAGGAATACCTAGGATAGGATAAAGCAATCCTTCTGCCCCCCCTTAAAAGATTTAGATGCACTATTGTAAAGTGGCTGTTCCACTGGATGTCATTAGGTGAATGCACCAATTTGTAAGTCGCTCTGGATAAGAGCGTCTGCTAAATGACTTAAATGTAAATGTAAATGTACCACGCCCAGAAATCTGCTCCTTTCATTCTCTGTACCCAACGCACTAGATGACCAGTTCTTATAGGATTTAGCCATACCCTTGTCATACTCTTCTTCTATTCCTCTGGTGATGTAGAGGTTAACCCAGGCCCTGTAGCCTCCAGTTCCACTCCTATTCTCCAGGCGCTATCATTTGTTGACTTCTGTAACTGTAAAAGCCTTGGTTTCATGCATGTTAACAGAAGCCTACTCCCTAAGTTTGTTTAATTCACTGCTTTAGCACACTCCAACATCCCTGGTGTCCTGTCTGAATCCTGGCTTAGGAAGGCCTTGGGAAGGGTATCCTGGAAGGATATTGACCTCATTCTGTCAGTAGAGGTAATTCTTTAAAAGTGCTTTTCCTCACCATCTTAAAACTTCTTGTCAATAGGGGGGGCGCTATTTCGACTTTGGAAAAAATCGTGCCCAATTTAAACGGCCTCGTACTCTATTCTAGATCGTACAATATGCATATTATTATTACTATTGGATAGAAAACACTCTCAAGTTTCTAAAGCTGTTTGAATTATATCTGTGAGTAAAACAGAACTCATTTGGGAGCAAACTTCCAGACAGGAAGTGAAAAATCTGAAAACGATGCTCTGTTCCAGGGCCTGCCTATTCAATTGCCTAATTTCTATGGATTTGCATGCACTGCATACGCCTACCACTAGATGTCAACAGGCAGTGGAAGGTGGAATGGGGTGTCTAGCTTGATCTGAGGTCGAACAAGAGCTCTTGGAATGACGTGACCACAATTTCCTTTCTCTACCTAGGTGCGGGAAGGACATCAGCATTGGCTTCTGAAAAGCGTTCGGTATAGACGGTGGATGTCTCCGGCTCTGATTTTATTTGATAGATGTGATAAAAACATCATAAAGTAGTTTTTTTCAACCGAGTTGTATCAGTTTATTCAACGTTTATTGCGACTTTTGGCATTTTCCTTTCTTTGCGTCAGGAGAAGATGGGCATGTTCGCGCCACATGGCTAGCTAAGGTTGCTAATTCGACAAGAGAAGAGGACATTCTAAAACCAAACAACGATTTATTCTGGACAAAGGACTCCTTGTACAAGATTCTGATGGAAGCTCAGCAAAAGTAAGAACCATTTATGATGCTATTTCGTATTTCTGTGGAAAATGTAGAGTCCTGTTTTCCGCCCTTTTTGCGGGCGCTGTCTCGCTATAACGTAAGCTGTTTGTTATGGTAAAGTATTTTTTTTAAATCGAACACGACGATTGCATTAAGAACTAGTTTATCTTTCATTTGCTGTCCAACATGTATTTTTTAGTAAAGTTTATGATGAGTTCTTTGGTCAGATTAGGTGAGTGTCCAAAATATCTCCGGAGATTCTGGTGAATCGATGCTACATATTCACAATGTATAACCATGGTTTGCAGCTCAAAATATGCACATTTTCGAACAAAACATAAGTGTATTGTATAACCTGATGTTATAGGACTGTCATCTGATGAAGTTGGTCAAGGTTAGTGATTCATTTTATATCTTTTGCTGTTTTTTTGCGATCGCTACCTTTTGCTGCTGATAAATGCATTTGTGTGTTTGGCTATTGTGGTAAGCTAATATAATGCTATATTGTGTTTTCGCTGTAAAACACTTAAAAAATCTGAAATATTTGCTGGATTCACAAGATGTTTATCTTTCATTTGCTGTACACCATGTATTTTTCATAAATGTTTTATGATGAGTATTTAGGTATTTCACATTGCTCTCTGTAATTATTATGGCTGCTTCGGTGATATTTGTGATGATAGCTGCAATGTAAAACTATGATTTATACCTCAAATATGCACATTTTTCGAACAAAACTTAAATATATTGTATAACATGTTATAAGGCTGTCATCTGATGAAGTTGTTTCTTGGTTAGTGACTAATTATATCTCTATTTGGTCGGTTTTGTGATAGCTACCTATGCGGTAGAAACATGGTGAAAATATGCGGTTGAGTCTTTGGCTATTGTGGTTAGCTAATATAAATACATATTGTGTTTTCGCTGTAAAACATTTTAAAAATCGGAAATGATGGCTGGATTCACAAGATGTTTATCTTTCACTTGCTGTATTGGACTTGTGATTTCATGAAAATTATATTATATGATATCCCTGTCCCGTTAGGCTAGGCTATGCTAGTCAGCTTTTTTTGATGAGGATGCTCCCGGATCCGGGATGGGTATCACTGAAAGGTTTTAAGTAAAGGTGAAATAAAAAATAATTTCAAAAAATCCTTTGGACAGTTACAAAAACAACTATATAACGACAACCCAAAAATTTGATCAACATTGAAATGGAAACAGTGCAATGCTCGCTCAGCATTAAAAACTCATTGTTTTATTTAAGTAAAGTTAAAAGCTTGACGTACCAGTTCTGATGAAGGCCATTGATGGATGGAATTACAAAACTTTTGATAAAATAATGATTTTTTTAATGGTGAGTAAGTGGTGGGCCTTTTCCTTTTCAATACCCTTTACATTTTGACAGGAGGTATGTTTTTCTGTAAGATGGTCACCTCTCTTACATACAGGGGATTCGCAACAGAGAGTTGATCCTTGCTAAGGGCACCAAGTCCAACAAGATCTACAGCACCTTTACTTGAAGTGAGACAGTGTGTGTGTGTGTGTGTGTGTGTGTGTGTGTGTGTGTGTGTGTGTGTGTGTGTGTGTGTGTGTGTGTGTGTGTGTGTGTGTGTGTGTGTGTGTGTGTGTGTGTGTGTGTGTGTGTGTGTGTGTGTGTGTGTGTGTGTTGTCCCCCCGCCAGCAACATAGCAGGTAGAAGCAGCAGCAGCTTTGATCCTGGCTCAGGTGACTGTCTCCGCTCCGCCAGCGAGCTAGAGGTAGCCCTCAGCCCAGGAGGGTCCCAGGGGAGGTGTCTGGTTGACCAGAAAGCTCAACTTTAGGCATCCGATAGCTAAAGGATTGTCTTTCAAGGGGGGTGCAGGATTGGCTTTGTATTCCATCATTCTGTCAGTCCCCCACACCACCGCTCCTTTTGAGAGGCCCAGAGACACACATCACAATGCTACACCAAGGAGCTTCTACAAAGTCTTCAGCAGACACAATAATGATCAGTAACAATTCAAGTTCTATATCAGTATGATAAAATCACAACATCCAGTAATAGTAACTCCATTAACTTCAAGCTAAAGCACCTGCCTTTTCCTTTTTACATCCACACTGTTTATATTAGCCGTCTCTTAGGCACAGAGGTAGGGTGTCAACCTGAGAGGTATACTACAAAGCAGGATAACTGAGTTAGCAGAAAAAAATGAGTTAACTTTCATAAACAAGCAGAAATACATAAGTATTTATTTGTGGTTCATTCACCCATGACTGCGTGGCCACGCACGCCTCCAACTCAATCATCAAGTTTGCAGACGACACAACAGTAGTAGGCCTGATTACCAACAATGACTAGACAGCCTACAGGGAGGAGGTGAGGGCTCTGGGAGTGTGGTGCCAGGAAAAGAACCTCTCACTCAACGTCAACAAAACAAAGGATCTGATGGGGGACTTCAGGAAACTGCAGAGGGAGCACCACCGCACTCGACGGGACCGCAGTGGAGAAGGTGGAAAGCTTCAAGTTCCTCGGTGTACACATCACTGACAAACTGAAATGGTCCACCCGCGCCTCTTCAATCTCAGTAAGCTGGAGAAATTTGGCTTGGCACCTAAAACCCTTACAAACTTTTACAGATGCACAATTGAGAGCATCCTGTTGGGCTGTATCACCGCCTGGTACGGCAGCTGCATCGTCCACTAACGTAGGGCTGTCCAGAGGGTGGTGCGGTCTGCCCAACACATCACCGGGGGCAAACTACCTCCCCTCCAGGACACCTACAGCACCCGATGTCACAGGAAGGCCAAAAAGATCACCAAGGATAACAACCACCTGAGCCGCTGCCTGTTCACCCCACTATCATCTAGAAGGCGAGGTCAGTGCAGGTGCATCAAAGCTGGGACCGAGAGACTGAAAAACAGCTTCTATCTCAAGGCCAACAGACTGTTAAATAACCATCACTAGCACATTAGAGGCAGCTGCCTATATATAAAGACTTGAAATCACTGGCCACTTTAATAATGGAACACTAGTCACTTTAATAATGTTGTTATATTTTGCAGTACTCTTATGTATATACTGTATCTTAGTCTATGCCGCTCTGACATTGCTCGTCCATATATTTATATATTCTTAACTCCATTCCTTTACTTAGATTTGTGTGTATTGAAATTGTTAGATATTACTTATTAGATAATACTGCACTTGTAACGATGTACGCTGGGAGTCGGGAAGCAAGTTCAGGGAGTGAATACATTAAATTAATAAATGAACAAAACAAGAAACACGAACAGCGCACCGACATAGCACAGATACAGGAATAATGACGACTGGGGAAGAAACCAAAGGGAGTGACATATCATAGGGCAGGTAATCAAGGAGGTGATTGAGTCCAGTTGAGTGTCATTATGTGCAGACACGCACCATAACGAGCAGCCTGGTGACCTAGAGGCCGGAGAGAGAGCATACGTGACAGTACCCCCTCCCGGCGCGACCTGCTCCAGCCGCAGGACGCCAACCAGTCACCGCCGCTGAAGCGCAGAAATCTGATGAACCGGCTGAGGAGTGAGAGCCTGATGAGCCGGCTGAGACCTCCCCGGTTACCTCGGTGGAGGCACGGGATCCTGTTCACCCAGCTGAGGCATGGGAGCCTATCGAACCCGCTGAGGTAGGGGAACCCGTCGAACCCTCCGAGGCATGAGAATCCGTCAAACCGGCTGAGGCCTCCCAGGTAGCTATGATTCTGACACCGGGACCCGACATCACCTAAAAAAAAACCTCCCTGATGTTTCCCTTTGGTGAGTCTTCATTCTGTAATGATGTACGCTGAGAATCGGGAATCAAGTTCAGGGAGTGAATGCATTTAATTAATAAATGAACAAAACAAGAAACACGAACAGCGCACTGACAGAACAGGAACAGATACTGCAACAATGACGGCTGGGGAAGAAACCAAAGGGAGTAACATATATATAGGGCAGGTAATCAAGGAGGAGATTGAGTCCTGGTGAGTGTCATTATGCGCAGATGCACACCATAACGAGCAGCCTGGTGACCTAGAGACCGGAGAGGGAGCACACGTGACAGCACTGGTGGAGCTAGAAACACACGCATTTTGCTACACCCGCAATAACATCTGCTAAACAGGTGTATGTGACCAATAGAATTTGATTTGATTTAGTAGTAGTGGTAGTTGTGTGTATGTTTTAAGCTAAGGACCCCATCACCTCCTGTTTCCAGACATAAAACCACCTATATTATAAGGGTTGGATTTGCACTAAACAATTTAATGTCAGCACAAAGCATGTACAAAATCTAGTATAATTATTAGCCTCATATAAATTGTCTACTGGTATTGTTTTTAAATTGAGAACATATAGCCCAGCAATATGTTAACAATGTGTACGTTAAGCTATTCTCTGCTTCAGATGTACAATGTCAAGGGGTGCATTGCAAAGGCCCATAAGGCTAATGCAATCATACTATAGGCCTATGGCTTCATTGGTGTTGCATGCCATTATCAGATGCAAAGTGGGATCACATGGCTGAAATCTTGGAAAAAAAGGGACTGTCTAAAAAAACTAATTGGAGAGCTTACAACTGAACAAAAAGGTAGGTAATGTTCATTTGAAAATACAACACAGACAAATGAATGACAGATTCCCTTACCCTCTTTATTGTAGGACTGTGAGGTACAGCTGTATGATTAATCAACATTGACACTAGTTCATCTTGAAGAATAGTTTTAAGTTAACAAATTAAACAATTTTAAACACTTCACTTCAAAGAATCAACCGTATTTCATATAATTTAAATGTGTACAAGTAAGCTAACTCGTATTTAAAGGTTAGATATCGTAGTAACAAGTAGATTGTTATTAATAAAGCATAATTTCAGGTGAAAAGAAAGTAAATACCAGAGGTAGCCAACCTTGCTCCACTGATCCCTGATCTATTAGGTGAGCAGATTTATGTTCCAGCCCAGCAATAGCACACTTGATTATCAACTAATTAGGTTTGATAAATTGAATCAGGTGTGTTGGTGCTGGGTTGGATCAGAAGCCTGCACCCTCAGCAGGGTTGGCCTGCTTCTGTTGTAATAGCTTTATATACTGTGTGTTACTTTTAAACTGTTTTTAAGTTCACAAAATTTGCTAACATACTGTAGGTACACAAATAATCCATTGTATACTAGGATTTACCCTTATTCTATTGGGACATTCATTGGGACCTCTTCATCTGCAGACAGGTCTTCAGGGCTCTCTGTATCTGAGGACAGATAACATCACAAAGAAACAGGCTGCATTGTACTCAAATTAGACAGCACTGAATATTATATCGCTGTACCTCTGTGTCCTCAGTTTTTCTTGCTAGGGACTGGAACTGGAGAATATTTTCATAAAGGAGCCTGCCCTATCCAGAGTAGCCTACTCTCTCTTTGACAGCTGGAACTGATAGCTAATCCTTTAACCCTCTTCCATGGCTTTTAGCTAAGTACCTAGCTACAAATGCATTTTGAGTTACAATAATAAATACGTCAAGATGGGTAGCTAACTATCTAATATGAAGTTAGCTAGCTGGTGATATTTAATTCAATTGGCTAGCTATGTGGTATGTAAAGTAAAGTAGTATGTAAAGTAGCTACTAGGGAACATTACGTTAGCAGCACATTTGAGTTAGCCTGCACATGTACTGTAGGTCCTGTAGCTATCATTTTCAAAACATATTTACTTACTGGAATAGGTTCTCCCACTGTCTCCATTTTCTGGGCCTTAGAAAACGAAATAATGGGAAATCTTCCCAAAGATTCCGGTGACAGCAAAACGCAGCCAGCCATGTGGATGATAGGAGGACTTCCACCAGACTGAATGGTCTTCCAACATGGCGCCTGGTGCAGTTTCTAGGTGATTTGTGATGCAACTGCAGGCCCTCTATACAATGCTTGAGTTGTCACTTAAACTGAAATTAGGCAAACTATTATAATTTTAGCAACCAGGAAATGGCAGAACGATTTCTGCATATTGCAACTTTAACTTTCTAAAATATAAAGTTAGCTGGCTAAGTCATTGATCCTTCTTTGTATAGAGAGCCTGCAGTATACCCCTAAAGCCCATAGGAAAGCAGTGAGTTGGAGGAGTTGCTTTTTCTCTCTCCCTCTACCACTTCCTCTCTCTGTCACCATATCGGGTTTTGTGATCAGGTAGATGAGACAGGTAGCAAGTCATCATCCACCAAGCCCTGAGGAGACAGTCTGAGCAGGGGAGGAAATGGAACAGGGGGGCGGAGGCCCTGTCTTCAGGCCTGCCATATGTCTGTATGAACGTTAAGGTCAGAATTAAGAACATTTACATAATCCCACCCCTCCTCTGAGGTTGTTTTATGTGTTTACCAAACTGTAACCCATCATAGATTCATTCCAGTTCATGTCACGGTAGACTGTGGGCCTGTCTCCTGATTTCCTGTGTGTGGCTGTGTTTGTTTTGAGGAATGGGATTTAGTGTCACACTAAGCACTTTGGGTTACTAATGCTTGTTTGTACATTCCCCATTCCCACCCCCAAACTGCTTCCTTCTTTTGCCTTGGCAGGTACAGTAATTCCAATTTGCAGCAGCCTGTCAACTGAGTATTTTCTCAATTGGACAGAATTCAAAATGTCTTGATGTTGTCAACTTCTACAAGGTTCGTGTCATAAAGCAGGGCTCATTACGTTGAGGAGGGATTAATGCACTGCACATACAAGTCATGACAACATCAGGCAACTTTGTTTCAGTACATGCTGATGAACCTACAGACTGTAGGTAATTACCTCTCTAATAACCCAAATTAGATAAAAGTCATAAAACACATCTTCAGTACTATTCAACACCAAGTTATCAACTAGAGCAATGAGGTTTATTTGAAGAGAACGTTTTGATTGACAGCACTGTATAGACACAATAATGTTATACTGTCCAGACTACCTTCTTCACTTAAATATTGGACTTGATCATAACAGCTTAGGAGAATTTGAGTTAAATGTTCAAGATAGCTTATCACAGAGTATGTACAATCAAGTACAACTGCATTATCTACAAACAATGTATTAATGGACTATCAACCTCAACAAAAGAATGAGAAAAAGCTAATAGAGGCACGTTTATCTTTAAGGTCAAATATGTAATTAACCTCTCTGTTGAACACTAAAATCCAATGTCTGACACACAAAAAGACTGTAGTGACTTTTGTATTCATAACTTCAAAAAAAACTTAAGCATGTTATCTTTTGAAAGAAAAAGGAAATCACAGAGAAAATACAGAAGTTGTCAGTGCCTCCTTGTCTCCCCTTCCCCACCCACAAGTAAACGCAGGGTGCAGGATGTGAAGTATTCATGCCCTCTTTCTAGCTGGTTGTGAGTTAACACAGCACTTATTATTGTCCGTTTTTTATGTTCCATATTGGTTACAGGGGAACAATTGAAATATAAAAAACGGAAGCCGGGTACATTGATATCAAGTTAGTCTTCTGTCAGGTCGGGGTCAATGGGACAGGAAGGGCTCCTGGTCTTTTTGGGAGCCCTCAGGGGAAGGGGATGAGACAACTAGCACCAGTTCACTGGGCGCCGGAGAGAGAATGGAGAGGGATCCTCCGCCCATTCCCAGGAGACTGAAATGGGAACAGGGCAGAGACTGTTGCAGGCAGCGGGGATGAAAAGCCACAGCCAGCCGTCCTCCTCCTGATGTGGGTTAACAAAGGTTCAAAATCACTGGCAGGACAGCCAAGGCCCTGCTTACCCCACAGACAAAAGGGACCCACCCAACCCAGTGATGTATTTGTATTCATTAAGGATAAGCTACTCTTCCTGGGGTCCAGCAACATTAAGACAGTTAAATACAATAAAATATGTTACATTACATTATGTTTCATAACTCTTTTCACAACACATTAAGTGTGTGCCCTCAGGTCAGTACTCTACTACCACATATCACACAATACAAAATCCATGTGTACGTGTGTGTAGAGTGCGCATTAGTATGTTTATGTGTATGCGTGTATCTGTGCCTGTGTTTGTCTCTCTTCATAGCCCCCGCTGTGCAAAAGGTGTATTTTTATGCGTTTTTTTAATCTGATTCTAATGCTTGCATCAGTTACCTGATGTGGATTAGAGCCATGGCTAAGTGGAACTCTATATAGTACTGTGTGCCTCCCATAGTCTGTTCAGGACTTGGGGATTGTGAAGAGACCTCTTGTGGGGTATGCATGGGTATACACATCAAGTACGGGCTCATATTAACCAACTGTGCTATTTTGTGTGTTTTTTTGCATTGTTTGTAACTTATTTTGTACATAATGTTGATGCTACAGTCTCTTATGACCGACAAGAGATTCTGGATTTCAGAACAGCGATTACTCACCTCGAACTGGATGAAGATTTTTTCTTTAATGAGACTGACGCATAATGTTGCTCCTGGACAAGGCCCAAATCCCCGTCATTTGCATGAAGAAAAGAAGGAAATACAGGGGGCGCAGATCAGGGTGCCTTGAGAGAATTTGTTGGCGAGTGGGTAACCAGCCTTTACCATCCGTTCTATTGTCAAATCTGCAATCACTGGAGAATAAACTGGATGAGCTCTGTTCGAGACTATCCTACCAACGGGACATTAAAAACTGTAATATCTTATGTTTCACCGAGACATGGCTGAACGACAACACAGCTTCCCAACCAGAAGCAATAGATTACAGGCAACATCTGCACCAAGCTAAAGGCTAGAGCTTCCACTTTCAAGGAGCGTGACATTAAACCGGACGATTATAAGAAATCCCGCTATGACCTCAGCCGTACAATCTAGCAGACAAAGCGTCAATGGAGGACTAAGATTGCATCTTACTATACTTGTTGGATGTGTCAGTGCTTGCTTTGAGGTAAGCAACACTGAAGCATGCATGAGAGCACCAGCTGTTCCGCATGACTGTGTGATCACCCTCTCAGTAGCCAATGTGAGCAATACCTTTAATAACCTCTTGACGCTAGGGGTCATATTTTTTTAATATATTTTTTAAACGTTCCCAACGTAAACAGACATTTTCTCTGGCCCAGATCGTAGAATATGCATATAATTTACAGATTAGGATAGAAAACACTCCAAAGTTTCCAAAACTGTCAAATATTGTCTTTGAGTATAACAATACTTATTCTGCAGGCGAAAACCTGAGAAAATATAACCCGGAAGTGATATATTTTTTATTCTTTGTTTCCTGGACCGTCTATCCTCCATTTAAAGGGGTATCAACCCAGGCTTTAGACCAGGCTTTAGACACAGTTTCAGGCTTTTATTTTGAAAGTGAGCGAGATGTTTCAAAAGAGGTCAGGTGTCCTCTGAATGTTTCCTGCGCGTGAGAGAGGGGCTCCCCATTATCCTTCCGTCTCTAAATGAATAGGTTATGGTCCGGTTGAAATATTATCGATTATGTTTGTTAAAAACAACCTGAGGATTGATTGTAAAATACATTTGACATTTTTCTACGACCATTGCGGAAACTTTTTGGAATTTGTCGAACGGAACAAGGCTGTAGTTTTCTCAACATAATGCGCAACCCAAATAACGTATTATGTGACCATTATGTGACCATTCGGGACCATGCTAATTTGGGGCTAGCTGTTGTAGCATTGATTGCTACACTCACAAAGGTTTGGATTTCTTTCACTGTAAAGTATATTTTCAAAATCTGACACGATAGGTGGATTAACAACAAGCTAAGCTGTGTTTTGGTATTTTTCACTTGTGATTGCATGATTATAAATATTTTTTGTAATATTTATGCATTTGGCGCCCTGCAATTCTAGCAGTTGTTTAGGAAAGTGATCCCGTAAAAGGGATCTGTAGCACAGAGAAGTTAAACAGGTCAACATTCACAAGGCCACGGGGCCAGATGGATTACCAGGACATGTTCTCAGAGCATGTGCGGACCAACTGGCAAGTGTCTTCACTGATATTTTCAACCGCGCCCTGAAAGAGTCTGTAATACCTACATGTTTCAAGCAGACCACCATAGTCCATGTGCCCAAGGAAGCGAAGGTAACCTGCCTAAATGACTACCTCCCCGTAGCACTCATGTTGGTAGCCATGAAGTGCTTTGAAAGTCTGGTCATGGCTCACTTCAACACCATCATCCTGGAAACCCTAGACCCACTTCAATTTGCATACTGTCCCAACAGATCCACAGATGATGCAATAACAATCGCACTCCACACTGTCCTTTCCCACCTGGACAAAAGGAACATCTATTTGAGAATGCTGTTCATTGACTACAGCTCAGCGTTCAACACCCTAGTGTCCACAAAGCTCATCACTAAGCTAAGGACTCTAGGACTAAACACCTCCCTCTGCAACTGTTTTTTTTATTTTTTTTTATTTTTTTATTTCAGCTTTATTTAACCAGGTAGGCTAGTTGAGAACAAGTTCTCATTTGCAACTGCGACCTGGCCAAGATAAAGCATAGCAGTGTGAACAGACAACAACACAGAGTTACACATGGAGTAAACAATAAACAAGTCAATAACATGGTAGAAAAAAGAGAATCTATATACAATGTGTGCAAAAGGCATGAGGTAGGCAATAAATCGAGTAATTACAATTTAGCAGATTAACACTGGAGTGATAAATCATCAGATGATCATGTGCAAGAAGAGATACTGGTGTGCAAAAGAGCAGAAAAGTAAATAAATAAAAGCAGTATGGGGGTGAGGTAGGTAAATTGGGTGGGTAGTTTACAGATGGACTGTGTACAGCTGCAGCGATCGGTTAGCTGCTCGGATAGCAGATTTTTAAAGTTGTTGAGGGAGATAAAAGTCTCCAAATTCAGAGATTTTTGCAATTCGTTCCAGTCGCAGGCAGCAGAGAACTGGAAGGAAAGGCGTCCAAATGAGGTTTTGGCTTTAGGGATGATCAGTGAGATACACCTGCTGGAGCGCGTGCTACGGGTGGGTGTAGCCATCGTGACCAGTGAACTGAGATAAGGCGGCACTACCTAGCATAGCCTTTCTGGACTTCCTGATGGGCAACTCCCAGGTGGTAAGCGTAGGCAACAACACATTTGCCACAATGATCCTCAACACAGGGTCCCCACAGGGGTGCATGGTTAGTCCCCTCCTGTACTCCCTGTACACCCACGACTGCATGGCCAAGCACGACTCCAACACCATCGTTAAGTTTGCTGATGACTCAATGGTGGTAGGCCTGATCACCGACAACGATGAGACAGCCTATAGGGAGGAGGTCAGAGACCTGGCAGTGTGGTGCCAAAACAACAGCCTCTCCCTCAACGTGTGCAAGACAAAGGAGATGATTGTGGACTGCAGGAAAAGGATCACCGAACACGCCCCCATTCACATCGACGGGCTGTAGTGGAGCGGGTTGAGAGTGTCAAGTTCCTTGGTGTGCACATCACTAACAAAATATCATGGTCCAAACATACCAAGACAGTCGTGAAGAGACCACGACAACACCTTTTCCCCCTCAGGAGATTGAAAAGATTTAGCATAGGTCCCCAGATCCTCAAAAAGTTATACAGCTGCACCATTGAGAACATCCTGACTGGTTGCATCACCACCTGGTATGGCAACTGCTCGGCATCTGACCGTAAGGCGCTACAGAGGGTAGTGCATCACTGGTGCCAAACTTCCTGCCATCCAGGACCTATATACTAGGCGGTGTCAGAGGAAGGTCCCAAAAAATAGTCAAAGACATAGACTGTTCTCCCTGCTACCGCACTGCCCCTTAACAGCTTCTACCCCCAAGCCATAAGACTGCTGAACAATTAATTAAATGGCCACCCGGGTTATTTTTCATTGACACCCCCCCTTAGTTTTTACACTGCTGCTACTTGCTGTTTATTATCTATGCATAGTCACTTTACCCCTACCTACATGTACAAATGATCTCAACTAACCTGTACCCCTGCACATTGACTCGGTACCGGTACCCCCTCCATATAGCCTCATTATTGATATTTTATTGTATTACTATTTTTCACTTTAGTTTATTTAGTAAATATTTTCTTAACTCTATTTTCTTAAATCTGCATTGTTGGTTAAGGGCTTGTAAGTAACCATTTCAGGTTGACACCTCTTGTATTCGGTGCATGTGACAAATAAAATTAGATAAATTAAGTCAATCTCTCCTCTACTTCGAGCCATGAGTGATTGACATGCATATTATTAATGTTAGCTCTCCGTGTACATTTTAGGGCCAGCCGTGCTGCGCTGTTCTGAGCCAATTGTAAGTCCCTCTTTGTGGCACCTGTCAATAGTGTTATTAATTAAGGCAGAGCGCTTTATTATGGACTGACTTCTCCCCATCTTAGCTAATGTTCCATCAGCATGTTTTGACCATTATAGTTTACAATCCAGGGTTACTCCAAGCAGTCAACTTTCCACATTATTAATTACAAGATTTAGATGAGGTTTATGGTTTAGTGAATGATTTATCCCAAATACAATGCTTTTAGTCTTTGAAATATTTAGGACTAACTTATTTCTTGCCACCCATTCTGAAACTGACTGCAGCACTTTGTTAAGTGTTGCAGTGATTTCACTCGCTATAATAGCTGACGTGTATAGTGTTGAGTCATCCGCATACATAGACACTCTGTTTTTACTTAAATCCAGTGGCATGTCATTAGTAAATATTGAAAAAAGTAAGGGGCCTAGACAGCTGCCCTGGGGAATGCCTGATTCTAACTTCATTATGTTGGAAAGGCTTCCATTAAATAACACCCTGTTCTGTTAGACAGGTAACTCTTTATAGACAATATAGCAGGGGGTGTAAAGCCATAACACATACGTTTTTACAACAGCAGACTATGATTGATAATGTCAAAAGCCGCACTGAAGTCTAACAAAACAGCTCCCACAATTTTATTATCATAATTTTCTCTCAGCCAATCATCAGTCATTTGTGTAATGTTGTGCAAGTTGAATGCCTTTCCTTATAAGCATGCTGAAAGTCTGTTGTCAATTGGTTTACTGTAAAATAGATATGTTATCCCCCTCTTCAAAGGGGGGGACACTCTTGACCCAAACAGCTACAGACCTATATCTATCCTACCCTGCCTTTCTAAGGTCTTCGAAAGCCAAGTCAACAAACAGATTACCGACCATTTCGAATCCCACCATACCTTCTCCGCTATGCAATCTGGTTTCAGAGCTGGTCATGGGTGCACCTCAGCCACGCTCAAGGTCATAAACGATATCTTAACCGCCATCGATAGGAAACAATACTGTGCAGCCATATTCATTGACCTGGCCAAGGCTTTTGACTCTGTCAATCATCACATCCTCATCGGCAGACTCGACAGCCTTGGTTTCTCTAATGATTGCCTCGCCTGGTTCACCAACTACTTCTCTGATCGAGTTCAGTGTGTCAAATCGGAGGGTCTGTTGTCTGGACCTCTGGCAGTCTCCATGGGGGTGCCACAGGGTTCAATTCTTGGACCAACTCTCTTCTCTGTATACATCAATGATGTCGCTCTTGCTGCTGGTGAGTCTCTGATCCACCTCTACGCAGACGACACTATTCTGTATACTTCTGGCCCTTCTTTTGACACTGTGTTAACAACCCTCCAGGCGAGCTTCAATGCCATACAACTCTCCTTCCGTGGCCTCCAATTGCTCTTAAATACAAGTAAAACTAAATGCATGCTCTTCAACCGATCGCTGCCTGCACCTGCCCGCCTGTCCAACATCACTACTCTGGACGGCTATGACTTAGAATATGTGGACAACTACAAATACCTAGGTGTCTGGTTAGACTGTAAACTCTCCTTCCAGACTCACATCAAACATCTCCAATCCAAAGTTAAATCTAGAATTGGCTTCCTATTCCGCAACAAAGCATCCTTCACTCATGCTGCCAAACATACCCTTGTAAAACTGACCATCCTACCAATCCTCGACTTCGGTGATGTCATTTACAAAATAGCCTCCAAAACCCTACTCAATAAATTGGATGCAGTCTATCACAGTGCCATCCGTTTTGTCACCAAAGCCCCATATACTACCCACCACTGCGACCTGTACACTCTCGTTGGCTGGCCCTCGCTTCATACTCGTCGCCAAACCCACTGGCTCCAGGTCATCTACAAAACCCTGCTAGGTAAAGTCCCCCCTTATCTCAGCTCGCTGGTCACCATAGCAGCACCTACCTGTAGCACGCGCTCCAGCAGGTATATCTCTCTGGTCACCCCCAAAACCAATTCTTCCTTTGGCCGCCTCTCCTTCCAGTTCTCTGCTTCCAATGACTGGAATGAACTACAAAAATCTCTGAAACTGGAAACACTTATCTCCCTCACTAGCTTAAGCACCAGCTGTCAGAGCAGCTCATAGATTACTGCACCTGTACATAGCCCATCTATAATTTAGCCCAAACAACTACCTCTTTACCTACTGTATTTATTTATTTTGCTCCTTTGCACCCCATTATTTATATCTCTACTTTGCACCTTCTTCCACTGCAAACCAACCATTCCAGTGTTTATTTTTTATTTTTTACTTGCTATATTGTATTTACTTTGCCACCATGGCCTTTTTTTATATTTTTATTTATATATATATTTTATTTGCCTTCACCTCCCTTATCTCACCTCACTTGCTCACATTGTATACAGACTTATTTTTCACTGTATTATTGACTGTATGTTTGTTTTACTCCATGTGTAACTATGTGTTGTTGTATGTGTCGAACTGCTTTGCTTAATCTTGGCCAGGTCGCAATTGTAAATGAGAACGTGTTCTCAATTTGCCTACCTGGTTAAATAAAGGTGAAATAAATAAAAAATAAAAAACTGTAAAATAGCATTGTATGTTGTCAAACACACATTTTTTCAAAGGTTTACAAAGGGTTGGTGACAGGTTTGGGTGTGCAAGTTCACATTTCAAACGGGTAATTTTCAAGAGATACCAGTACCTGTTACTTTATTGGTATTTTGAGAATGTTCAACTTGTGGATGTCTCTGAAAACAACAGCACAGATAACTATAGAATTAAGTTAGATCCAAACGTGCAACGATTGGTTTCTGAGTTCTAAAATCTCTACATTTAATTAACAAATCATATTTAATAACTCCAACTCAATTCTGCTTGATTGAAACGCCAGGCAGAATGGTTAGCTTTTTTGTCATTTCTACAATAATAATAAGACATTTCAAAAGAAGGAAGAGAAAACCAATTAATAATATGAGTAATTGAAAAGGCCGTCATTGAAAATCTCATTGAACACTTAAAAGCTTATTTATCTTTTTAAAGGTTCCACAATAATAACAGAGGGGCCTTGATCAAAAACAAAAAACTAAGGACCAACAAACGATAAACCTTGGAAAACTCATTGCCATTACAGGCTGATTTCACATCATTAATAGCATCAGGAAAATAGAACATTCAGAAATGTTTCCACTTAAAAGAAGGAAAGCTTTTGGCCTTAATTGACACGTTTTTTTCTCAGATTCTCTGATAGAGGGTTACAAACAATTGAGAGGTAACATGGCAAGGAAGAGAGAAATGCATGCAAAACTGCAACGCTGCGAGCCAGCCTACAACGCTGTGTGCTGCCTGCCTGCCTGGCACAGAGAAAGAATGTTTAGGTCTGGGTGGACTTAGAGCAGTTCAGATTACCCCAGTTGCTGTAATAATCACACATTAGCAATTACAGTTGTGGTTTCTTGCACGGGGCCCTTTTTGTCATGCTTGCTTGGTTTCAATTTGGGGCTTTCAGTATGTATTCTAGAGACATTCCAAAGTTCAGCCAGTGGGTCTAATAAATACTGTGCTGTTTGGTTTGTGTGGGACAGATAAAATAAGTGAAGTGGAGGGAATCATATTATTAAGGATGAGATGTAGGCCTGTGTGTGGTTCATGCTGGTCTCAACAAAAGCATGAAACATGTAGCCTAAACGTGATATCCGTTGTGGATATAAGGGTGACAAATGTGTTTTTAATGTGATCAAAGTAGAACGGCATGCTTTTTTACTTACTTCAATAAAGATAAGGAAATTGACGTGAACTGCAATTCTAATCATGTGGCATGAAGAGGCTTACCGCTTGTGTGCTATAAACGTCTCCAGTTTCACTATGGGTCAAAGTGACCAGAGAATTAACAATCAAGTTCAGGTGAATTTACCACCTAGGGGTTAGGGTACAGATCTACGATCAAGTTTCACTTCCAATGACTAGGAGGCTTGTCACTCACTCCGTATCACTGCACTGACCAGACAGAGGATCACTACTCTTATCCCTGACAGTTTTCACAACAAACCGGAAGAAATCCATCCATATAATTATTTGTCTATTAAATAAGTTGACCTGTGCATGCCCATATAGAACAGCTCATTCCGCAGCGGTTTCCCCTGGCTGACTAGCTGGATTGTATGCTTGAGGAGATAGATTTGGGGGGAGGGTCTTTAGTAGTCTGGGGCTCAAAGAATACTCCAACCGGTGGACCTTTATCTATTATCTGCTGCAGAAACATGCTGTGTAATCCTTGGCTACCCTTTGATAAAAGCTGTTTTGATTATGCCATGTGTCAAGTCCCTGAAGAACTGAATTATTAGCTGAAGATTAGAGCCAGCAAATATTCTACTAGCATTGTCTTAAAGGACTGTTTGAGTTTATGATACAAATAAGACGAGGCTAACACACCTCATAGTTTGCTTTTCATTAACCCTAAGAAGCTACCTAGAGCCTTTGGGTATTGGTCACAAATTTATCACACAACTCCTCTGAACCTGGGAGACCTGTGTAAACCATTTATAATGCTTCCTCCAACACCAGCAGTGAGTTAATGGGCACTATCACTGTCTTTGTAGGGGTTACACTGACATATTATAACTTATAGTTAATATGACAGGCCAATGTTGTTTCTCATCTGGCTGGGGTTGTAGAGATTTCTTTATCTTGAAAGCACTAAGTAACACTTATGTCCATCTGAGTTAAAATACGTCAGAAGATGGAACTTTGCCACATCTGATTTGTAGAAAAAAGAGGGATTCAATCAAATGTATAAATCGCTAAATTATCCAAGATACAGTATGACAGAATATGTTGCTCGTATCATTCTTTGTCTCCCTCTAGTGTTCAGAAGCCTAGCAGGTTAAACCCAGCAGGTTCAATTGTGAGTGTGTGAGAGTGTTTGTGTATGTGTGTGTGTGTGTGTGTGTGCACACAAGCAGGGGTTATACATTTAAAAGGAAGATTCTCTGAAGAGGGATTGTTGTATGTGGAGCTTCACCATGGCACCTGCAAACAAAGCCCGGTCCAGCCTGCTCGCTCTCTCTAACACACACATACACAAACACACACACTCATCAACCTTTGGGATCTGACAGCTAAGCATGAAAGCAAAGGCGAAACTGAAGCTGAAAATTGCAGTGCGGCGACAGAGAGGAGGTAGCTATCAGTGGGCTTCGGCTGAAACCTCATCGCTGGGATAGGGTTTCCACCGTGTTTTCATGCCCAGGTCAGCTGACCGTGGCCCCAGGGCTCTATTGGACGCCCTGCTCACAACCCCCCGTAATGATGTAACCAGAGTGTGTGGGAACCAGAGTTCTGTGGCACACTGTGTGATAAATACTACTTTCCCACTCCTGTGCCCGAGAATGGACGCAAATTAATCTGACCGTCTTAGTCCTGCCACTGGTTATCACGAAATCCAACCTGTGAGTGTGTGTGTGGTGTGTGTATATGACTGAGTGAATGAGTGAATGAGAGAGAGAAAGAGTGGGAAAATAGTAGGAGGGAAGAGAGGAAGAGAAATAGAAAGAGTGGGTGAGAGGTAGAGGGGAGACTTGTGCTCCCCTTTTTCACAGTTTCTCAAACAACCCAATCAAGACACTAGACACTACATCTTCAGAATAGTGATTCACTTCAATTCCACAGCCATGGCCTTGTTCATATCTGGCCACAAAACATGAGCAGCATGTCCTCAGTGTCAGCACTCCCACAGCACAGTATTCCCCGCTATCTTCCCTTCGCTGCTTCAGAGACGCACCACAAAAGTAAGTGGACACATGCATGTCAAACATCTCATTCCAAAATCATGGGCATTAATAAGGAGTTGGTCCCCCCTTTGCTGCTATAACAGTCTGCACTTTTCTGGGAAGGCTTTCCACTAGATGTTGGAACATTGCTGCGGGGACTTGCTTCCATTCAGTCACAAGAGCATTAGTGAAGTCGGGCACTGATGTTGGGGCGATTAGGTCTGGCTTGCAGTCAGCGTTCCAATTCATCCTAAAGGCATTCGATAGGGTTGAGGTCAGGGCTCTGTACAGGCCAGTCAAGTTCTTCACCCCCGATCTCCACAAACCATTTCTGTATGGACCTCGCTTTGTGCACGGGGGCATTGTAATGCGAAACAGGAAAGGGCCTTCCCCAAACTGTTGCCACAAAGTTGGAAGCACAGAATCGTCTAGAATGCCATTGGATGCTATAGCGTTAAGATTTCCCTTCACTGGAACTAAGGGACCTAGCACGAATCATGAAAAACAGCCCCAGGCCATTATTCCTCCTCCACCAAACTTTACACTTGGCACATGCATTCCGGCAAGTAGCGTTCTCCTGGCATCCGCCAAACCCAGATTTGTCCATCGGCCTGCCAGATGGTGAAGCGTGATTCATCACTCCAGAAAGCGTGTTTCCAATGCTACAGAGTCCAATGGCGGCGAGCTTTGCACCACTTCAGCTGACGCTTCGTATTGCTCATCCTGATTTTAGGCTCGTGTGCGGCTGCTCGGCCATCGAAAACCATTTCATGAAGCTCCCGACGGACAGTTCTTGTGTTGATGTTGCTTCCAGACGCAGTTTTTAACTTGGTAGTGAATGTTGCAACCAAGGACAGATGATTTTTACACGCTATGGACTTCAGCACTCTGTGGTCTCATTCTATGAGCTTGTGTGGCCTACCACTTCGTGGCTGAGCCGTTGTTGCTCCTAGTCATTTCCATTTCACAATAACAGCACTTAAGGTTTACCGAGGCAGCTCCAATAGGGCAAAAATGTTATGCGCTGACTTGTTGCCACGTTGAAAGTAACTGAGCTCAGTAAGGCCAATAGTAAAGGGCTTACATGTGTTACATATATATATACTGCCAATCTCTGTCTAAGGAGATTGCATGGCTCTGTGCTCAATTTTGTACACCTGTCAGCAACGGGTGTGCCTGAAATGTATTTTTGTATATATAGTGTATCCCATGGCTAATTGCAACAACATTTCCTGCCTCTCATGAATCCAGCTTTTAGTATAAAGGGAAATTAAGTAGAAAATAACCAGGATCCTCAAGCTTAATGAGAAAATGCCTCCTTAGATACTTGGTAGCCGTGAGTACTGATGCTCTCCTCATCCTCAATGCATTCTATTACAGCAGGCAGATTAACAGAGGCTGCGGGTAGAGTACAGCAGGACCATGGAGCCCTTCTCGCTGTGTAAGTCTGTCTGCATCCAGATGTCCTGTTCAATCAGCTTCTTCTTCATTTCCCCCAACATCAGATACTTGTAATTGCTTAAAGTTCACTTCACACAGGTAAATACATGATGCAATGAACTATGGAGAACAGAAAAGCCAACTCCTGATAGATAAGTGCACTACAGTTCACCGGTCCCAAATCATAAACATTACTCTGGAACAAGATATCTAGTACAAGGAATACATTCACAACAGTCCCAAACTAATAGTGTTACTGTAGGAGTCGACTGTAATGCCTTCTGTGTATTTATGTTACCGGAATGACATCCATATTCGCAGGTAGAGGTGAGTTGATATTACAGTATAGCCACTAGTTTTACTTGGCATTGGCAGTTTTAAAACTCGTAATTGCATATCATGCAGTTAAAGCGCAATAACAGTCATTAGAAAAAATAAGCATGGGAGGTGTTGTATTTGTGTTGTTTGCTTACAGTAGAGTGGTACAGGTAATAATACCAGTAATTTCACATGAACAACCCTTAATGAGCAGAGCTGTTTACACCACAGGCCGGGTGGACTATTAACATGTTTTGAGCCTAAAAAAACTGCCCAAAATGTGAGCTGAAGTAGGCTACTCCACAGTTAGATACTGATGTCAGGATTTGTAACTTGACTTGTGTCCTCGCAGCAAGAGTGGTCTACTTATCAAATATAGCAGGGTTCATAACGAGCAGCCCGTAGGCCAGATTTGGCCCACAGGTGATTTTCTTTGGCTTCCAAAGTTTTCTGAGCAAAACATTTTCATTGTTATGGGGGAGGAGGGGGGACATAAAAGACAGTAAAAATACCAGCAAATCAGCTCCAAGTGATTTTCATTTAGGAAATTTGTTCCAAAGTATTCCTATGCATAATAGAGGGATATATTTGATCAAATGCAAATGTGAGCAAGGTTTAAAATGGTTATGTTTTAGTAAAATATTATAATGCGGTACATTTTCAGTCTACAAAATGTTTGTAATTATCTTCCAGCCTCCTTACCATCCGCTCAACACAAAATCAGCCTGTGGCTGAATCTAGTTGATGATATCTGAAAAATAGGCTAGTGGACAATCCTCAAAAGAATATACAATGCGTTCAGAAAGTACTCATACCCCTTGACATATTTCACATTTTGTTGTGTTACAGCCTGAATTTAAAATGTTTGCACATTTATTGAAAATAAAATACAGAAATATTACATTTACATAGGTACTCACAACTCTGAGTCAATGCATGTTTGAATCAACATTGTCAGCGGTTACAGCTGTGAGTCTTTCTGGATCTAAGTCTCTAATTCTTCAAGCTCTGTCAAGCTGGTTGTTGGTCATTGCTAGACAGCCATTTCAGACATTTCAAGTATTTCCATAGATTTTCAAGCTGATTTAAGTCAAAATTATAAATAGGCCACTCAGGAACATTCAATGTCATCCTGGTAAGTAACTCCAATGTATATTTGGCTTTGTCTTTTAGGTTATTGTCCTGCGAAAGGTGAATTTGTCTCCCAGTGTCTGTTGGAAGCAGACTTTATCGAATTTTGCCTGTGCTTAGATCTATTCGATTTCTTTGTGTCCTGAAAAACTCCCTAGTCCTTGCCAATGACAAGCATACCCATAACATGAGACAGCCAGCACCATGCTTGAAAATATGAAGAGTGGTACTCAGTCATGTCTTGTGTTGGATTTGCACCAAATATAATGCTTTGTATTCAGGACATAAAGTTATTATGTTTGCCATATTGTTTTACAGTTTTACTTTAGTGCCTTATTGCAAACAGGATGCATGTTTTTTTCTGAACAGGCTTCCTTCTTTTCACCCGTCATTTAGGTTAGTATTGTGCAGTCTTAGAAAAAAAGGCTTCCGAAAGGGTTCTGCGGCTGTCCCCATAGGAGAAGCATTTTTGGTTCTAGGTAGAACCCTTTTTGGTTCCAGGAGGAACTCGTTAGGTTTTGTGGAAAGGGTTATACATGGAACAAAAAAAGGGTTTGACCTGGAACCAAAAGGGATTCTTCAAAGGTTTCTCCTATGAGGATAGCCGAATAACCCTTTTTGGTTCTAGATAGATTAATAACTTCACCATGCTCAGAGAAATATTCAATGTTTGCTTTTATTACCCATTTACCCATAGCTACCCTTCTTTGTGAGGCATTGGAAAACCTCCCTGGTCTTTGTTGTTGAATCTGTGTTTGAAATTCACTGATCGACTGAGGGATCTTACATATAATTGTATGTGTGGGGTAAGAGACGTCATGTCAAACATGATGCAACTTATTATGTGACTTGTTAAGCAATTTTTTACTCCTGAAGTTATTTAGAATTGCCATAACAAAGGGGTTGAATACTTATTGAACTCAAGACATTTCAGCTTTTAATTTTTTATTAATTTGTAAACCTTTTTTTTTTAACATTTGATTGGTTGTCATACTTGAGTAAAAGTGAAGATACAGTACATTAATAGAAAATGACTCAAGTAAAAGTGATATACCTCGGGTAGCTTTGTTATACCTCAGTAGCCTGAGATTTGTTTGGGGGGCCCCTACCTCGCGGTAAAACATTTTAGTAACCCCCCTCTTAGATATTGTGACCCCCCCTTAACTCAAACAGTGCAGAATCACTCCTGGCTGGAATGCAATATTGCTCTGATTTAGCAAAAATGTGGAACACACGTAGACAATTGTCTATCCTACATTCACAAACAGCATTAGGATATCTTAAAGTATTTTGTAAATATAGACCTGTAAACACACAGATACAAAAAGTGGGAAATATCAACTGCTAATATTTATGATGAATGTAAACCTACATTATCTTAGCTGTTCAATAGGCAACTTTCTAAGTAAAATGTGCTCTCATTCCCTCGTTCATGGTCCTGCCTGACCAAAATGGATACAGTTACAGATTTTTGATGTTGTGGCTTTTGTAACCAGCTCTAAGGCAAGTGGTGTCAGACACTGAAAACTGTCATTGTTATCTGTACTTTACTTTTTCTATTTTTAAAACTTGTACTTTTACTCCACTATATTCCTAAAGAAAATATACACTTTTTACTCCCATACATGTTCCCTGACACTCTAAAGTACTCGTTACATTTCGAATGATCAGGTAGAACAGCAAAAGGGCCCTATTCACACACCTATCAATGTAACGTGTTGTCATCCCTACTGCCTCTGATCTGGCAGACAAAAAGAAAGAAATACTGCTTCTGTAAATCATGTCTGAGTGTTGGAGTGTGCCCCTGTCTGTCCGTAAAATAAAAAAACAAGAACATGTTGTCGTCTGGTTTACCTAATAAGGAATTTGATGTATAGCATTTACTTGAACTTTTAATCAAGTATGCCAATTGAGTAGTTTTTCCACCACTGGCCCACTCCCCCACCAGTCCTCTCCTCAGATAGGTACTAGAGACAGAGACACCATGGAACTGGACTGCCACATGTCAGAAGGTCATTCAACAGCAAAAATGCTGTCTGGAAATTGCTGGCCTAAAACTGTGCTATGTCCCTCACAACCAACTCTTCTTAATCATAGTCTATGACCTAACTACACTTTAACTAACCTGAGGTCACCCTCACCGGTTCAATTACACTCCTCATCTCCTGCTGTGCATGCTCCAGTCTGCAATCAATACCAACCACTCACAGTTAATATGGGCCAAATTTTCATCCTATCTGACTTCCAAAGGAATATAAAGAAATATGTAGGACGTGACTTGCAGAACATTTTACCACATTCAACATAAAAAACCCTGTCACGTTCGTAGTATGGAGGAAGAGAGGAGGACCAAGGCGCAGCGTGATAGTAATACATTCTTCTATTTATTTACCGAAACGAAGAACACTTAAACAAACTATGCAAAACAACAAACGAACGTGAAGCTATATATTAAACAAGTGCAGACACAGGCAACTTACATATAGACAATGACCCACGAAATCCCTAAAGAATATGGCTGCCTAAATATGGTTCCCAATCAGAGACAATGATAAACAGCTGCCTCTAATTGAGAACCAATCTAGGCACCATAGCATACAAACACCTAGACTAGAAAACACCCCATAAACATACAAAACCCCTAGACAAGACAAAACACATAAATCCCCCATGTCACACCCTGACCTAACCAAAATAATAAAGAAAACAAAGATAACTAAGGCCAGGGCGTGACAAACCCATAGGCCAATAAGACGTTGTTTGTGATAGCCGTTCACAGACTTTCTTTCACAACCAGATAACCAACCATTCCATTACTGGAGTATCCTCAGCATCGTTTAGGCTGGGATACCATTCCAGCTAGTCAATGGGTCTCTTTGGTATGCAAGCAGCATCCAGTGACTGTCTATAGTGACCTGTAGAAATGGAAACTGATCACGCCACAGCCACTATACCCCGCCAGTCATACAAGAAGGATACTACCCTTGTCGTTGCAGCTTGACCAGAATGATTAGTACAAGCTTTTCAGGCTCCAGAAATACAACTACCATTGGCTACTTTCCATGGTTACTTTCCTGTAACTTGGTTACGCTAATGTTTGCTTGTGTCGTGAAAGGCTTGTTATTATATTTTGTGGAATTGTCCGTTGTTGATATGCTGTACTGTAAGTGTGTGAATGAGTTCAAAACATGAAAAACTTGTTGGCTTTGGCTATTCAAACACAACAGAGGCATGGCAGTGCCATTCATAGTCCTAGATATACCAAGAGCCATATAAAACCATTTTAAAGACGGAATGACACAATAAAAAATGTTGGCCATATTGGATTCAGAATATAATTGATTCACACCAACAGTCTTTATAAACATGAGTGTTGTACACAATTCTGAAAAGAATGTCTCTTATTTAGAAAATTCTTATTTAAAGGTGATTTCATCTCCATCAAATGTTAATATGTCAGCCATATTAGATTTTGGAGACCATATTCGATTTGAGGCAAGAAAATATGTGATTGGCCCTTTGACTTAATTGCAAGATAAAGGGCTAAAGGTACAAAAGCTTATAAGGAACTTTGAACATTTCAAGGACTGAGCCCAATTGTTTTCCTTAGAGCCAAAGATAATGGCCACAACATCAGGAAAATGTCAGGCAAATTTTACTTGGAAAATTGTCTATTGAAAAGCTAACAAAAAGTTAACTTTACATATATCATAAGTATTCATATTTCCGTCTATTGCAGCTGTGTGTTTACAGGTCTCCAGTGCCTTCAGAAAATATTCACATCCCTTTCACATTTTGTTGTGTTAGAGCCTGAATTTAAAATGGATTAAATTGAGACGTTGTGTCACTGGCCTACACACAATACCCCATAATGTCAAGGTGGAATTATGTTTGTAGACATTTTTTCAAATTAATTTAAAATGAAAAGCTGAAATGTCTTGAGTTCAATAAGTATTCAACCCCTACGTTATGGTAAGCCTAAATAAGTTCAGGACTAAATTTGCTTAACAACTCACATAATAAGTTGCATGGACTCACTCTGTGTGCAATAATAATGTTTGACATGGTTTCTGAATGACTACCTCATCTCTGTACCAAACACATACAATTGTCTGTAAGGAGTAAGGAGTATCTGTAAGCAGTGAATTTCAAACACAGATTCAACAACAAAGACCAGAGAGGTTTTCCAATGTTTCATAAAGAAGTGTACTATTGGTAGATGGGCAGACATTGAATACTCATTTTTTATTTAATTTTATTTAACCTTTATTGTGAAGTTATTGTGAAGTTATTAGTTACACTTTGGATGGTATATTACTACAAACACACAGACGTCCTTCCTAACTCAGCTGTGATAGGAGAAAACTGAGGATGAATTAACATCATGTAGTTACTTGTAAGGACTGGGTGTCGGAGTGCGAAGTCAGGCGCAGGAAAACAGAGGATTCAATAACAATGTTCCTTTAATGAAACACGGAGAACTTCGGCCACCCCACTTGACACTGGGTGCTCAATGTAAACTGCCCCAGACACGGGGAACGAAAACAGTCCAGTAACAAACTCGAACATACAACAAACATGTATCGTCCGAACAAACACCAAGCTTACAAACTAACAATCCCGCACAAAGAAACAGGTGGGCCAGCTGACTGATAAAGCCCAACTAATTAAGAATAAACACAAAACAGGTGTAACCAATAAACACATAAGGAGGGGGAGGAAAGGATCAGTGGCAGCTAATAGGCTGGTGACGACGACCGCCGAGCGCCACCCGAACGGGAAGGAGAGCCTGCCTCGGTTGGAGTCGTGACATTACTCCACACTCTTGTAAAAGAAGATGCCATCTACAACCAAAAAGGTTATAAAAAATATTCCAAAACATGCATCCTGTTTGCAATACGGCACTAAAGTAAAGCTGAAAAAATATGGCAAAGAAAATAACTTTATGTCCTGAATACAAAGCGCTTTGTTTGGGGCAAATCCAACACAAGACATCACTGAGTACCACTCTTCAGATTTTCAAGCATGGTGTTGGCTGCATCTTGTTACAGCTAAGCTTGTCATCTGCAATGACTGGGGAGTTTTTTTAGGATAAAAGAAACAAATAGAGCTAAGCACAGACAAAATCCTAGAGTTCAGTCTACTTTCCAACAGACACTGGGAAACAAATTCACCTTTAAGCTGGACAGTAACCTAAAAACTACACCAAATATACACTGGAGTTGCTTACCAAGACAACACGGAATGTTCCTAGTTACAGTTGAGAATATTGTGCAAATATTGTAAAATACAGGTGTGTAAAGCTCTTAGAGACAGAAAGCTCTTAACCAGAAAGACTCACAGCTGTATTTTTTATTTTATTTCACCTTTATTTAACTAGGCAAGTCAGTTAAGTTATCCCCAAAGCCAACTCCTCCTTTGGCCGGCTTTCCTTCCAGTTCTCTGCTGTCAATGACTGGAACGAATTGCAAGAATCACTGAAGCTGGAGTCTTATATCTCCCTCACTAACTTTAAGCATCAGCTGTCAGAGCAGCTTACCGATCATTGCGCCTGTACACAGCCCATCTGTAAATAGCCCACCCAACTACCCCATCCCCATATTGTTATTCATTTTTTGCTCCTTTGCACCCCAGTATCTCTACTTGCACATTCATCTTCTGCACATCTATCACTCCAGTGTTTAATTGCTAAATTGTAATTATTTGACCTCAATGGCCTATTTATTGCCTTACCTCCCTGATCTTACTACATTTGCACACACTGTATATAGATTTTTCTATTGTGTTATTGACTGTATGTTTGTCTATCCCATGTGTAACTCTGTGTTGTTTGTGTCACCCTGCTTTGCTTTATCTTGGCCAGGTCAGAGTTGTAAAAGAGAACTTGTTCTCAACTGGCCTACCTGGTTAAATAAAGGTGAAATAAAATAAAAAATACAAAAAAGAACAAATTCTTGTTTACAATGACGGCCTACCAGGGAACAGTGTGTTAACTGCCTTGTTCAGGGGGCGAATTACAGATTGTTACCTAGTCAGATCAGGGATTCAATCCAGCAACCTTTTGGTTACTTGCCCAACGCTTTAACCACTACGCTACCTGCTACCAAAGGTAGCATGTATTGACTCAGGGTTGTGAATTCTTAAGTAAATTAGATATTTCTGTATTTAATTTACAATAAATTAGCAAAAATGTCTATAAACATGTTTTCACTTTCTTATTTTGGGGTTTTGTGTGTAGATGGGTGAGAGAAAAAAACATATTTAATCCATTTTGAATTCAGGCTGTAACACAACAAAATGTGGAATAAGTCAAGGGGTATGAATACTCTCTGAAGGCACTGTATATTTCCAAGATGCATGAAGATATCCTTATATTGTATGTGTATGTAGGGTAAACAGCTGACTACTTGTATTTTAAATTCAAACAATATCAGAACTTGCAATATTGGGTTAAATGAGCTTATGTGGAATTATTCTGCACTGATTGAGGTAAACGGGTGTGTCATAATGTCTATGAACGTAACCATTTTTGCAGTAAAACATTTTTACACAACCATGCATTTTATATATGGGAGACCTTAGAGATATGGTAAAACATGGTTGTGTTTTGTTATACCTCAGGTAAGAGTATCTCAACATTTAGGGGACCTTGCCACTAGCCTAATAGTGGACCATGTCAGATTTACTCATGGAAATCCAATCAAATAAATTAACTTAGTCATATAATGGAAAATATTATTTAAATGACATATTGCATTTGAAAAGGCGTCAGCCCAAATTAATAAAAGGAGTTCCTGTGCCCTCCAGGCATTCCCTGTGGCAGCCCTCACAGCCAAATTATATAAGGCTATTCCAATATTGAGGAGACTCGTTTCTTTCACTGCACTTGTTGACTGGGTCGTGTTACAGGGGGTAGGGTATACGACATGTCCGAGCCACCCTACAGAAAGGGTTAATACTCATCTGCCTCCTCCTCCTACTGATTCTGCTGAACCTCCTCCACCCCTCCTCCAGCCTCCACCCCATCCTTCCCTCAGTTCCGAGAGTGCACCCCCACAGTCTTGGCCAATCCTGACCTTAATTAATACAAGCCTGGGTGGAAATGGGAACGCGGCCGGCTCTCAGGCCCTGGCCTCCCTCTGAGCCGCTCTCTGGGGTAATGAGAGAGCTGCGCATCGGGGGTTGCCAGCTGAGGGGAAGGGGTCACTGGGAATGGATTTGCAGGCCTTCAATGAGAAGCCCCTCCATGCTGAGAGAAGATGGCCTGCTTTCGGACACCTGGTCATTAACATTGCTAATTAGTGGCCATTAATCAGCCCTGTGTGTGAGAGTGTGCATGTGTGTGTGTGTGTGTCACAAGCTCAGTGTGGAGATTCCTGTTAAGACAAAGATTACTCAATACCAAAAATAGCTGGATGTGGTGTTAGGATAGACAACAGTTCCCCATCTGCACCACAGGTAGGCAGAAAATAGTGTGAGACACAACAGCCCCCCTCCAGGGCTGAATCAATTAACTATTATTAATGAAATGGCACTCTGATCAGCACTAACCCACTTGAGAGGCTGGGAAGAGAGTCTATTATTTTGAGGGATCAGCCAACCATGGTCTGTTTTGATATACTTTAAATTATCTACGGAGTATTTTCAGTTGGTGACCTTGATCAGAAATAATAATGGGCCTATAACAATAAATAAAATGTTAAATTAGACAACAATAACATTACAAACAGTTGGACTTAGCTCATGAGGCATTTACAACTTATATTCTTCAAGAATCATGAATTTATAAATCCAGAAATGGTTGGAGCAACTGCGGATTTCCCCTTTAATCCAAACATATGGCCTCTATTTTCACTTGGGTATAATCTGGAACATGTGGTTATTGATCAGCAGAGCAGTTTCAAAGGATCATCTTTTAGTGATGCAATCTTGTTAACCAACATGCATCTCTTCAAATGGACATTTGACCTGGTGATGTGGCGAGGCACCAAGATTCACAAAAGGTAAAAAGAAAAACAATTCTTGTAGCATATGCAAAAAGTGTCGTAGCCCATGCAATAAGAATCGTAGCCCATGCAAAAAGTGTCGTAGCCCATGCAAAAAGCGTCGTAGCCCATGCAAAAAGAATCGTAGCCCATGCAAAAAGTGTCGTAGCCCATGCAAAAAGTGTCGTAGCCCATGCAAAAAGAATCGTAGCCCATGCAAATAGTGTCGTAGCCCATGCAAAAAGTATCGTAGCCCATGCAAAAAGTGTCGTAGCCCATGCAAAAAGTGTCGAAGCCCATGCAAAAAGTATCGTAGCCCATGCAAAAAGTGTCGTAGCCCATGCAAAAAGTGTCGAAGCCCATGCAAAAAGTGTCGAAGCCCATGCAAAAAGTATCGTAGCCCATGCAAAAAGTGGCACCATAGCGCCGTGTCTTATCTTACTCTCCCAATTTAAATTTTTTCTGCCTCTCGCTTGCTTTCTATCCATCCCTTTTTCCTCTACATCCTCAAAATTGAGTTTTACTCGCTTTGATATGATTTATGTGATTTCCCTGTTGAATAGGCTGGGGCAGATTACAATGACCAAATGAGAAAAAAATTGCATTCTGGTACAGAGTCATACAGATGGAGTACATTCTTCCGTTTTTCTCATGACAGATTGCTTGTGAAATTAGTGAGGCGAGCTGGTAAAATGCTAATGAGAGAGATGCATCAATGAGCTGTGTCATCCCTGGGGTGGGGGGGGGGGGGGGCTCACAAGGGGCACAAGAATTTGCTTTAGCGCTGGGGACAGCAGCTTAAATCCACCGTGGCCCCCTTAGCGAGCAAGCGCATTCCTTCAGTTTCAGGGGGGAGCTAAATCCCCCGAAAGTATTCACAGCACTGGAAAACAACTTAACCCACGCCACACGACACACAGAGGGTTCTTTTGATTGGTCCGTTCAGCTTCTGGGATAAATAAACTGAAATGGTTGCAGACAACTCAGAGAGAAGCATGCCATCCATCGCACAACACAGCTGTTCCCTGGAAGTCTTACTGCAGAAGCATTAATTATTAGGAAATGCCACAACAGGCCAACTCTCCTCAAAGAAAGCAAACTGCTGAATCCAAAAACATGTTCTACCTGTATTTACACAGGTACATGAATAGAATTTCTTTAGGTACATATTATATACTGTATACAGTAAAAAAAATTAAAGAATTGCTTAGTTTATCGACAGAATAAAACTGTATTTTTCCTGTATAGCTGTATGAAAAAGAAACCTCTGTGTGGCTGATGAAACGATGAGATAGAGGCGAGAGGCAGACGCAGCTCAACCCCCTCATTTAATCATCAGGCGAGGCCTTGAAGGGAAGAGCTCTATGGTAGACAAAAACACTCACTGCCGGTAGCCTATTCGTCAGACTTCAGCTCAAGTTGATGACCATGCCACTACGGCAAGAAAGGAACTCATAGAATAGTGCAAGATTCAAATTGAACCAACAAATGTCCTTGGACAAGAAAAACACACACACGCACACCATCTCACCCTCTCTCTACCCCCACTCTCTCTCTCTTTTTTCCCCCTCTCTCTCTTTCTCGCACACACACACTCACACGAAGGATGGAACAATAGCCTTGCTGATGCAGACCTGTCTGGCTTCATGCAACTAATTAATGCAGAGGTCCGTGTTTGCTGAGGACACTGCCATTGGAGGGGGAGAAATGGGGCCCTGGCAGCTTGTATCTCAGCAATTACAGTGTGAATTGCATGAGAGGATTACATGGAGTGCTTGAGGGAGCCAGGCTGCCTCATCTTGAGTACCAAAAACAGCTGCTTAGGGCCCATGCACCTGCTTGTTAACAGACCATTTTCACCTTCACCGCCATCTGAAACAAGAACATTCTCATTTTTTTTAGACACATAGTCATCCTCAATGGTCTTCCAGCAGGAGGAAAGAAAGAGGTCTGAGAAATAAGGCCTGAATGAGGCTGGCAGTGTAAGTGGTTGGAGGTAAGGGGGGTTGGAGTGGAGGCTCCGTAAGAAAGTGCTCTAGTTATAGTGGGCATTTTGGTAGCGAAACTGTGTTAAAACTGTCTTAAAAATGTTTGTTTTTCCATGATTATTTTCAACAGACATTAGTTTAAAGAGCAAATGAACCAAAATAACAACTTCTCTTCTTGAAAATTGCCTATGTGGCATCAATATGAGTCAGAAACATTTATTCTAGTGTCAAAATTGACTATGACGTGTAAATAGGATCATTTTGGCCATAAAGTCAGTCCAAAACTGAGATTTGCGAGATTTAAGGAATCTAGTATATAACAGCTTTCCTTGGGTTGTGTTTATTTAAATCCTGCCCACATTCCCACAGCTGGCAGCACAACCTGGTCGTAATGCCCACTAAACAAATGTGGGCGGAACACACACAGACTGTGGTCAATTTGGTTTCACTTTGGATATCCTTATTGTTCTAGTTAAGGACCATCAATAAATTACACAAAGTACTGTACATGGGACAATATTTACAAATGTCAATAGCTCTAAAGACTCCAACCAACCTCAAACCACTATAACTTGTAGAAATGCATTTACAAAGCCTTTAAATTAGAAAACTTAAAGAACATGCAACATGAAAATATTGTCCCATTTACATTGTGTAATTTATTGACAGTTCCTAACTAGCCCCACAGAGATAGGCTATCCAAAGTCAAACTCATTTTGCACACACCGGCCTGCTGAAGCTAATTGGCAAAAGAAGTTGGCTATCTTGCTAGCTAGCCTATATTATTTCCAGATACAAGACCTGGTTAAACAGTTTCAAGTTATTAGAAGGGTGAGTAACTGTAACTGTGTACTGTTTTGTCAGAGTGAATGCACAAATGCTTCCCAAATGTGAATACACACAAGAGATACCCACATCTACTGTAAGCACGCCTCCAAGATCCAAATCTCATTCTCAGTCGCATTTCCTAATAAAGAGTATTAAAAATGAGGCTTAATCAGTCAGTTCAGTCCCCCTTTAAGTCCCACAGTGTACTGTAAAGTGTCTCTCAACCTAATATGGTGGAACCCCCTGCCCCTGGGACTGCGCCCCTCTCAATGGCACCACTGGTAGCAGGACTATGGTGCATATCTAGAGTGACCAGATTTAGCGACAAACATACAGTAGCCAGGCTCTCCTTTGACAGTTACAATGTAAATGAGATGCTGGAATGAATGGTAAAGTCCCACCTACTCCCCCTGCTTTCTGTCTCCCAAGTCCTGTGGATCAACATACGCTTGGCTGTGCGTGCAGTGCATAGCAATGAGGCAGTGGCTACAGTAAAATAAGAAAAGATAAAGAGACAGCCAGAGTCTGGCCAGGCAGCCACGTGTCTGAGCAGAAACTGAGATTGACACTGCTGCAACCTGCTGGATTAGGAATCTGCTATGAACAAACTTCTTAAATCTAATAATCACCAGTTTTCCACTGATTGTCGAATAATTAATTAAGAACATCACATTACCAATTCATAACCAACAAGGCAAAATACAATAGCTGTACAATTTAATTGCCATTGTCAACAATTTAAAACAGTGTTTTAAAAAAAAGGACAAGTTCACTTATTTGTTTTATCAAATCTGTATTTTAGATGTAAATGGCATGTTATAGAAGTGTCAAGACACTTTTTTTGCGATTTCACTTGGTTTTGTGAAACTTAGACTTCCGCGTGCTTGTTCTGCAGTTGCAGGGGCACAGACAAAACATGAACAAAGGTTCCAAGAACAGCCAAACACGTCATTTTAGAAACATCAATGCTCTCAGTATAGTGATGGAGGTCTTTAGATGTTGAAAATTTGAAATTGTGTCTTTCTGAACTTTATCTGCCTCATATATTCCATTTTGTTGGACTCTAGCGATACTTCTCCGTGTAGTCCACGCATGTGAACATGGAAAAGTATGGCTCGAGTCAAACAAATTAGAATATAATTTTGTGTATAAAGTTAGTAATTAGGGATGTGACAAACGGACAGTTATATTTTTTCATTTATCAGTTTTCCGATAAAACTATAATAAAAATCCATAAAATTCCACATTAATTCACAATGCAGCTGCCAGCAACGGTTTGTGTCTCATGGTGCGTTCCTTTCAGATGGTTAAGCATTGTACCTGTTCTACCATTACTGTATCTCAATTCCACTTCGCAAAGTTTGCATTTCCTTCTCATTTAACTTCTCAAAGTATTGCCATACAGGACTTTTCTGCTTTCGCTTGCCTTTCTCTGC
The DNA here is from genome assembly GCF_029448725.1 of Salvelinus fontinalis. Taxonomy (NCBI): domain Eukaryota; kingdom Metazoa; phylum Chordata; class Actinopteri; order Salmoniformes; family Salmonidae; genus Salvelinus; species Salvelinus fontinalis. Next base: position 18,581,352 of record NC_074669.1, read on the forward strand.
CATTTTTCCAACTGTTAACGACGATGACGTAGAGGTGAAGAACTTCAAAAGAATTGAGTCCTCGACTCCTTGCACGTCGACTCCCGGTGTCGACTCCCATTTATGAGTGTCAAGATTCGATTCCTCAAGGAGGAGTAGACTTTACTGTAAAATGCTTACTTAGAAGCCATTTCTCAACAATGCAGAGTTAAAAAGTACTTTCATTTTTTTGTGTGCTAAATGTATAAAAATGAAAATAGTAACACAATAAAATAACAATAAATTAGGCTATTCATAGGTTTCACCTCCAACACTCGATCGCGTCATGCCATTTGTTATGAACGTTCTCAAGCCGCCCTTTATCGGTGACACCATAGTTGTGCCTCAAAGTGGTGATACGCCTAGTCATTCTGGACGGAGGCTAACTACTGTTTTCTCTAAATTACACTATATTGCCTGGAAATACGATGACATAGCTAAAGTACTCAAATATTTAGTAGGAAACAACTTTTACAGCATTATCATGTTGTCAAATTTACTCTAGACAGATGGCAATGTTGTCATTAGCTAGCAAAGTTTGTCAAAAATAGCTAGCAATGCCAAAGTTACCTAGCTAAAATCTGGTGGCCTCCCTTTAATCTTAGCTAGCTAGCTAACTTTATACTGCATCTGAAGTCAATGTGGTGACATCAAAATAATGACAAAAGGTTTTCCTACTAATTATTTGCCTCCTTTTGAATTTTATTGTATTTACAAGCCACTGTCATGCACTTTAGATGAAATCTTCATCAACGCTCATTGACAATGCATTGAGTAGAATGCTCAGTTGGGCATCAGTCCAAAACAAACTTTCAAAACAATATTGTGATGAAACATGCAATCCATGAATATACAATGAGTACCGGTACTGAGTCAATGTGCAGGGGTATGAGGTAATTGAGGTAATATGTACAGTTGAAGTCGGAAGTTTACATACACTTGGGTTGGGGTCATTAAAACTAGTTTTTCAACCATACCACAAATTTCTTGTTAACAAACTATAGTTTTGGCAAGTCGATTAGGACATCTACTTTGTGCATGACACAAGTCATTTTTCCAACAATTGTTTACAGACAGATGATTTCACTTATAAATCACTGTATAACAATTCCAGTGTGTTAGAAGTTTACATACACTAAGTTGACTGTGCCTTTAAACAGCTTGGAAAATTCCAGAAAATTATGTCATGCCTTTAAAAGCTTTTGATAGGCTAATTAACATCATTTGAGTCAATTGAAAGTGTACCTGTGGATGTATTTCAAGGTCTACCTTCAAACTCAGTGCCTCTTTGCTTGACATCATGGGGAAATCAAAAGAAATCAGCAAAGACCTCCGAACATTTTTTTTAGACCTCCACAAGTCTGGTTCATCCTTGGGAGCGATTTCCAAACGCCTGAAGGTACCACGTTCATCTGTACAAACAATAGTACGCAAGTATAAACACCATGGGACCACGCAGCCGTCATACTACTCAGGAAGGAGACGCGTTCTGTCTCCTAGAGATGAACGTACTTTGATGCGAAAAGTGCAAATCAATCCCAGAACAATAGCAAAGGACCATGTGAAGATGCTGGAGGAAACAGGTACAAAAGTATCTATTTCCACAGTAAAACGAGTCCTAAATCGACAACCTGAAAGGCCGCTCAGCAAGGAAGAAGACACTGCTCCAAAACCGACATAAAAAAGCAAGACTACGGTTTGCAACTACACATGGGGAAAAAGATGGTACTTTTTGGAGAAATGTCCTCTGGTGTGATAAAACAAAAATATGACTTTTTGGCCATAATGACCATCGTTATGTTTGGAGGAAAAAGGGTGAGGATTGCAAGCCGAAGAACACCATCCCAACCGTGAAGCACGGGGGTGGCAGCATCATGTTATGGGGGGGCTTTGCTGCAGGAAGGACTGGTGCACTTCACAAAATAGATGGCATCTTGAGGAAAGAAAATTATGTCGATATATTGAAGCAACATCTCCAAACATCAGTCAGGAAGTTAAAGCTTGGTCGCAAATGGGTCTTCCAAATGGACAATGACCCCAAGCATACTTCCAAAGTTGTGACAAAATGGCTTAAGGACAACAAAGTTAAGGTAATGGAGTGGCCATCACAAAGCCCTGACCTCAATCCAATAGAACATTTGTGGGCAGAACTGAAAAAGTTTGTGCGAGCAAGGAGGCCTACAAACCTGACTCAGTTACACTAGCTCTGTCAGGAGGAATGGGACAAAATTCACCCAATTGTGGGAAGCTGGTGGAAGGCTACCTGAAGCATTTGACCCAAGTTAAACAATTTAAAGGCAATGCTACCAAATACCAATTGAGTGTATGTAAACTTCTGACCCAATGGGAATGTGATGAAAGAAATAAAATCTGAAAGAAATCCTTCTCTCTACTATTATTCTGACATTTCACATTCTTAAAATAAATTGGTGATCCTAACTGACCTAAGAGAGGGAATTTTTACTTGGATTAAATGTCAAGAATTGTGAAAAACTGAGTTTAATGTATTTGGCTAAGGTGTATGTAAACCTCCGACTTCAACCGTATATATAGGTAGGGGGGAAAGTGACTAGGCAATCAGGATAGATAATAAACAGGGGTGAATGTAAATAGTCCGGGTAGCCATTTGATTCAAATTTTAATGACTTGGGGTTAGAAGCTGTTCAGGAGCCTTTTGGTCCCAGACCTGGCATTGCGGTACCACTTGTCGTGAGGTAGCAGAGAGAACAGTCTATGACTTGGGTGGCTGGAGTCTTTGAACATGTTTATGGCCTTCCTCTGACACCACCTGGTATAAAGGTTCTGGATGGCAAGGAGCTCGGCCCCAGTGATGTACTGGGCTGTACGCACTACCCTCTGTAGCGCCTTGCTGTCGCCATACCAAGCAGTGATGCAGCCAATCAAGATGTTCTCAATGGTGGAGATGTATAACTTTTTAAAGATCTGAGGGCTCATACCAAATATTTTTAGCCTCCCAAGGTGGAAGAGGTGTTGTCTTGTCCTCTTCACGGCTGTATTGGTGTGTCTCGAACATAATATGTCCTTAGTGATGTGGACACTGAGGAACTTGAAGTTAATCCTTTCCACTACAGCCCTGTCGATGTGAATGGGGGTGTGCTCGGCCCTCTGCTTCCTGTAGTCCATGATCAACTCCTTTTTCTTGCTCACGTTGAGGGGGAGGTTGTCGCATCATTAGCGAAGAGCAAGCACATGCGAGCCAGCTGCGTGGGAAAGAGAGGAGGGGGCAGGCAGAAAGAAGGTCTTGGTAATCTGTATCTCAAAATATCTTGTCTTGCGTGCCTCGCAAATTCACCAAAGTAGCCTAAAGTTCACCTCTTCCTCTCTGGATTTATTTAAATTACACAACTTTCCACAGACTTTTATAGTCTACCATCTAGTTAGGCTATAACTTGGAAAATAATATGCTTTGTGATGACTACACTGTGATTCAACATTTTGTGGGGGGTAAAAAAACAAAAAAAACATTGTTTTTCGGTTTGGGAGTTTCTTAACTTCAAGGATTCGGACTTCATACACCTATTCGGAATGACATAGTTTCATGTGTACAAAAGTCAAAACCTGCGTCAATATACGGAGAGCGTTGCTTTTTCTAAAACAACGTACTTGGGTATTTTGGGGGCCTTTGTTCATGTCCTATATGTACATCTGTAACTGCAGAACGATCATGAGGAAGTCTAATTGCTAGTGGGGTAAGTTTCATAAAACCAATACAAGTGAAATCGCCCAAAAACGTGTCTGGACACGTCTACAATATGCCATTTATATCCAAAATACAGATGTGGTAAAAAGAAAAGTGAACTTGTCCTTTAAAGCTCATCTGTGATGTAACTGCACATTGCTTCTATCTACTATATGCGTGGCATTGAAAACAAGGCCCAGTCTAGCCCAACCAACCCCTCCTGCCATTCCAATCAGGGATTAAAGGTTCAAAATGAGAGGGAGGGAGGGGAAGAGTATTACACACACACCATTCACATGATGCCACCAATATCAAACCAGCTACTAATACACTTACTCACTGATCTGGGCCAACTCATTAAAAGTTTTGGGACAAATTATTGTGCTTAGTAAAGGTGTCTATTGGAGGTGGGAACGAATGGGGAGTAAGGGGGAGGTAACGAAGGAGTAGGGGTGGCACAGGTGTTTAGATCAGCTTAAAAATAATAAACCCCCTCCCCTCTGGGAGTTCCCCTTTCACAAGTCCCCTGCTTTTCTTCCCAGCTGTTAAGAGCTACCTTGAACAGCTAATTCCTCACGTGATTGGCCTTTACGAGTGGTGCTGAGTCTTAACCCGGGCCTTGGAGGGGTGATTTGTGGATGACCATGTGAATAACCTTGTTAGGGCCCATATTTCACTTCACACCCAATTAAGAGACGCAGTTACTACTTCACACTTTTCCCAGGAGAATGCTTTATTGACCAGCATTAAAAATGTAACCAAGGGAGCCTAAAGGCAATCACAGATCCCTATAAAGCCTGTTGGCTGTGTGGAGTCTCTGCTTTATTCAGGCCATTAGCACACACTATTCATATAAGCACACAGCACAGTCAACTGGGAGGTACTGTATGCAAAGGCTGATGTGTAATATGCAAATGCTTTATTACGCAACAGTTTCAATTACAACATTGTTACAGTTTGATGAATACAACATTTCCATAATTCACTGCAACGTGAATCACATTGACAATACAATCACAATAATATATATATATATATTGGTCTTAAACATCTACAACATTAAGTAACATCTTTCAAGCTTTTCCTTGATCCAATTTCCTGGCTGGTTTAATTATTCCATTAGGGTGGTTAAACTGCCATTAAGGCCCTTTAGTCACTAATGGTTTATCACTCAACCAATTACAATCTTTGGCAAGTGCTATTATTTCAGTTAGCTGACACATCTATGAACGATATCGCTGTTAATCTCAAAAATATGAAGACAGCATCAAGACAACGGTGCTGTTGCTGATCATAATCCAAATAAATGACTATATTCACAAGGTTGTTTTTCCCCATTCCCTGTATGAGGAGACTAAGGAAAGGAAGCGACTCTCTCTGACCTCTACAAGCTCCACTCTAGCCTTCATAGCTAGGTTTATTGCTACTTTTAGCAATTCATAGTAAAAAGGAAGCTCTATTTTGCATCTCATTTAGGGCAGGCACAATTACAGTATAATCCTGTAACCAATGACCTGCATTGCTTGCTGTTTGGGGGTTTTAGGCTGGGTTTCTGTACAGCACTTTGAGATATCAGCTGATGTAAGAAGGGCTATATAAATACATTTGATTTTGATTATGGATGAAAACCGTCATGAAATTCAAATACCTGTCTTAACTGTTTCCAAACTATATTTTTTTATTTTGTGGAACGAACAGCTGACTGAAGACGAGACGGCTGGCCATTCATGCTGTCGAGTCAGTTTCCGCAGTATCAAAGTGATGAAAGTTGGATGCTCCTTGCTGAAACAAACAAGGTGTTGTAGCAAACAAGTCTTTGGTTGCCTAGGTAACGCCCCCCTCCTGCAGCAGAAGCACATGAAGTCAGAAGCGTCTTTAAAAATATTTTTAAACAATTATAAAGGTGAACAGCACTGCAGACAACAGTGAGGCAGGCAGGAGTCTCTCTTTGGACCGGAACAGGGATGCAGGGAAAGGGTTTCTCAGCACTGCCTGCGATGGACAGCTGTTACGCATGTCTGCTCTGCTTGCAGAGTCACGCTTTGTTTGCTAATGCCTGGGAACCCACTGTATGTCCAGGTGAGCAAACGCTGACTATTCCATGTTTCAGAACAAGCGGAGGGCGAGGCAGCTCAATCCCTCCTCTTTCATCTCTCAATACAAGCAGTCATCCAGGCGGCATTTCAAAAACTTAGCACAGACAATAGACGCTGCTGGATGAGCAGGGAGGGGGTTAAGGATTCTAGAAATCAACATGGGAAATGGAGAAATCTGTGACAGCCTGTCAACTTGTCAACATGATTAACACTAATAATGACACAACTCCGTGTATATGTTGACAACTTGTTCAAAGCTGTGCTGTTTGGACGTCTTCATGAGTGGCAAGTGGCAGAGACTTTAAAGATGGCATAAACTGTCTTGTGGTGACTGACTGACTCAGCTGAGAGTGTTGCTTTGGTGATTGCTGTGTGTGTGTGTGTGTGTGTGGGAGGGGGGGGGGGGTCACTCCCCTGGCCTCCAGCTTCTGTTCAAACAGTGTTCTCTCTTTACGAGTTGGGGGGTACAGCATCCTCCCCCAAACAGGCATCGAAAAGAATGACCTAAGTCTAACCTTTATTGACACAAACTTCAAAACACAGGCCTTTACTCGGCTCCTCATTGTGCAAATGAAGGTTATTACGTCAACTGATCAGCAAACTATAGGAAACTGTTGTTGTATCCCAAACAATAGCAAATTAGGAGGTAAATGTGACCAAGCGTAAGCATTAAGTGGTTTTGAAACTTGATACAAGTACAGCAATGAATAAGTAGATAAGGTCCAAAAGCAACCAAATATCTATGAAAGGAGAAATGTAAAAAACAGAATGCTATTCATGCTTGATTCTGAAGATGAGTATGATTTTGCATTTTGACAAACACTAAACCCAATAATTATTCTCATTTTGTCACATCAAATTACCTAGTATAACTACATAAAAATGTATCACAATTACATCTTTGAGAAACTAGTAATCTGTGGGAAATGAGGGGAGTTATAATCTGCTCCATGGCATATTGCTCTCATATTCCATCACATCATTACATTAACTTACTGCTTTTAGTAATTCAAGTAAAGGCTACTTTGAACTAGCATAATGATTATGATGATCATCATCTCAATGTTTTACACCATATTATTGTGTGAGCAATTTAAACATACGAGTGCTTCTATGTCAAAGTAGTCAGAAATGAATAGAGCGTTTTAACCATGTAAAATGTTCTAATCAAGCAGGTGGGTTGTTTGACAGGCTGCTATGTCAACTTGCATTTAGAATAGGTTATATTACAGTTCAATGAACTAAGAGTAGAGTAACGAGAATATTTTCAAGTGTAGGGATATGTAGTCCAATCATGTGCTAATTTCTGGCCTCAGTTGTTTAGTTAACATATTGGACAATGTTTCAAATCTCTACACAATCCAAAGATTCAGAGACAGAATGAAAATCTAAAATCTAGGTTTATTGCTTTAGCTGGCTGTGGATTTCACCACAGCTTTTGTTCCTTCCAACATTTGCATAGTTGAAACAGTGTCGTTGGCTCGGATAACGTTATCATTGTCACACATTTCTATTAGGCAGGTTAGCTAAGAATTCAAGTTACACACATTACATTGAAAAGTGTGCTGTCTTTTAGGACAATTACACACTGCAATCTTAAACAGTTTACTTGGCTAATGCTTTTCATGGCAGCAGCAATCCAAGACTTGTGTAAGAGCTCAAGATAGGTCCATCTTGAATAATAATCTCACCAGACAGGAGTTGGGAAGGGAAAAGAAGTGATTTAACAATGAGCATGTTTATTTTTAATTTCTACCGTGACTTACTAAGACAAAAAGCTCAAAATAACCTAGGCACAATGTTTTGAAGTACTGGTTGCCATCAAACATGGCAGCCATCCAAAAGGTCATGTAGGTCAGCCCAGAGTTCTGGAATAAGTGTCCCCAAAATTGAGTGTCTGCTTCACTTAGACTGACTGTCGCTTGTAATTGCAACTGTCATCATCAATTAAGAAGGAATGCAGCACAACACAATTTAAGGCCATTGCTTAACGTTGCATCCATCCATCCACAGGTCAACTACAACCAACACTCGCTCCTCTTCAGTATGGATCAACAACATACAGATGTAGCATCTTAGTTTGACCTACTGTATACTGTCACAGCAAAATAATCCCGCAGCAACAGGATTTGAACATTTAGTCCATAATGTTGCTTGGTTTGTGGTTAAGCTAATAGCATGCCCACTGTAGGCTACATGAATAGTGTAGTACTTTAATTATAACAGTGTGTTAGCGTCGGTAAAAAATAAATACAATAAATACTGGTTGGCAACAATATTATGACTGTTGTGTACACAACAAGACCTGATCATAGTTAATTAAACATTTTGAAATCAAAACACATAAACAATTTGAAAAGCAACAAAAAATCTTAACCAAAAGTGCAAAACCATGAAAACTTTGCTGTTAATATTGCTCCAATAAGAATATCAATCCAGTCTGCAAACCTGACAATCAGTTGAACAGCCAGCTGACAAAATGCACTAAGAAGAAGCACAACAAAGATCCATATGTCATTGGTTTGTGTGCCAGCACACCACTTGGTCTCTAAGAGGTCTAAGAAATCCTGTTGCTAGGTTTTACATGTTGGAAACCATCCAACAGCTCATGGAGAAGTGGACTGTTGGTCTGTGAATTTATCCACATAGACATCAACACCGTCATATTTACAATGCAAACTGGGACTGAGACTGAATGCATCACTACGGCTGGGCAACTTCAGAGGAGCTAGCCTAAACACACGTTGAGGGGACAATTCCTTTGACACCATTAATCTTTAATTATAATATCTAATTACTCAACCTATTTACTTGTCAGGAGTTCAGTTGGTAAACTCACAGTGGGGAACAGCCGCTTAGCAACCCTTCCTGGCCCCTACTTTGCCCTCCCAGCAGTGTCGGCGTGGCTGGTTGCTTCACCTGCCCAGCAGCAAGCTGTCCCAGGAATGTCCCAGGCTTGTCTGGGGCCCTCCCTCCACGTCATGATTAATGCACAGGCCTCTGCAGGGTCACACTCCATGGGCACAGCCTGAAACAGAAAGAGACCAGCCTTGGGTGGTGTCCAGGAGCATCCGCTGCAGACGCAGATATTTGGGCAAACAATTTAGTGGCCCATGAGGACGGCTCACATCTCGTTGAAAAAGATGAGTACTACAGATAACTGCCCAAAAAAAACTAATTAGGACCAGACTTAGAGAACGCCTCAGTAAGGTAAAAAAAAAATATAGAAGTGATACAAATGTGTACATGGCTGTTTCTTTTGTATTGTTGTTTTTATTATTATGTATATTATTATTATTTTACTAATAGACATTGACACACTTTTCTAGTATTGACACTTTTTTTTCAAGCAATATTCTCATCTTGAATTTCCTATTCTTTTGTTTTATATATATACTTCCATGATTGGTTTCATTGACTCCCCGCTTGTACAAACCCATATTTACCCATTTTTACAACTTCTGATGACCAAAGATTGACTTGGAGAGGATTAGCTTGAGCAAAGTGAGGTGTAGAATCTTTGATCTATAATAATATTCTTGGCCAAATAATAGGCGTTGTGCAATCAAGATTCAGAGAGCTACGCCTCTCCTTGACTCAAGTGATCCCTTTGACAAAACATGTGCACACAATCAGACAATGATTGATTGATTGATTGATTGATTGGAGACACCTTGTGTCAAATATAGAACATTTCCTAGGATTTTCTACCTGCACTAGTCGGATAATTCTGGAAATTACAGTAAAAGCACAGTGCTATCATGAAAAAAACAAGGCCCTAGCCATGGCTAAAGCTTTTTGAAATATTTTATGGATAACAACATGTAAATGACTCAAGAAAATGTATACTTTCTTTACAGTGAACTTCTAACCACATCACAATAGGCTGTGATGGGCCAAACGACACAACACTATTGTAATCATCATCACACACAGATGATTTATCAATCTTGTTAGACAAAAAAATATATCTTTCCTGACATTTCAGATTTCTCACGTGTGCGCAGGCTTTTGATTCAGAGCCTCGCTGTTGTTGCAACTCACTCTCCTCCAGAGTTGAGAGCTCATACAATTTTTTACACCCTGTATGTGTGGAGGCCATCCGACTGCTAAACAACACAACAGCCACACACTAACACTGGGGAGGCCGGATAAACTAAGCTAAGCTAAGCCAAGAGGAAGCCCTACACAGCCGCTAAAAAATTGTCTGTGAACATCACTGGATTGATGAACTGTTAAATCCTAAAGATGACAAGCTCAAACAAAATTATATTTTTTCCAAAAGAGAGCTAAGGCAAACTTAGAGGTTTTTGTGCCAGTTGTTGACATGGATGAAACAGGAGAAAGCTTTTGAGCACCCATAAACCAATATTTACCTGAGTTGAGGGTAACAAGTTCAAGATTATTTTGATATCAGGTGTCCTTCCTTCAGTGCTAAGCTGACTGAAAACAACATGCATTCTATCATCCCTGAAATGAATTGAGTTTTAGCAGGGGACTTTGTTGAAGGTTCTGTTGAACCTATCAGAATTTCCGCTTGCACTCCAGAGGGATTAGGGTCCTTAAAAGCATGGTAGTTCTCTAGCAGCCAAAAAGCAAACAAACAAGAAAATAATTTCCATACACACAGCTGCCATAGTCATGCCTTTCCTGGACTTGCTGCCGTAGTCACGCAGGTTCCTAACCACAAGCCATCTGTTGGCAACATCAATCCACACGGCCAATTGTTACTGTACACCTGTATGGAACTTGTGATCTTTTACCCACCTCCGACAGCACTTACAAACCAGAGCACCGTGGAAAATGATGTCACTTGTAGCCATGTGTATGTGTTTGTGTGTGTGTGTGAGAATAAATTAAAATGTTTCTCTACAAACAAGTACGGACACATACACACACACACACACACACGGACACACACACACGGACACACAGATACAGTGTCAGGGAGTTTCAAAACAGCAGGCACAAAATGTGCAGAAGAGCACTGGGGCTCGACACACCACACAAGAGGAGCTGAAAAATCAATTTAGCTAAGCAAACAATCTCTCATGTAATGATGCCTAGTTATCCATTTATGTCATATCAGTCTAGCTGAGCCGGGAGAGTGAGCTGCTATATGTGACATTCGACCATTGATTTGCACCACTGCTGTTATTTTCCCCTCGACAACCCTCAACTCTCTGAAGTATATTTAGCCGCAATAAGGGCTCCCCTGTGAGCATTGGGGCTTTTGGGTCGTTGTTTTGCTGTTTTGCGTGGACATAGAAGAAAGAGTTTGGCTTCAGATATCGTTGACTTACGCCGTATTTCTTTTGATTTCATTATTGTTATGAGCGAATAATGAATCTACAGACAAGGAGTATTGTTCTGATTTCCCCTCTGGTTTCTGAGAAGATAGGAACTTCAAAATAAGAACTATAACAAGTTGCCTATATTTCATCTGAAATACAATGGAATTTATAAAATACTGCACAATTATATTTGTCTAAAACCCTTTCCAAATATTTATTTTCAAGTGTTTTTATTTATGATTTCTTAACCACAAGAAGCTGGGCAATGCAATAGACTGATCGTGCAGCTACCATAATCCTACAACCAAGTTGCTTAAGTTATTCTTGATGTCCTTAATATCTGCAATTTTGAGTATAGAACATAATACATTATCGAAAACGATCCTATTCGGTGGTTTCAACAGTTCTGACATTTGGTGTATAACAGGGTAAAACTGAGGTTGGTGGAAGACTGATCCTGTTAAGGCCTATCTATTATGTAGGCTACCGTGATTCACACACGTTTGCTTGATTTGTCTGCAGAACAATTGTAAATAAAATGTAATTACAAATCAGAATTCACATCCAATCTGAAAATAAGAAGGGTCAAGAGATTGTCAACTATCTCTGTGTAGGAATTTGGAAAAACCATGACCCTAAAACCACTAGATTAGATCATAGATAGATATAATAGTTTGATTATAAATCCTCCGCCAGACTGATTTCATGTTAAAGTAGTGACATAAAATAATAATGTGAGAAGTGAATGCCACATTCTGTAGTGCAGTAATATGCTACATGTTTTATATTGCTGCCTTTATCTGTTCATTGATGAGTATACAGTGCCATCTGCTGGTTTAGGAGAGATGGGACTGTGGAGATGATTCATTGTTAAGGATTGTTAGGGATGGATCGAAATTCACAGGGTGGGTACCTTGAGGAAAATGGGGGAGGGTCATGCTTCTTCAATTTCAGTGAAGGGGAGGGTTTAGTATTTTTTTAAATCTAGTCCAGGGAAGGGTCATGTCATTTGTAATTGATGAAATGTCTATATTTCTAAGTGTTTAAGATTTAGATGCTTATGAGGCTATATATCGATGTGTGCACGATGCCACCCCTCATCTCTGATTCTCCGCTGGGCGCGCAATATCAAGTGCACCTATAGGGTATTTAGTGTGGTCTCAATCAAATGATCAATAGCCTACAGGCTACGAAGTGCATGCTCGGAAAAGCACAGAGCAAAGTTATATTTCTAAGACAGCTGCTGGGATAGTGTAAATTATATATATTTTTTAAATGACCCTTATTTTAGCAGGTAAGTTGACTGAGAACACATTCCCATTTACAGCAACGACCTGGGGAATAGTTACAGGGGAGAGGAGGGGGATGAATGAACCAATTGGAAGTTGGGGATGATTAGGTGGCCATGACTGTATGAGGACCAGATTGTAATTTCTGTCATTTGTGTGGTATTAAAAAAGATTCTGCTAATATGTAAAATGACACAGAATTGCATGAAATACGATGATAGACTCATGCAAGGCTTTTACTATAAAGGAGATCTTTCCACCCCTACTCTTTTCCACAGTGGTCTGCAAACCCACAACCTTCTGGCCCGCAGCCCTGTACACTAATAACATTCCTGTGTTGCCATGTAATGCTTGCAGAACGAAGAACAGTTTCTTAAACTGCATATCTAAGCCTGTGGTCTGTCCATGAAGTGAGGGTAAATGGTAGGCATGTTCTCTGATATCCACTTTATGTTTTAATTATTATTTTGGCTATTTTTAAAATTTTATATTTAACCTTTATTTAACTAGGCAAGTCAGGTAAGAACAAATTCTTATTTACAATGACGGCCTACACCGTCCAAACCCGGACGACACTGGGCCAATTGTGCTCTGCCCGATCACGGCCGGTTGTGATATAGCCTAGATTCAAACCAGGGTGTCTGTAGTGACGCCTCTAGCACTGAGATGCAGTGTCTTAGACCGCTGCGCCACTCGGGAGCAAGGGTCACTTGTTTCAAGCGTTCAGGGAGGGTTTAGGTCAAATATAATTTGCGGAAGGGAAGGCCATCCATTTTCATTTCAGAGAGGTCCGATTTTCTCCATGCAACCCTTATGATAAATAACGTTCACTCCCTTACCCATATACTATTTCTTTGCCCAGAGTTAACTAGTAGCTAATATTTTGGATTCTTGTTTAGATTTATGTGCAAGTGTTTATTCAGAATGTAAAGATGAACATTAATTAAATTCAGAACAAGGCATGCAAGATTATAAACAGAAATAAAGTAAAACCTAAAAATGTGCTCTGAAAGAGTCAGGCCTATCTCCCCTCTAACAAATAGGAATTGAAGAGGATTAAAACTACTTGTGAAGATAAAAAAATATATATATATAATTTAATACTAGAAAGAAATGGATGGCTTGCTTCCTGCAGCCACTACATATGCCAGACAACATTTTTTACCTATTTACCTGATGTGGGAGACTGGCACAGACATGTGTTATGTTCAAAGCCTGCTTCCCAACCTGCTTGCCTTTAATTCCAGTGTTTAGTGGAGAGTGTAGTCTCCTCTGGAAAAAAGCAGGACCTAAACTATGGGTGAAGAGTGTGATTAGATCTATGTGATATTAGACTCGCACCACAGCTTGGTTGGCTGTCTCTACATTTGATATAGGTATATCTCAGAATGAAACAGAATAAAAAACACAAACAGAATACACAGCACTATCCCAGTTAGCACATTTGGTTCCTTGGAAATTGTGGGAACGTACGTTTTTGGTTTTCCATTGGTTCTGCGAACGAAGCCATAAGTTTCCTGACAGATAAAATGCTCTGAAAACGGAAGTGAACATTTCTCCTGTTCTGGGAACGTACATTTTTAGGTTGCAGGAAGATTATGCTAACTTTTTACTATGGTTCTGAAAAAGGAAATTCGAGATTATTCTTAGGTTTTTGAAGAACTTAAAACTTTCACTGAATGTTTCAATAAGACTTTCAATAACACTGCTTGCTTAGTTGTTTTAGGCCCCTTTAAAATCCGTAAAATGTTTCCCTGATTCCATTTTCTCCATTTTGTTTTCCCAGTTTGACATTTTTTGAAGAAAAACAAAATTGGGGGGGGGGGGGGGGGGTTCTCTCAATCTCTCAATATCACACTTTTTAATGGAAAACAACAAAATGGGATGTTCTGTCACGCCCTGGCCTTAGTATTATTTGTTTTCTTTATTATTTTTGTTAGGTCAGGGTGTGACATGGGGATTGTTTGTGTTTTGTCGGTTTTGGGTGATTATATGGTAAAGGGGGTGTTGGGTGTAGTGTATGGGTTTGTGTTGAGTGCATGTGTCTAGCTGTGTCTATGTTGGTTTAGTTGTCTAGGAGAGTCTATGGTTGCCTGAATGAGTTCCCAATTAGAGACAGCTGATTTCTGTTGTCTCTGATTGGGAGCCATATTTAGGGTAGCCATAGGCTTTCATTTGATTGTGGGTAATTGTCTATGTGATACGTTTGTAGCCTGTGTGTGCACATCGTTATTTAGCTTCACGATCGTTTATTGTTTTGGTTAGTTCGTAAGTGTGTTTGTTTCGTTTTTGCCTTCTTCATCAATAAAAGGAGATGGCTTATTTTCCTACTGCTGCGTTTTGGTCCGTCAATCCTCCACACGATCGTGACAGAATTACCCACCAATACAGGACCAAGCGGCATGTAAAGCGACAACAGGACCCACCTACACAGGATTCTTGGACATGGGAGGAGATACTGGATGGTAAGGGGCCGTGGGCACAACCGGGAGAATATCGCCTCCCTCGTGAAGAGCTGGAGGCAGCGAAAGCCGAGAGGAGGCGATATGAGGAGGCAGCACGGAAGCAAGGCTGGAGACCCGTGAGTAATACCCAAAAATTTCTTGGGGAGGGGCTCATGGGGAGTGTGGCGAGTCCAGATGGGAGAACTGCGTCAACTTCCCGTGCTACCCGTGAGGACTCTAAGAGGGAACCTGAGCCAGTCGGGCTGATATTGGAGGTGAGCAATGGGAATGATGCAGAGACTGTTAAGGATTTATTGGGGAGGGTGGAAGAGAGTGAAATGAGGGAGCTGCTGTGTTGGTGCGTGAGGCACAACATCCACCCGACAGAGCGTGTGCGGGATGTGAGGTTACCTGAGTCAGCTCTCCATGCTCGTCCTGATGGGCGTGCTAACCGTCTGGGAATGACAGTCCCACGAACCAGGCCTCCTGTACGCCTCCCTAGTCCTGCACCTCCTATATTAGCCCCATGTACTAACTCTCCTGTGACAGTCCCCAGCCCAGTACAACCAGTGCCTCCTCCACGCACTAGCCCTATGGTGCGTGTCTCCAGCCCTTTACCACCAGTGCCTAAATCACGCACCAAGCCTCCTGTGTGTACCCAGAGTCCTGTGCGTCCTGTTGCTGCTCCCCGCACTAGCCCTGAGATGCGTGTCCCCAGCCCGGTACCACCAGTTCCGGCACCACGCACTAGGCCTAATGTGCGCTCCCAGGGTCCAGTATGCCCTGTTCCTTCTCCCCGCACTAGCCCTGAGATGTGTGTCCCCAGCCCGGTACCACCAGTTCTGGCACCACGCACTAGGCCTAATGTGCGCTCCCAGGGTCCAGTATGCCCTGTTCCTTCTCCCCGCACTAGCCCTGAGATGCGTGTCCCCAGCCCGGTATCACCAGTTCCGGCACCACGCACTAGGCCTACAGTGCGCCTCAGCCGGCCAGAGTCTGCCGTCTGCACAGCGATGCCTGAACTAGCCGTCTACCCAGCGCCATCTGAGCCATCCGTCTACCCAGCGCCATCTGAGCCATCCGTCTACCCAGCGCCATCTGAGCCATCCGTCTACCCAGCGCCATCTGAGCCATCCGTCTACCCAGCGCCATCTGAGCCATCCGTCTACCCAGCGCCATCTGAGCCATCCGTCTACCCAGCGCCATCTGAGCCATCCGTCTACCCAGCGCCATCTGAGCCATCCGTCTACCCAGCGCCATCTGAGCCATCCGTCTACCCAGCGCCATCTGAGCCATCCGTCTACCCAGCGCCATCTGAGCCATCCGTCTACCCAGCGCCATCTGAGCCATCCGTCTACCCAGCGCCATCTGAGCCATCCGTCTACCCAGCGCCATCTGAGCCATCCGTCTACCCAGCGCCATTAGAGCCGCCCGTCTGTCCCGAGCCGTCAGAGCCGTTCGTCAGTCAGGAGCCGCTAGAGCCGTTCGTCAGACAGGATCCGCCAGAGCCGCCAGTCAGACAGGATCCGCCAGAGCCGCCAGTCAGACAGGATCCGCCAGAGCCGCCAACCAGACAGGATCTGCCAGAGCCGCCAACCAGACAGGATCTGCCAGAGCCGCCAACCAGACAGGATCTGCCAGAGCCGCCAACCAGACAGGATCTGCCAGAGCCGCCAACCAGACAGGATCTGCCAGAGCCGCCAACCAGACAGGATCTGCCAGAGCCGCCAACCAGACAGGATCTGCCAGAGCCGCCAACCAGACAGGATCTGCCAGAGCCGCCAACCAGACAGGATCTGCCAGAGCCGCCAACCAGACAGGATCTGCCAGAGCCGCCAACCAGACAGGATCTGCCAGAGCCGCCAACCAGACAGGATCTGCCAGAGCCGCCAACCAGACAGGATCTGCCAGAGCCGCCAACCAGACAGGATCTGCCAGAGCCGCCAACCAGACAGGATCTGCCAGAGCCGCCAACCAGACAGGATCTGCCAGAGCCGCCAACCAGACAGGATCTGCCAGAGCCGCCAACCAGACAGGATCTGCCAGAGCCGCCAACCAGACAGGATCTGCCAGATCAGTCAGCCAGCCAGGATCTGCCAGATCCGTCAGCCAGCCATGAGCAGCCAGATCCGTCAGCCAGCCATGAGCAGCCAGATCCGTCAGCCAGCCATGAGCAGCCAGATCCGTCAGCCAGCCATGAGCAGCCAGATCCGTCAGCCAGCCATGAGCAGCCAGATCCGTCAGCCAGCCATGAGCAGCCAGATCCGTCAGCCAGCCATGAGCAGCCAGATCCGTCAGCCAGCCATGAGCAGCCAGATCCGTCAGCCAGCCATGAGCAGCCAGATCCGTCAGCCAGCCATGAGCAGCCAGATCCGTCAGCCAGCCATGAGCAGCCAGATCCGTCAGCCAGCCATGAGCAGCCAGATCCGTCAGCCAGCCATGAGCAGCCAGATCCGTCAGCCAGCCATGAGCAGCCAGATCCGTCAGCCAGCCATGAGCAGCCAGATCCGTCAGCCAGCCATGAGCAGCCAGATCCGTCAGCCAGCCATGAGCAGCCAGATCCGTCAGTTAGCCATGAGCAGCCAGATCCGTCAGTTAGCCATGAGCAGCCAGATCCGTCAGCTAGCCATGAGCAGCCAGATCCGTCAGCCAGCCATGAGCAGCCAGATCCGTCAGCCAGCCATGAGCAGCCAGATCCGTCAGCCAGCCATGAGCAGCCAGATCTGTCAGCCAGCCATGGGCCGTCCCTCAGTCCGGAGCTGCAGTCCCTCAGTCCGGAGCTGCAGTCCCTCAGTCCGGAGCTGCAGTCCCTCAGTCCGGAGCTGCCGTTCCTCAGTCCGGAGCTGCCCCTTATCCTGGTGCTGCCCCTTATCCTGGTGCTCTCCCTTATCCTGGTACTGCCCCTTAGTCCGGAGCTGCCCCTTAGTCCGGAGCTGCCCCTTAGTCCGGAGCTGCCCCTTAGTCCGGAGCTGCCCCTTAGTCCGGAACTGCCCCTTAATTCAGTGGGGTTAATGTGGAGGGGGGTCATTTGGAGGAAGCTACGGAGGCGGTTAGTGACTGTGGTGGGGTGGGGACCACGACCAGTGCCGGAGCCGCCACCGTGGAAGGAAGCCCACCCAGACCCTCCCCTAGACTGTGTGCTGGTGCGCTCGGAGTTCGCACCTTAAGGGGGGGGTTATGTCACGCCCTGGCCTTAGTATTATTTGTTTTCTTTATTATTTTAGTTAGGTCAGGGTGTGACATGGGGATTGTTTGTGTTTTGTCGGTTTTGGGTGATTATATGGTAAAGGGGGTGTTGGGTGTAGTATGGGTTTGTGTTGAGTGCATGTGTCTAGCTGTGTCTATGTTGGTTTAGTTGTCTAGGAGAGTCTATGGTTGCCTGAATGAGTTCCCAATTAGAGACAGCTGATTTCTGTTGTCTCTGATTGGGAGCCATATTTAGGGTAGCCATAGGCTTTCATTTGATTGTGGGTAATTGTCTATGTGATACGTTTGTAGCCTGTGTGTGCACATCGTTATTTAGCTTCACGATCGTTTATT
Organism: Salvelinus fontinalis; assembly: GCF_029448725.1. Taxonomy (NCBI): domain Eukaryota; kingdom Metazoa; phylum Chordata; class Actinopteri; order Salmoniformes; family Salmonidae; genus Salvelinus; species Salvelinus fontinalis. Next base: position 18,599,733 of record NC_074669.1, read on the forward strand.
GTTTTGGTTAGTTCGTAAGTGTGTTTGTTTCGTTTTTGCCTTCTTCATCAATAAAAGGAGATGGCTTATTTTCCTACTGCTGCGTTTTGGTCCGTCAATCCTCCACACGATCGTGACATGTTCTAAGTCCACAATAATGCTTAAACCACATCAGGGGACCACTTTTGGGTTCTGGGAAATTTTGAATTTTGGGTGTAGTTACCCTTTCATGCATGTGCTCACCAGCCAGAGACCATTTTTTGGTTAGAGGGGTTTCCGTAGCGCTTGTGTCATTTCAGAGTTTGCAAAACAAATGGCAACTAGATTGATACAAATAATCATGATATTATTCTGCCAGGTAGGCATAGGCTACTTTGTACTTAACATTTAATTCAAAAGGTTTTTGGGAAAGGCTTTCCATCTACCAGCAGACCATTATCATTAGCATTATCGCTAATGGTTACACAAAGTGCAGACTAGACATACGCGTGCACCAGACACAACACACACAGATGGGGGCATTCCTGTGCCGTTTCAGAAGAATACAAATCACTGATGCATTTTGTTCATGTCTTATGATTAACTTGGGCAAATTAACACATTTAGTTGATTTCCTAACAAGTTCAATACATTTTTGTATAGTACTCCCTGACCAAGGCCATGCAGCCAAAACACGTCAGGGTTTTAAACTTTGTTTCCATTGAACATGCCATACAAATAAAGGCATTTTAATTAATTATATGATGAGTGCCTTGGTCCTCCTTTCTTTTTGATGACCAATTTACCCCTATCCCAAAGAGCACATTCTGTCTACCAAAACCGACGATTGTGTACCTTAGCAGCGCTTCTCTTACTCCTTTTTTTCTACATTCTTTAATTTTGTTGAATTTTGTTTTAATGTCTAGATTGCGTGATTCCATCCGCAACGCGGATTTTATAGGGTCCTACTTTTTTGACCTCCAAGCCCTAATAGCACACATGGAAATTCATTTGCTTAGCCATTAATCATGCAAACAAACACATTTATTTTTTTATTGTGGCACGGCATCATTGAGATTCAAACCTATGATGTTCTGTTCTCTATCCATGGAATTAGTCCACTGCACCACCAGGATGGAGCTAGCATGCCATGTTAGTGGACAGGGCCAACACACATGAACACACTAACAAGATAGAGGAGTGAGAGTTTTGCTGACGGTGAGAACAGAATGTATGAATGAATGTGTTTTTCAATAACATTCTTAGAGCGTTCTTTGAAAGTTGTTTATGATTTCTTGTGGTTTTATGGAAAGTTTTCTTAGAGAACATTACTTTAATTAGAACCATGAGGAAACCTGCAGAAAAGGTTACGCTGAAGAACTTAAATTCCCACAGAAGAACGTTGTTTCTTAACGTTCTCTGAACTATTTGAGAACATTCCCATGTCAAACCAGTTGGAGAACATTCCTAGAATATTACCAAACATGTAATTAAATGCAACCATGTTTGGACCGATAGGAAACGTTCTGTTAAAGTAATGAAATACCAAGAAAATAATGTTATTTTGTCATGTTCCTTAAAATGTGGTGAGAATGTCCAAAGAACATTATGGAAAGGTTGCATACAAAATAACCATAGGACAACCATGCTCTCACCAAGCGTTAAGAAACATATGGTTCTCAGAACATTATGTGCTACCTGGGATGGCATGACTGAATATTGTGTATATGAGATAAAGCCAAATGTTTTCATCTTTCTCATCAAAATCTGAGTAGAAAGCAAGGGGAGCAAATAAAAAATGATTTGGTGCTCTCCATCTCTCTCCGCGGTCATGGTAATGCTTTAGGAAATTATTAATTCCTCTTGGGAGACAGACAGCATTGGATTAGTTAACGATTGACAGGTATACAGCTCTTCGCTTCCAGCAGTTTACATGCAAACACTCCCGACTCTAGACTACAGGTGCAGTAAACCCAGTCCCAAAATCTGGAGTCAGAGCTAGCTTTAAACTACAGTCAGGGGCAATTACTGTAGCCCTGCTAAAGTCACCACTCGAAATTGATTTAGTCAGGCTAGAGAGAAAACACGTTTGGATGAGACATTCAAAACCTGTCTTATATTCTGCCAACTGCAGTGAAAACAGTGTTTCTAAGGGGAATTAGAAATGACTCTGTGGCATTCTCACAGCTTTCCCACAGCCCAGGTCCAACACAGATACCTATATGTGACTGCATGACACTATATATGATTGTTTTGGGTTATTATAGTATCTAACCATCTTCTTTCTCAGATTGTGGGAAGGAGCGTCGTTGGGGGTCAGGAATGGCAGGAGAGGTGCTTGGAGAGCAGCCTGGGCTGCAGGTGTGTCCTGACAGAGTTTGGGCATTCTTCTCTGCCGCTTAAGCAGAAAAAACAACAGAAATTTTGTGAATTAAGACATGCAGGTACTAACAGCTCCAAGAAGGTATTTGACATGGTACTTCAACCTTCTACAAGAGAGGTGGAGCTCACATGATGTCATGGCAATTAATTACACGTTTTAAAGGGGGAAAGCTTAGGAAACACGAAAGGCTGTAATATCTATACATGAAAGGGTGTAATATACATGACTACCTATTATTTTCCTTATGTACGGAAGACTGAAGCTTTGATCCATAACAATTTAGGACAATTTGTGTTAGACAAATGGTACATTGCTTATGTTTCAGTATTCTATCAGTTAATTCAAGTCATTGCTGCTTTTTGTAACAATGAAAAATCAACTACACTTATTGGTCAGACGCGAAAGGTAGGCTATTTCTCAGTATGGATGATTTATTGCATTGAACTTGGCAAAGTTTATCTGGCATCAGAGCAGCAACAAAGACTTGCAACAGTTTGATCTAGACAAGCAGTCAGTGTGAGCAGGGGGTTCAGTCAGAGACTCCATGATAACATTCACCGAAAGCACCTGGACTGTGCTTCAAGGTGTCAGATACCGCCACTCTGTACACTTAAGCAAACTGTGTTCCGCTCTTAGTCATCCCCAAATCCAGAGCAGTTCAAATAGTTTTGCAATCAAATGGCGGTCAAAGAGTTCCCGTCACCACTGCAAATACCTATCCGAAACCAAACACACTCCACTTCTGGCTGAGAAAGGACATGATTGAGTGCAAAGAAGTTATGGGTCTGATTATAGTGGGTCAGACATAGGGGGTCAGATTTTCCACAATGATCATTCAATGTCATTATGATTTTTTGCATTTCTTGTCTCATTATCACAACCCTTTCAGACTATGCAGTATGCATACAATTTCAATTCACCTCTGTGTCCTCAGTCCATTAAAGCCATCATGAATGTTTCTATGACATTTACATTTAACCCTAAAACATAACTATTACATGTATTATTTGTCTATTTAGTAAAGGGAAAGAGACTTTCCACCCACAGATACCCTGTTGCCTTTCCAGCCAGTCTGCATTCCCGCGGGATACCCGCTCCGCCATTTCCTGATTGCTAGTTAGCCTAATTTTAGTTTAAGTGACAAAACAAGCAAGTATAGTGTAGAGAATCATTGTACAATCTAAACCGCATAATCTAAACCGCTGTGAAATTTATTTCCATATATTTTCCATAACCGAAAGATTGTATTTTCAGCTGTTTTGAAGCTGGTGTACTAAATCAAAAGCAAAATCAAAACTTCTAAAAAGGGCGCATAGAAATAGCTTACATAGAACAAATTTGCTTTCAATGAGAATGACAGATCTTCATTTTGTTGGGTCGACCAAAGAATCACATCTTACAGCTTTAACCTATTTCTTAGGTTATTTTTGAGCATTTTGATATTGCCTATACGGCGCAAAATTGCTGGGACCATGGCTGGCAAGTGAGCTGCGTCACATAGTCTATGCCTAAAATAACATTGCGGGACTGCGGTTGGGTTCGGGACCAGTTCATGCAGTAGCGGGTGGGCGGGTGCGATATGAACAGCTGTGGGTGCAGGCGGGAGCGGGATGAATAAATCACAGACTTTTATTGTAACCTCCCTGGAGATTAAAGCTGTAAATATTGTGGAGTGTGTGCAGCAGCTTTTAGTTACCAGAGGTCGCTTTCACGCCGGCGTGACAAGCAATTTGACACCACCAACACCATCAGTAATGAGTCCTAGACCACACTCCATCTTCCCCCATTACAAGACAGGAAATGTGTCACAGTCTACCAGGCTAACCCCACAATCACTCGGCTTCCCCTTGACTACCATTAGTGTGCTGTCGGCTCAACAGGAGTTTAAGGGCTGTCAGCAGGGTAACCTTCCTTCAGACTTCATCAAGCAGCAACCTGTCCCTTTGGAAATGAAGCACATCCGAAATCCTGGTTTAAAAACTCAGCAAAATTCCACTCCCATCACATCACAGAGTAGGCCTATCCCTCTCCCCTGTTTGTTAGCCATCTACCTGCCTGGCCTTCGGCACCGCGGTCTTCTATCTAAATCCTTCACTGTTCTCACACATGCCCTGACAAATACCACCATGAAGACCACAGAACAGGCCACTGTGGTCCATTTATACTGGTATGACATTATTCTTTTCCCTAATAGCTTAATCATCCCTACATTTCTCCCCTTCACAGTGCCATGTTGTGACATAGGTTTCGTGAATTCTTGTAGAATCTTGCAGCCTTGTAGACTGAGAGCTAGGGGTAATTTCATTGGCAGGCGCAGGCCACACAATCTATACACGCACACGCACACACACACACACACACACACACACACACACACACACACACACACACACACACACACACACACTAACCAAATAGATACATTACAAGTGTACTGAGTTGCAAGACCTTACGCTCTTGGTCAGTGATTGCAAGGTGAGGGTGTGGGGTAAAGGATTAGTCCTTTATAGCTAGAATCCGTAATTAAAACAATAAAGCGTTCTCCACGCCCCTGGCTGGAGAAATGTAACCACTCTCAAATTCATAGCCCTATGCAAGAAATGACTGTCACGTTCCTGACCTGTTTTCCTTGTTTTTGTATGTGTTTAGTTGGTCAGGGCATGAGTTGGGGTGGGCATTCTATGTTATGTGTTTCTATGTTGGGTTAAATGTGTTGCCTGATATAGTTCTCAATTAGAGGCAGGTGTTTGACGTTTCCTCTGATTGAGAACCATATTAAGGTAGACTGTTCTCACTGTTTGTTTGTGGGTGATTGTTCCTGTGTCTGTCGCACCACACGGGACTGTTTCGTTTTCGTTCGTGTATGTGTTCGTTCCTGTTAGTGCGTTATGTTCTCTAGTTCAGGTTTTTTCACATTGTTTATTGTTTTGTAGTTATCAAGTGTTCTTCGTGTTCATCTTGTTTAAAATAAATCATTCATCTATTCATCACCCGCTGCATGTTGGTCCGATCCTTGCTCCTCCTCGTCTGAGGAGGAGAACGACTTAGACGAACGTTACAATGACTGACCATCCATGATATAAATGTAGAATTTGAACCATGTTTTGAGGCTATACAGTATTTATTTACACTGTATGCATTGTTTACAAACATTGGAGTAAAACAAACGTATATTTTGGGGTATGACAGTTGATGAGGCATTTATAATGTGTATTCTTGAATAATCAATGGGTATAAGTCAAAAAATGTGTGAAGCAACTAAGGATTATAGCTTTAAGAAACTCAATACCTCACACAAAATGTGGTCAAATAGTTGGCATGGAGCAACCAACACTAAGGAATTTAAGTGGACAATTACAAGTGTCTCCTATTAAACAGGATTGAAGATACCAGAAGCTTTTTGTTGTGAAAAACAATGACGCTATACATTATTCTTCATCTTCTTCTGTGAGGTTTAACGGCGGTTGGCATCCAATATGTTGCATTACCGCCACCAACTGGACTGGATCTTCCTCCTACACACTGCTGCTATGTGACAATATGCTTGGCACCTGAAACCCCATAATGGGTTTGGCACAAAAGCTGACACAGGATAAGTGATATAAAGTGCCTTCAGAAGGTATTCTCACCCGTTTACTTTTTGCTAATTTTGTTGTGTTACAGCCTGAATTTAAAATGTATTAAATTCAGATTTTGTGTCACTGGCCTACACATTGTACCCCTTAATGTCAAAGGGGAATTATATACAGTGTCTTCAGAAAGTATTCAGACCCATTGACTTTTTCCACATTTTGTTGCGTAACAACCTTATTCTAAAATGTATTACATATTTTTTTGTTCGGCAATCTACACGCAATACCCCATAACGACAGAGTGAAAACAAGACATTTTTGCGACTTAAAAATAAAAAAATAAACAGAAATATCTTATTTATGTAAGTATTCAGACCCAAAATTGAGCTCAAGTGCATCCTGTTTCCATTGATCATCCTTGGGATGTTTCTACAACTTGATTGGAGTCCATCTGTGGCCAACACAGTGGCCTCCATCATTCTTAAATGGAAGAAGTTTGAAACCACTCGTCCTAGAGCTGGCCCCCCGCCAAACTGAGCAATTGGGGGAGAAGGGCCTTGGTCAGGGAGGTGATCAAGAATCGGATGGTCACTCTGACATAGCTCCACAGTTCCTCTGCGGCGATGGGAGAACCTTGCAGAAGGATAACCATCTCTGCAGTACTCCACCAATCAGGCCTTTATGGTACAGTGGCCAGATGGAATCTATTCCTCTGTAAAAGGCACGACAGCCAACTTGGAGTTTGCCAAAAGGCACCTAAAGGACTCTCTGACCAGGAGAAACAAGATTATCTGGTCTTTGCCCTTTAATTTAAGTCTTTGGCCTGAATGCCAAGCGTCACGTCTGGAGGAAACCTGGCACCATCCCAAAGGTGAAGCATGGTCGTGGCAGCATAATGCTGTGGGAATTTTTTTCAGGGGCAGGGACTGGAACGCTAGTCAGGATCAAGGGAAAGATGACGGAGCAATGTACAGACAGATCCTTGATGAAAACCTGCTCCAGAGCGCTCAGGACCTCAGACTGGGGCGAAGGTTCACCTTCCAATAGGACAATGACGCTAAGCACACAGCCAAGACAACGCAGGAGTGGCTTCAAGACAAGTCTCTGACTGTCCTTGACTGGCCCAGCCAGAGCCCGGAATTGAACCCGATCAAACATCTCTGGAGAGACCTGAAAATAGCTGTGCAGCGACGCTCCCCATCCAACCTGGCATAGCTATTGAGGATCTGCAGAGATAGATGGGAGAAACTCTCCAATTACAGGTGTGCACAGCTTGTAGCGTCATACCAAAAAAGACTTGAGGCTGTAATCGCTGCCAAAGGTAATTCAACAAACTACTGAGTAAAGGGTCTGATTACTTACAGTATGTAAATGTGATATTTACTTTTTTTTTTATACATTTAAAATATATATATAGGGTATTGTGTTTAGATTGATGAGGGAAAAAACAATTTAATCCATTTTTGAATAAGTCTGTAACGTAACAAAATATGGAAAAAGTCAAGGGGTCTGAATACTTTCCAAATGCACTGTATTTAGAAATGTTTACAAATTCATAAAAAATGAAACGCTGAAAGGTCTTGAGTCAATAAGTATTCCACCCTTTTGTATGGCAAGCCTAAATAAGTTCAGGAGTAAATATGTACTTAACAAGTCACATAATAAGTTGCATGGACTCACTCTGTTTGCCATTATAGTGTTTAAGATGATTTTTGAATGACTACCTCATCTTTGTACCCCACACCTACAATTATCTATAACGTCCCCTCAGTCGACCAGTGAGGTTTTCCAAAGCTTTACAAAGAAGGGCACCTATTGGTAGAGGGGTAAAAACAGCAACATTGAATATTCCTTTGAGTATGGTGAAGTTATTAATTACAATTTGGATGGTGTACCCAGTCAATACAGAGATGCAGGTGTCCTTTATCAAAGTTTATTTACCACGTGCGCAGAATACAACAGGTGTAAACAGTATAGTGAAATGCTTGCTTGCAAGCTCCTCAACAATGGCGTGTAAAACAAAATGCACACGAGAAATAAAAAGTACACATGAGAACAAAATAAATACATACGACAATTTACACTATATCCAAGGTCAATATCAGTACCAATAAATGAAAGGGGTACTGGTTTAATTGTGTAATCAGGGTTATTAATGTGACTGAGCAGCAGAATCAATATAACAAATAGCAACAGCAGCAAATATGGTGATTTTGTGTTTGCATGTGTGGTTGTGTACAGTATGCGTGATTGTGTGTGTGTGTGTGTAGTGTGAGTGTGTGTGTGTGTGTGTGTGTGTGTGTTTGGGTGCCAAATGTGGGTGTGGATGTGTGCGTAGAGTCTATGAATGTAAGGAGGAGGTAAGTGAACTGGCATTGTGGTGTCATGACAACAACTTGTCTCTCAACTTCAGCAAAACAAAGGAGTTAATTGTTGACTTCAGGAAGCAGATGGAACATGCCCCGATCCGCATCAACGGGACTGCAGTAGAGAGAGTCACAAGTTTTAAGTTCCTCAGCGTCTACATCACCGAGGAATTATCATGGAGCAACAACACCACCACTCTTGTCAAGAGGGCGCAACAGCGTCTCTACTTCCTAAGGTGGCTGAAGAAATTTTGCATGCCGCCCCGGATCTTCTACAAATATTACCGCTGCACCATCAAGAGCATTCTGACCCGTTGCATCACAGCCTGATATGTGAATTGTATCGTCCACGACCGCAAGGCCTTCCAGCGGGTGGCGAAGACGGCCCAGTACATCACGGGGACCGTGCTCCCACCCATACAGGACATATACTCAAAACGGTGCCTGAGGAAGGCATGCAGCATCATCAAGGACCCCACATACCCCAGCCACAAGCTGTTGTCTCCCTTATCGTCAGGCAGACGGTATCGGACAATGAGGTCTGATACCAAAACGCTCAGAGACAATTTCTGTCCACAAGTCCTCAGACTGCTAAACACTTGAACTGGACTGACCAGCTGCTCTGATTCTCTGCACCTTAGCACAAATGCACACACCCACACACACCCACACAAACACACACCCACACTAATAAGAGAATTTCCAATCCCAATGATAATAACAATCAATCAATAGCTCTGACCAATTCCCGAGGTTTGTAAGACCATGGATATAATAATAATTAGTCAAAGACTCAGCTTATACAAAAGGTTAGTACAGTTTATTCAGAGAACGTTCTAAAGTGAAGAATACAAAACAATTCATTTTATACTGACTTCTCACGCCCACACATTCATACAACCATACACACAACCATACGCACACACATGTCCTGCTACCCAGCCAACAGAGATTAGTGACCTTGTCCTTGAGACGTACTCCCCGTTCTCTCCCAAATCTCTAGTCAGGTCGGCACCAAGCTCAGACAGTCTGTGTTTAAAATACCATAAAGACATATGGTCTTTACCCTAATTCTGACTAGGACTACACATTTATTGATTATGATTTTATATATTCTAATCAATTCCATACAATTATATGTTTCAGGGCGGAATATTCTAATCATTCAATTAACAGATAATTCTCACCTATCAATCCACCCTTAATGACTAAATAATACACACTGATACATCAATTGTATACAAGAATAATCCAGATCAATACATTGCTAATCATATCCTGCTATATGTTACCCCATCTATTGCAGGCCCAACGGTTTCTCCCCTCTCTGGGTGGGGAGACCTCCTTCCCTGCTATCAGATTCACAGTGGTAATAAGTTATCTGCCACAGTTCCTTGTCAGCTATGATACAACCACACTTCCACATGTTTTACAGTGACAGGGTGGAATCCTTTTAATTATTGCCTAAACATTTACTACAAAAAATTCCACATCTATTTTTATTAATATTGTCAATGTCACTCAAAATCAACCTCACAAAACCAATATGTGTATTTTCATTCCTTATCCATCAGTGACAGTTATAGGCCTACAATAGGTATCCTAACACTTCCTGTTTAGGTTTTTATTAGAATCTTTATTAAAAAACAGCCTTTACCCTCAAAAATAGTCTCATCCAACATTGGCTCCTCGTAGTTAAAATAAACGTAGCCATCTCCTAGGCCTGTAGGTCCGTATTCGTCATCACACAGGCCGGAGCTCTAAATCGGTCCATACTTCACCATCTGTTGCGTCATTGACCTCTCCAGAGTCCTGATAAGCAAAACTTTCACACAGGGGACCAAACAACATCCAAACAGAACCAAAACACTCATACAGGTGAAGGTTGCCCACAACACAGTGATTATGACATTTTTCCATTTCCCAAACATACTATCAAACCAATTTGTTAGAGCATTATCTACCCCAGAGTTCTCTGCCAATTGGTGAGCTAATGTGGTTAAACCAGCCAGGGCCTTGGTCACTGATCCGTCTGGAGCTGTGTTATCGGGGATGAAAGTACAGCATTCTGCTCTGAATATGACACACCCCACCCTTTTCAGCCAGTAACATATAGTTATAGGTCCACGTGTTTGATAAGGGTGAAGGGCATGCCTAACTGCACTAGTGAACAACTACCGGTCCAAATGGTAGGCAGGTCAGACCACAGCCTCACCCCTCCACAACCCACATCCGCTCTAGGCCTTTTTATCTGCCAGTCAGGTCCCTCATTGTCTCATCAGTTGTAACATTCTCTGTTCTATTGCATGTCCTTACTTCCCCTACGTCCCATCCGTGTGTGATGTATCGAGCCATACAATAATAATGTTCTCCTGTAACTATGAAAGGGGGAAGTCTGGATGTCCTAGGCACATGGGGATACAGATAATGCAGATCAATGCAACTGTCATTGTCTGGCTTCCCTGCCTTCATGAACAGCTTTACCATACAGGCCATTCCCCTGGGTGAATCAATTCCATCAACTGGAAAGGGGATAGTTGTGAACTGAGGTTTGGCTGTGGCGCAGGCATAACATTCTTCTTTAGCTACTGATCTGGCTGTATACTAAATCCATTCTAACCATAGGTTAGAATCCCCATAACCAGTTTCCACCTCAATCACTTCCTTCAGATCTTTCGTCTGAACTATCTGCACCGGCCCTTGGCTCTGGACGACTCCACTGTCAGTATCTGTTTTGTCAGGGGCTCTACTTGTATTCTGGCTGACTATAGAGAAATCACCTGCCCTAACCTCTTCTTCCCGGAATGGAACTAGGGTATCAACTGAAACCCATACCTTCACTACACTCCATCTTCTTCCGTACTGGGTACGTGGAACTATGTAGCGCTCTCTCTCGATGTGAGCTATGACCTGTTTCCATAAACATGGGACCTGCACAGATATCTTCCATAATGGCTCATAGTCCTAGACTGCCAAGGAGTCAGAGACCCCATTTGGTCTACATAGAACTCCACTGAGACATCCTTCCCAATCTCCACTCTCACTTCCTGTTTATCCCAATCAAGTGATCTCTTATGCTTGGTTAATACAAAATCCACATCGTCTAAACTATGTGTCAAGTTACCACCTTCTGCATTCTCGGATGGGTCATGGTGTATTTAGGAATATTGCTCGCATAATAAGACAGCTCAGACCAATCAGCACTCCTGTAAAGCCCCACCCTTTCCCGGAGAACATATCAGCAGCTAGATGCCAGACCATACTTCCACTTCTATGAACGCACACAGGGAGGGTAGGGCGGGGTCAGGGAATCCTCGTTAGAGAGGTAACCCCCGTGCCCTATTGGTTTCAGTTTTTCTCCTTTCTCTGTGATTGTTCGACAGTGTCAGTGTGTCTTACCCTCCTGCAATGTGTGATATGCCCCAGGTAGCTCTTTCAGCTATTCTCACTGCGAAGGCTGTCACCAGGAATACTTGGTATGGCCCCTCCCAACGGGGCTGCTTCCCGTCTATTCTCCTCAGGGACTGGATTGAGTGAATCACCTTCTCCTGTAATTCACCTGTGGAGCATCAAATCTTGGACATACAGGTTTGGTTAACTTCATCGGGATAGGGGGCAGCATTTCGACTTTGAACAAATTGCGTGCCCAACCGAAATTTCCTCCTACTCTGTCCCAGAAGGTAATACATGCATATTATTATTACTATTGTATAGAAAACACTCTGAAGTTTCTAAAACTGTTTGAATTATTTCTGTAAGTATAACAGAACTCATTTGGCAGACAGAAAACCTGAGAAGAGGTCAAAACAGGAAATGAGAACTCGATTTTCAAAACAGTGTCAAATGATACCCCTTCTATTTATGAATGAACAAAGACTTCCTAGGGCTTCCACTAGATGTCGCCGTCTTTAGAGTTTAGTTATATGATTCTACTATAAAGGAGGGGCTCATAGGAGCTGTTTTAGTGAGTGGTCGTCAGATTCTTTCAGTCTCTTTTGGCTCGCTCACGAGAGAAAGTGCTCTCGTTCCAATGCTCTTTCTTCAGACAATGAAATTCTCCGGTTGGATCCTTATTGATGATTAATGTAAAACACATACTAAATATGGATTGCAAACATCATTTGACCTGTTTCTATGACCTGTAACGGAACTTTTTGAGTTTTTGTCTGGAGGGGTTGTTCGTGCGTCATAAAAATGGATGCCTGGGCTAAACATGCTAACAACAAGTGGCTAAATGATGGGCTTTATGGAACTTTTCAGTCATTTATTGTCGATCTGGGAATCCTGGGAGTGCCTTCTGATGAAGTTATTCGAAGGTAAGTGCATATTTATAGTGTTTTTGTAGCTTTTGTTGACGTCAACATGGTGACTATTTCTTTGGCTGGATTGTGCTCTGGGCGCCGTTCTCAGATTAATCTTTTTCCATAAAGTTAATTTTGAAATCTGACACAGTGGTTGCATAGAGGATACGTTTATCTTTAATTATGTGAATAACACTTGCATCTTTTATCAATCTCTATTTGTGGGTTTTGTATAAGCTACCTGTGCTGTGAAAGAAATGTCTGTGCTTTTTTGGATTTGGTGGTGAGCTAATGTAAATATACGTGGTGTTTTCGTTGTAAAACATTTTTAAAAATCGGACATGTTGGCTGGATTCACAAGATGTTTATCTTTCATTTGCTGTATTGGACTTCTTAATGTGTGAAAGTTAAATATTTCTAAAAATTGTTTTTAAATTTCGCGCGCTGCCTTTTTAGTGGAATGTGGGGGGAACCCCGGGGCTAGACAGGTTAACTTCTCTAGGATATGTGGGACGATAAACATCCCACTTGGCCAAAAGTCAGTAAAAATGCAGAGCGCCAAATTCAAATATATTACTATAAAATCTAACTTTCATGAAATCACACATGAAAGACACCAAATTAAAGCTACACTTGTTGTGAATCCAGCCAACATGTCTGATTTCAAAAAGGATTTACGGCAAAAGCACACCAAACGATTATGTTAGGTCAGTACATAGCCACAGAAAAACACAGCCATTTTTCCAGCCAAAGAGAAGAGTAACAAAAAGCAGAAATAGAGATAAAATTAATCACTAACCTTTGATGATCTTCATCAGATGACACTCATAGGACTTCATGTTACACAATACATGTATGTTTTGTTCGGTAAAGTTCATATTTACATCCAAAAATCTGAGTTTAGGCGGGACGCTACTGTCTCACTTGGAAAAAAGCCAGAGAAAATGCAGAGCGCCAAATTCAAATTAATTACTATAAAATCTAACTTTCATTAAATCACACATGAAAGATACCAAATTAAAGCTACACTGGTTGTGAATCCAGCCAACATGTCATAATTCAAATAGGCTTTTCCTTTGACGAGCTTCTGTTGTTGGCACTCCAATATGTCCCATAAACATCACAAATGGTCCTTTTGTTCGATTAATTCCGTCGATATATATCCAAAATGTCAATTTATTTGGCGCGTTTGATCCAGAAAAACACTGCTTCCAAATTGCTCAAACGTGACTACAAAATATCTCAAAGGTTACCTGTAAACTTTGCCCAAAAATTTCAAACTACTTTTGTAATACAACTTTACGTATTTTTTAACGTTAACCTGTTTGGGCTGCAGGGGCAGTATTGAGTAGCCGGATAAAAGGTGCCCATTTCAAACGGCCTCGTACTCAATTCCTGCTCATACAATATGCATATTATTATTACTATTGGATAGAAAACACTCTCTAGTTTCTAAAACTGTTTGAATTATATCTGTGAGTAAAACAGAACTCCTTTTGCAGCAAACTTCCTGACAGGAAGTGGAAAATCTGAAATCGATGCTCTCTTCTAGGGCCTGCCTATTAAAGTCCTTGATATTTATTCGTTTAGATGCACTTCATACGTCTTCCACTAGATGTCGACAAGCAGTGAGAGAAGAAATTGAGTGTGTAACTTGATCTGGGCTCGAATAAATGCTCTTTGTATGACGTGTCACCAGTTTCCTGTTTTCTCGAGAGCGCGTCAAGGGACCTGGTTTTTCCTTCTGTACAGCTGTCGTTATAGACGACTAATATCTCCGGCTTTGATTTTATTTGATACATGTGACAATATCATCGTAAAGTATGTTTTTTCAATATAGTTTCATTAGATTATTGACATTTTTTCGGGACATTAGGCGTGTTGCGTTGTCTGCGTATGTTCAGGAAGGAGAGCTTAGCGCCACTTTGCTAGCTTTCCGTGCTAATTGACTGGAGAAGAGGCCATTCTAAATCCAAACAATGATTGTTCCCGACAAAGGACCCCTTGTACAACATTCTGATGAAAGATCATCAAAAGCAGGACCCATTTTATGATGTTATTTCATATATCTGTCGAACATGTTGGACTAGTAGGTTGCGGACAGGTTTTGGGTACTCTCTCGCCATAACGTAAACTGCATATCGTAATGAAGTTATTTTTAGAATTCTAACACGGCGATTGCATTAAGAACTAGTGTATCTATCATTTCCTATACAACATGTATTTTTTAGTTATGTTTATGAATAGTTATTTGGTCCGAATATGTGTGTCAGAAAAAGTGTCAGAAAAATATCCGGACGTTGTGGGAAAAAGATGCTACGTTAGCACAATGTGTAACCACTGATTTCAGCTCGAAATATGCACATTTTCGAACAAAACATAAGTGTATGTATAACCTGATGTTATAGGACTGTCATCTGATGAAGCTTATCAAGGTTAGTCAAAAATGATATATCTTTTGCTGGTTTGTTACGATCGCTAACTTTTGCTACTGGGAAATGGCTTGTGTTTCTGGCTATCGTGGTAAGCTAACATAACGCTATATTGTGTTTTCGCTGTAAAACACTTAAGAAATCTGCAATATAGGCTGGATTCACAAGATGCTAGTCTTTCATTTGCTGTACACTATGTATTTTTCAGAAATGTTTTATGATGAGTATTTAGGTATTTGACGTTGGTGTCTGTAATTATTCTGGCTGCTTTCGGTGCAATTTCTGATACGTTTTTTACATTTACATTACATTTTAGTCATTTAGCAGACGCTCTTATCCAGAGCGACTTACAGTAGAGTGCATACATTTTATTACTGAGACAAGGATATCCCTACCGGCCAAACCCTCCCTAACCCGGACGACGCTATGCCAATTGTGCGTCGCCCCACGGACCTCCCGGTTGCGGCCGGCTGCGACAGAGCCTGGGCGCGAACCCAGCCCAGCCTGGGCGCGAACCCAGAGACTCTGGTGGCGCAGCTAGCACTGCGATGCAGTGCCCTAGACCACTGCGCCACCCGGGAGGTGGTTTACATTACAGCTACAATCACCTGATTGTAGCTGCAATGTAAACTATGATTTATACCTCAAATATGCACATTTTTCGAACAAAACATAGATTTATTGAATAACATGTTATAAGACTGTCATCGAATGAAGTTGTTTCTTGGTTAGTTTGGTTGGTTCTTGGTTAGTTAGGTTGGCTTTGTGCATGCTACCTGTGCTGTGAAAAATGTCTGTCCTTTTTTGTATTTGGTGGTGAGCTAACATAAATATACGTGTCGTTTTCGCTGTAAAACATTTTAAAAAATCAGACATGTTGTAACGGCGTTCCTCTCTCTCTTCGTAAGAAGAGGTGGAGTAGTGATCGAGCCAAGGCGCAGCGGGTTGTGAATACATGATGATTTATTAAATAAACAAAACAGACAAAGACGAAAACGAACTATACTTGATATAACTAACAAAATAACAAAACGATGTAGACCGACCTGAACAAACGAACTTACAAATACACGAAGCACGCTGACACAGGAACAGACTACATAAACGCACGAACAAACCGAAACATTCCCGTATGGTGTAACATAGACACAGACACAGGAGACAATCACCCACAAACAAACAGTGAGAACACCCTACCTAAATATGACTCTTAATTAGAGGAGAACGCAAAACAACTGCCTCTAAGAGCCATACCAGGCAACCAAAACCAACATAGAAACAGATAACATAGACTGCCCACCCAAAACACATGCCCTGACCTAAACACATACAAAAACAACATAAAACAGGTCAGGACCGTTACACATGTTGGCTGGATTCACAAGATGTGTACCTTTCATTTGCTGTATTGGACTTGTTAATGTGTGAAAGTTAAATATTTCTAAAAAATATATTTTGAATTTCGCGCCCTGCACTTGAAGTGGCTGTTGTCATATTGTGGCCGGCCTCGGGCTTGCAACCAGAAGAAGTTAAAAGATATCTGTGCTGCTTTGTATGGTCTTAGATGTATATGTGTATATGTGCTTGTCTATGTAAACAGTAACCTTTCTCTCCTTTCTTATTTTACAGGCACTAGTCAATGCTACTATTTCGGCCTGCTGTGCCGAATAATTTCTGGGTAATGTTTCCGTGTTTAACACCTTATTTCCAGAAACCAACTAAGCTTTCTTTCCCCTTTTGTCTTCACTCAGTAACTGATATCTACCCATTCTGTGTCACTCCTATCTTGCTGATTTCCTGGCCCCCCTTCCCCACCTCCTCTCTGCTCCCAAACCTTCAAGGTCTCAGCAGTGCGGGGAGGGCTCCTCCGTCTGCCCTTTCTCCTATCTGTCTGTCACTCTTTCTCATAATTGTCAGTGTCTCACTGTCTGAACTCATAGATTTTGGAAAAATGACCTGTCTATGGTGGCCATCTCTAAAGTAATTACATAGGTTGATTAAGGTTATCTCGATGTTCTCAATAATTCTGAATCACCACAGATGTCATATATCCCTGTCCTGTTGGTCTGGATTAGATTCTAAATACTTAACATAAGTCTACCATTAAGCCAAGGCTATGCCATTTCTTTCTTCTCATTGGTTCAAATTACCACTACCTCAAAGAACTATAAATTCGTTCATAATTATCAATTACTCAATTTACCTTAAAATCAGTATCACAAATGACCTTAAATTCATTATCCAAATGGCCCTCCCATGAGGCTGATCAGACCACAAGGGAAAAAGCCAAGATAGAGGTCAAGAGTCATACCACCCTTTTACAGTCGTGTTACTCAATTTATATTATACCAATTAAAGAAAACCCCTCAAACATTTTCTACATGTTGTATCCCAGATGCCCAGAACATTCCCTTATCAACAGAATTCATGTGTTTAATTCAAACTCAGAAAATAAAACTTCTGATATTCCACATGTGTGTACCCCTTTAGATATTGTGCCTCTAGGTAAATGGAAATCTCCTCAAACCCAAAGGCTAAAAACAAACACAACATATTCAATTTTGGTAGAAACATGCCTCTATCTCACTCACTCGCTTCAAGATTACAGCCCCGGAAAACATTTCCACAGAAAGACAATGAAGCATTCCTTTTCCCCAAAAAAACACTTTGTCAGACTACCCGGAATCAGAAATCCAAACGTTGACTACAAACAAAACCTAATAATAATGATAATTCCATTGTACTCCCTCCAATCATTAGTTTTACATTTCCTCAATGGTTCATTATACTTAATTCAACGTGCGCTCCAAGCTTGCTTTGCAACATTAAATCCCATTCAGTCTGTTGTCTGCAAACAGTCTCCCAAAATGCTTAATAGGAATATCCTGCCATTAAAATAAAATGAACTCAACCTGCAATCCCCTTTACCAACCGAACATGGTTCCACGTAATGGAAACAGATTTTAATGTTTAGAATACATTAACTTCCTGTTCAAATTCACTGGTGTTACTTAAACAATCAAACCAAAAATCAATAACCAGAAACTATCACAAAACTTTTACGATTCAACTATTCAGACCTGAATCACTTACAGCCAAATATAGCCCAGTGAGCCACAACCAACCAGTGATGCCCACCTAGCCATTTTGTTGCTAGATTTAGCATCTTTTCCGACTACCCTGACAAATTTAGCTACTTTTTACAAATGTATTTGGAACTTTTAGAAACTTTTGAAAAGTGACTCCAAGCCCCCCCTCCACATCCAACAAGAACCCGAACAAAGAGCATGCCAAACTATCCCCCTCAGCACTGCCTGGACTGCGCCAAAATGCAAATTCCTTCCGTTTGAGTTATGTTACACATTTTCCCTCTAAATGACACTGACTCTGTCCCACCCTCAGTCACAACATCATTGCCTGGCTGCAAAAGTGCATTGTGAGTGACGTCAGCAGCAGGCGCTCAGCCCGTGCCCAGGCAGCAGCAATTTCAGTGAATTGCAAATCATTGTTGGCTGACTGCAGCAGCCGACAAGCCGAACCCAAGGAATATAGTTGGTCACGAATGTTTGATCTTGAACAGAACTTATAACATCTCTCAATCAAAATTGTAAGTACAGAAAAGAGTGGGAGTCTGTATCCGAACAACTGTCAAATCAATTTGAGTAACGTTATTGTGTATTCTACGTAATGACACAGTTTTACGTTATTACGCAAACATACCCCCTACTCAAACCGAGCTCCGCTTTAAGTCTATCGCAAGAGCAAAACCCAACTTTCCAACTTTCTCCACTCCAAAATATAAAAGTACCATGTACTTCGCTAAATTTATAAACGTATGTCAGTCAATCCATAAGAATAAAAACATTCCGATGGGCACAACTTTATCGTATCTCTCCGTTATTATTCAGAATTCATCAGGTTTAGGTAACTGTCTCTTGTATGATTCAGTCATTTAAATACGACTCCAGTCTCAATACATTATTCCATCAGATCATTTAGGCAAGACAACGTATTCCATCGTAATCGCCTCGCTATTATTTTGAATGAATTAGTCTTCCAATTTAACCTAAACAAGCTAAACG
The DNA here is from genome assembly GCF_029448725.1 of Salvelinus fontinalis. Lineage (NCBI taxonomy): Eukaryota > Metazoa > Chordata > Actinopteri > Salmoniformes > Salmonidae > Salvelinus > Salvelinus fontinalis. Next base: position 18,618,827 of record NC_074669.1, read on the forward strand.
TTCAGTTTATATCTTAAACAAACACTAACAACCGTATCTTTCCGGGAAAAACCTATAAATAGTTGAATTACAATCATAATGAATTTTAGTCTATTGGTGCATAGGCTGAGATACGAACCCGAGTCTCCCGCGTTGTAGGCAATAGTTTTAACCCTGGACCACCAGCACTATTGAAAAGAGTGAGGCGCAAATAAACTTATTATTATAATTCTCTGTAGTCATAAACTCCAGCACCGAGACAATTCCCAGAAAATAGCCCTAATTTAAAGGTCCAAGCATTTCCCCAGCGAGGATTCTCATTAATCTCGCTCTCGTTGTCCCTGCCTCTCTCCTTCTCCTACTCAGAATTTAGGAATAATTACTATTATGACTTTTGATAAGTTATTAGGTTTCACAAGCACATAATTTTTTGCCCTGCTGTTATCCTTCTTGTAATTTTCTCAATAATGTTGCCAAATCCTGTCCTCCTTTCTAGTCATGCCTGTTCCTCCTCATCCTTGGACTCTTCTCGCTCTCTCATTCGCCTACGTTCCCTCTTCTGTCTCTCCCTAAACTGTTTCTGTCTACAGTTCCTTGGTGGGGCCTTACGATCCTCTGCCATGTGGCCTGTTTTATTGCAGTTGTAGCACTTTCTGTCCTCGGGTTCTATCCACCTTCTACTCTCCCTGTTTCCCCCTTTCTTTTTAAAATCTTTCCTGCAATTTCCCCAAGAGTGGCGATCAAATGTTCTGCTCCTGTCTGTTCTTTCTTAGTTTTCTTTTCCTTGCCATTATGCTCAGGGTGTATAGCATACCTCTTTACTTCGGCTATTGTGTTTGTTCCCCACCCTATCAGAGTCTCTTTTATGATTTGGCAAATTTCAGACTTCATACCACTCAAGAAGGCTATTTTTAACAGTTGGTGGTAAGGTCCGTCCTCTCCCTGTCTAGGATCTACCAGTCCACTATTAGCATTGAACACGTCCCTCAGTCTCTCTAAATACTGGCTAACAGTTTCCCCATCCCCTTGTTCACACTCATGTATCTTTGAAAAGTCTGCATGTCTATGGTAATAGTCCCTAAGATTATTACAGAGCTGTGTCAATTTGTCTGCATAATCCCCATCTCCTGCCCATGGTAAAACCGGTTCTCCTCCTTGCCCTGGAACCCAGGCTCCCCTCACTGCTGCCCAGTCTTTCCCCACTATCTGTCGGACAGCCCTTTTACAATTCTCCTGTATTTAGTTTAAAACTCTCGGTCAGTCCCTCCATATCTCTCCTAAACCCTTCTATTCCTGTTTTTGGATGTACTATTCCCTCAACTACTCTTGCTACATCTCTCTGAGTCCAGGGTCGATACACTTGTAAGGTTTCCGATTGGTCAGCTTCGCCTGCTCTAGGATTAGGAAGCTCTATGAGAGGACACTGATCCTCTTCCCAATCTGATTGAACCTCCCTCAGCCCTGGCTTATTATACGGTGCTAATCGCTTTTTAAGGTTAGACTCTTGGTTCTGGCTCTTCTTTCCTCTCCCTGGCTATGGCTTGCTCTCTCTGTTCGTGTTCATATCTTTCTCTCTTTCTACTTTCTATTTTTATAATCTGTTATTATACTTACATCTCACTTACTCCCGTTAGTCCTAGACTAACGTAATTTACTTTATTTTGCCTTCTATATTATGTTTTCCGGCTACTGTACTTCAAACAGTTTTACTTTTAGGTCTTACTGTTAGATACTGTACTTCAACCAGTTTTACTTTTAGGTCTTACTGTTAGATACTGTACTTTGACATTTCTTAATTAGATCTGTGACCCAGTGCCGCCAACACTAACATAGATACTTTTGTCTTAAACTTTCTTTACATTAGATTATATGGACACTATACCTGATAGAAATCTTACTTAATGTTATTTTTACAGTTACCCTTTTTTTTACAGTTACCCAACAATCCTCCCTCACATTCATCTTGCTTTCATTTTTTGTAAGTTTAGAATTGAACCCCAAACTAATGAATAAAGATCACCGACCTTATCCTGCAGCTGCGAATTCAATGTTGGTTGGATTTCGTCAGCGTTTTCTGTCGTGTACCAGTTTGCCACCGGCCTGAAATGGAACCTCAATTTCCAGAGGTCAGGTCTTTAACTTACGGATCTCTGATCCGTCCATGCACGGTTTTCGGCGCTCCCATGGGACGACAGAAAACAGGTATTGAAATCCGGCTTCGAAGGACCAATTGATAAGAGAATTTCCAATCCCAATGATAATAACAATCAATCAATAGCTCTGACCAACTCCCGAGGTTTGTAAGACCATGGGTATAATAATAATTAGTCAAAGACTCAGCTTATACAAAAGGTTAGTACAATTTATTCAGAGAACGTTCTAAAGTGAAGAATACAAAACAATTAATTTTATACTGACTTCTCACGCCCACACATTCCCACAACCATACGCACACACGTCCTGCTACCCAGATTAGTGACCTTGTCCTTGAGACGTACTCCCCGTTCTCTCCCAAATCTCTAGTCAGGTCGGCACCAAGCTCAGACAGTCTGTGTTTAAAATACCATAAAGACATATTGTCTTTACCCTAATTCTGACTAGGACTACACATTTATTGATTATGACTTTATACATTCTAATCAATTCCATACAATTATATGTTTCAGGGTGGAATATTGTAATCATTCAATTAACAGATAATTCTCACCTATCACATACACACACAGACATACACACATACTGTATACTGTACATTGATGCTACACACACATCACAACTACTGCTACCAGACTCTTATTAGTCTGTTCAGTTTTTTATTGTTTACATTGTCGAGAAGGGACCTGCAAGTAAGCAACTTGTTGGACGATGTATACCGACTAATAAAACTTGAAACTTGAAACTTACAGTGCCTTCAGAAATGACTCATACCCCTTGACTTATTCCACATTTTCTTGTGTTACAGCCTTGATTATATATACACTGCTCAAAAAAATAAAGGGAACACTTAAACAACACAATGAACTCCAAGTCAATCACACTTCTGTGAAATCAAACTGTCCAATTAGGAAGCAACACTGATTGACAATAAATTTCACATGCTGTTGTGCAAATGGAATAGACAAAAGGTGGAAATATAGGCAATTTGCAAGACACCCCCCAAAACAGGAGTGATTCTGCAGGTGGTGACCACAGACCACTTCTCAGTTCCTATGCTTCCTGGCTGATGTTTTGGTCACTTTTGAATGCTGGCGGTGCTCTCACTCTAGTGGTAGCATGAGACGGAGTCTACAACCCACACAAGTGGCTCAGGTAGTGCAGTTCATCCAGGATGGCACATCAATGCGAACTGTGGCAAAAAGGTTCGCTGTGTCTGTCAGCCTAGTGTCCAGAGCATGCAGGCGCTACCAGGAGACAGGCCAGTACATCAGGAGACGTGGAGGAGGCCGTAGGAGGGCAACAACCCAGCAGCAGGACCGCTACCTCCGCCTTTGTGCAAGGAGGTGCACTGCCAGAGCCTTGCAAAATGACCTCCAGCAAGCCACAAATGTGCATGTGTCAGCATATGGTCTCACAAGGGGTCTGAGGATCTCATCTCGGTACCTAATGGCAGTCAGGCTACCTCTGGCGAGCACATGGAGGGCTGTGCGGCCCCACAAAGAAATGCCACCCAACACCATGACTGACCCATCGCCAAACCGGTCATGCTGGAGGATGTTGCAGGCAGCAGAACGTTCTCCACGGCGTCTCCAGACTCTGTCACATGTGCTCATGTGCTCAGTGTGAACCTGCTTTCATCTGTGAAGAGCACAGGGCGCCAGTGGTGAATTTGCCAATCTTGGTGTTCTCTGGCAAATGCGAAACGTCCTGCACGGTGTTGGGCTGTAAGCACAACCCCCACCTGTGGACGTCGGGCCCTCATACCACCCTCATGGAGTCTGTTTCTGACCGTTTGAGCAGACACATGCACATTTGTGGCCTGCTGGAGGTCATTTTGCAGGGCTCTGGCAGTGCACCTCCTTGCACAAAGGCGGAGGTAGCGGTCCTGCTGCTGGGTTGTTGCCCTCCTACGGCCTCCTCCACGTCTCCTGATGTACTGGCCTGTCTCCTGGTAGCGCCTGCATGCTCTGGACACTAGGCTGACAGACACAGCAAACCTTTTTGCCACAGTTCGCATTGATGTGCCATCCTGGATGAACTGCACTACCTGAGCCACTTGTGTGGGTTGTAGACTCCGTCTCATGCTACCACTAGAGTGAGAGCACCGCCAGCATTCAAAAGTGACCAAAACATTAGCCAGGAAGCATAGGAACTGAGAAGTGGTCTGTGGTCACCACCTGCAGAATCACTCCTTTTTTGGGGGGGTGTCTTGCAAATTGCCTATAATTTCCACCTTTTGTCTATTCCATTTGCACAACAGCATGTGAAATTTATTGTCAATCAGTGTTGCTTCCTAAGTGGACAGTTTGATTTCACAGAAGTGTGATTGACTTGGAGTTACATTGTGTTGTTTAAGTGTTCCCTTTATTTTTTTGAGCAGTGTATTTTTGCATCACCCATCTACACCCAATACCCCATAATGACAAAATGAAAATAACATGTTTCTAGAAATCTTAGCAAATGTATTGAAAATGAAATACAGAAATATCTAATTTACGTAAGTATTCACACCCGTGAGTCTATAATTTTAGAATCACCTTTGTCAGTGATTACACATGTGAGTCTTTCTGGGTGAGTCTCTAAGAGATTTGCACACCTGGATTGTGCAATATTTGCACATTTTAGAATCACCTTTGTCAATGATTACACATGTGAGTCTTTCTGGGTAAGTCTCTAAGAGCTTTGCACACCTGGATTGTACAATTCTTGCACATCGTTATTTTTAAAATTCTTCAACCTCTGTCAAGTTGGTTATTGATCATTACTAGACAGCAATTTTCAAGTCTTGTAATAGATGTTCAAGCCAATTTAAGTCCAACCTGTAACTAGGCAACACAGGAAAATGTAATGTTGTCTTTGTAAGCAACTCCAGTGTAGATGTGGCCTTGTGTTTTATGTTATTGTCCTGCTGAAAGGTGACTTTGTTTCCCAGTGTCTGTTGGAAAGCAGACTGAACCAGGTTTTCCTCTAGAATTTTGCCTGTGCTTAGCTCTATTCCGTTTGTTTTTATCCTAAAAAACTCCCTAGTCCTTGCCGATGATAAACATACCCATAACATGATGCAGCCACCACCATGCTTGAAAATATGAAGTGGTACGCAGTGATCAAATCAAATCAAATTGTATTAGTCACATGCACTGAATACAACAGGTGTAGACCTTATAGTGAAATACTTACTTAACCAACAATGAAGTTACAAAAAAATATGGACAAGAATAAGAGATTAAAGTTACAAGTAATTCAAGAGCAGCAGTAAAATAACAATAGTGAGACTATATACAGGGGGGTAGCGATAAAGAGTCAATGTGCGGGGGCACCGGTTAGTTGAGGTAGTATGTACACGTAGGTAGAGTTATTAACGTGACTATGCATAGATGACAACAGAGAGTAGCAGTGGTGTGTTGTGTTAGATTTGCCCCGAACATAATGCTTTGTATACAGGACATAAAGTTCATATCTTTAAAAGAGGTGTCAAAGTAGATTCTAGGGAAGGATTTGGAACAGAAAAAGAGGAACCGGCTGCTGCCCCTTATGGATTGTTGAAAACCACCAGAAAAAGCAGGCAACTGAATTTATCTGGGCCAAGGGTGACTGAAGGTTACTGTCTGGGAAGAAACAGTGCCTATCCACTGGGCAAACACTGGTTGAATCAATGTTGTTTCCACGTCAATTCAATAAAATTACATTGAACCAACGTGGCATAGACATTGAATTGACATCTGCGCCCAGAGGGTAGTTGTCATGACATATCATTAAAAAGGATAGCTATGGTATTGGTTGGTGGTTGACTGATGACCACTTGAATGTATGTACAGTATGCTAGCTAATGCTAACTATTCTCCCACTATTCTGCATTTGTAGTCCCACAAAGTGTGTGGAGGCTGAACTTGGACACATCTGAAAAGGCCAAACAGAACCTGTCCTTTGGGGCAGATGTGCGCTGGTGGGACCAGACAGATCTCACCAAGCTGCTTCTCTCTTCAAACATGCTGGAAGTTTTATCAGAGGATGTGGGTATTATTGTTTTCTGAAGTATTTTGTGTTGTCTGATTTAAAAAGTGATAGACTAGAGTAGACCCTTTCAAAGCTTGAATGGAAGGTCTATGCGCTCAAGATTTATGGGAGAAACAAAGTTTGATAAGTTTAATGTTTATGATGACCCTTTGACATTTTATTCTGTATTCCGATTTCCCAATGTCCATGATGATCAGCTTACCTCTTTACCCAAATCTATTGGAGAGTTGGAAAATCTTCAGAAACTCAGTCTGAGGTATGGAAGGATTTTTCACATCCTTTTATTGTCAACTAAAGTTACTCAACATATGAGAAATGCCACAAGACAAAGTTCCATTATAAAGAAAAACAAGGTCTCTTTTCTCTATAGGCCTGGTCTCTCTGGTCCAGTCACAACAAACTGAAATAGTTTGGAGGAGTTATGCAGTGGTGTAAAAATGACCCAATTGTCATGCTTGAGTGAAAATAAAGATACCTTAATAGAAAATGACTGAAGTAAAAGTGAAAGTCATCCAGCAAAATACTACAGTACTTGAGTAAAAGTCTAAAAGTATTTGGTTTTAAATATACTTAAGTATTAAATATAAATGTAATTGCTAAAATACACTTAAGTATCAAAAGTATAAATCATTTTACTTTCTTTATATTAAGCAAACCAATTTTTTTATATATATATATTTTCCGATAACCAGGGGCACACTCCAACAATCAGACATAATTTACAAACGAAGCATTTGTGTTTAGTGAGTCAGCCAGACCAGAGGCTGTAGAGATGACCAGGGATGTTTTCTTGATAAGTGCCTGAATTGGGCCATTCCTGTCCTGCTAAGCATTCTAAATGTAACAAGTACTTTTGGGTGTCAGGGAAAACATATGGAGTAAAAAGTAAAAAATATTGTTTAGGAATGTAATGAAAAGGAAAAGTAAATGTTGTCAAAAATATAAATAGTAAAGTACAGATACCCCAAAAAATGACTTAAGTAGTACTTTAAAGTATTTTTACTTAGTTTGAAGAACATCACCTGTCTCCAGCTGCAGCAGAATCCACTGGAGGAGCTGCCAGAAGGAGTGGGACAGCTCACTAACCTGGATGACATCGTAAACTCAGAATCGGGCTTAAAACACTATTGAAAAAAAGATGGAGAAAACGTGTCAAGGTAATAAAGTGATTATCTTAGACAAACTCTTTGGATTATCCTCGCTGACTTGTTTTTCTATTGTTGGTGAAAGGATCTTTCCAACAACCAGCTTACTGCTGTCCCTGACTGTCTGGGCAACTTGACTCATCTGGTGAAGCTTCCCCCAGGAATCAGTGTCATGGAAAGTAAGACAACATTAGCAGCAAGTTTTTGTTTTCTTTATTGTTTAGTCTTTTTATATATTGTCTGCCGGATGGAAATGGGTGCGTCCACTTCAATATTCTTGTCATAAACATGGCTGAAGCATAACATCCTGTATGAATGCCTCCACAGATTGGACTACACACATAATCAGCTTGAGAGCATACCTCCAGTCTTGTCTCAAATGGTGTCTCTAGACCAGCTCTGTCTGAGACAAAACAAACTGCTCTTTCTTCCTGAACTGCCCTCCTCAAGGCTCAAGATAAGGATACTGATGGTCAGGTTTCCTCGATGAAGAGCTTTTGATCTTAATGAGATTACCTGTATGAATTATTTGCAAATTAATAAGTGGCCTATGCAATCTCTGACAGCTTTATATCACCTGTCTGGTAGGAGCTGCATGTTGGTACCCAATTGGCACAGACGTCAATTCAACACCTATTTCGTGTTAATTCAACGTTATTTCATTGAAATGACGTTGGAACAACATTGACTCAACCAGTGTGTGCCCTGTGGGTTATAACCAGATTGAGGTGGAGGCAGAGCATGTGAAACACCTGAACACTCTTAGTGAATTGGAGCTGAGGGACAACAAGGTAAAGAGTGTCCCTGAGGAAATCACACTAGTTCAAGGCCTGGAGTGCCTAGACATAATCAACAATGACATCAGCAGGTAAGTTTGCCTGGTCTGATCTCCCCTGGTCTCTCAGTGCATACTATACTCTTTCACCTGTGCACATAACACATGTATACACAGAACAAATACCAACAAGTGAAATACCAACAACACTAACAAGTCAAAACACCCCAAATTGTCCTGTGTAGTGTTCAATTGCCTGGAGCTATCATTGAGTGTTGTTGACTTTCTACTGGATGTCTTCCTTGTATGTGTGAACCAGTCTGCCAGCTGCCCTTGGCCTAATGCTCAGACTGAGTATCCTGACCCTGGAGGGCAACCCTCTGAGACACATCCACAGCGACCTGACTGCGAGGACGACATCTCATTACCTTCTCTCATCACTGTCTAAATACATACAAAGTCCTGTTTGTTTTACCAATGCAGTAGAACCTCAATGAACCTCAATGTCGAGTTTCAATGTAGCCAATTTAGACTCTGTAATCTGATAATGTTTTGTCTACTTCACAGAAAATAACCAATAAACTGCTGAAATACTTGAGGGGTTGAATAAAAGGTATAAGTATGTTTCAAGGTATAAGTATGTATAAGTATGTATAAGTATGTATAAGTATGTTTCACAGTCTTTTTCTGTCTATGCAGAAGGACATGTTCTCGTAATCACTGACTAGACCGTTTAATTTACTTTGCAAGGTTTTGTGGAGGCCACTTTTCATTTACTAGACTGTCTCGTATCACTGGACAGATGAGATTTTTTCTTCTTCATTTTGATCTAAAGAGGATCCAGATGGCAACAGAGATGAGCCTGACACTGCTCAGTCACGCAAAGATCAACGTGCACGCCATTAAAACACTGATGACTTTGGACTACACATGTGTGTGAACTATTTTTTTGTGGCCGTGTTTGAAGCTCTGTTTGGAAGACATTTTGGGAAAGTTAAAAACTCCTTAAAAATTCTACCACAAAATGATACTGCAATGCCATAGCATTGCTTAGTCACACTTTGAGCAGTGTTGTGATGTAATGTAGTGTTGTCAGTAAACTGTTGTTTTGTGTGTGTGACCCTGATCCCAGTGACAAGCAGGCGGTGTGTGTTCCTGATGACCTGTTTAATGCTGTGGACAGTGAGCCCAATGCTGTGGACAGTGAGCCCATTGCAAGAACCAGCTGGCTGCAATGCTCCCTAGGTACTCTGCTTACATCAGTGACTTCACACCACAGTCCGGGCCTCTGGAGGAAAAACACAAACAGTGTGGTAAGAATCCCAACACTCTGAAAAGTTATCACAGTTGAAAAAGCCATTGTTGATAGAGAATGTCAGCTAACTGTTGTAATGACATTGTTGGATTTGTTTGAGGGAGCCTCTGCTTGGTCTTCACGGTTGTGGAGATGAAGGACTCTGTCTCTGACATCACACTGTCATTCACCAGGTAAGCACTCAGATCTTAAAGGTTTCAAAGTTTATTTATCAGATGGACAGGATACAGCAGATCTAAAACAGTACAGGGAAATTCTTACATTAAAGGGATGTAATCATCGTAATATACACAAGTACATGAGTTATACTGATGATTAATTTGACATGTCATATTTTGACAGGTTTTAAGTTGTTCCGGAGGTGCTGTACCAGGTTCCTACCCTGGAGACCATTCTGATCAGTAACAACCAGGTGGGCGCCATCGACCGACTGCAGCTCAAAGCTTTAGACAAGCTGTCCACTCTGGACCTGCAGAACAATTACATCATGCAGGTGCCACCTGAACTTGGCAACTGCACCAGCCTGAGGTAGGGACCAGGATATGACACTGTTTAGGGGACAATATATTTGGGTCAGGTGTGGTTGAATAGCAATCAGAAAAGGTATGAGCTTTAGGACATCCATATATGTCTTGATCCACATACTGTAGTTGTGATTTTGTCTGAGCTGTTGTTGTCCAGAGAGAAGGATATACTGGCTTGAATCTGGTCTCTCACTCATTTCTCCCTTGTCTTCCCCTCAGGGCCCTCATGCTGGATGGAAATCCTTTCCACAACCTGAGAGCAGCCATCATAGCCAGAGGAAATGATGCTGTTCTGGACTATCTACGAAGCAGGATCCCTACATAGTGAACTGCATTAAAGGCTACAACACTCAGGTGAGAAAATAACGTTTGATGATTAATCAGTGTATGATATTTTCCTTGAAACTTACTGCATTTATTTTGACATTGGAGCCTATGATTTGAAGCGTAACTTGTCTTGTTGAACAACAACTACAGGGAGACCCTGCTGTAATATTGTTTACAAGATCATCAACCAATAGCAATGTTTCATGGCATTACAAACTGAAAAGCCTGTAGGTGGCTTATTTTTCTCTATATAAGGAGAAAAATAAGTGTTACTTTTCAACAAAATGTGTACTAGTAAGCTTATTCTTTTGTAAAATGTTGCATTCAATGTTTCAGAACATAATGCATGGGTTTACTTTTGAATGTATGGTTATTGTAAGATAATCTGATACATTTCTACTGATTTACCTTGACCTGTTTGATACTCAAATCCAGACAGACTTTTTAAATGTTCTATAATTCTCAAGAATGAATTTCTAAATGACACTGTGGAGATACACTGAGTGTACAAATTAGGAACACCTGCTTTTCCCATGACATAGACTGACCAGGTGAATCCAAGTGAAAGCTATGATCCCTTATTGAAGTAACTTGTTAAATCCACTTCAATCGGTGTAGATGAAGGGGAGGATATGTGTTAAAGAAGGATTTTTAAGCCTTGAGACAATTGAGACATGGATTGTGTATGTGTGCCATTCAGAGGGTGAATAGGCAAGAAAAAATATTTAGGTGCCTTTTGAACAGGGTATGTTAGAAGGTGCCAGGCAGTTTGAGTGTGTCAACAACCGCAATCCTGCTGGGTTTCTCAAGCTCAACAGTTTACCATGTGTGTCAAGAATGGTCCACCATCAAAAGGACATCCAGCCAGCTTGACAACTGTGTGAAGCATTGGAGTCAGCATGGGCCAGAATCCCTGTGGAATGCTTTCAACATCTTATAGGAGTCCATGCATCGACGAAGTGAGGTTGTTCTGAGGGCAAAAGCGGTTCCAACTCAATCTTAGGAATGTGTTCCTAATGTTTTGTACACTCTGTGTATATTTGATTGTTTAAAGTACCTTTTAGCCTAAAAAAAATTGTAATTTGTCTTCTTCAGTCACTTTCGAACAACTATATGGATTCAAATCCAACCACATTAAAAGTGCACAAGGCAGCGGTGTGTTTGGTGCTTTGATCCTTTGTTAGTGTTTTTCTTTATTATTTTTCTAAACTGTATCACATGTGATACAACACCACCTAGTGGTAATGAAGTGAAGTGTGGAGGGCAGTGAGAATATGCCAGCCTTATCATACTGTATAAACACCTCACAAACATACAACTGTATTATATGAAATATGTTCAAATGAACTTCATAATGTACAGTAGGGGAAAGAAATACTATTTTTAATATGATCATTGTACAATATAAAGACCACAGAGGACCATGAGAATAACAAGTTACATTTTTAATATTTGTACAATATACTTTCATACGTTATTCAAAACACTTCTTAAATACTGAAAAAATTTACAACCAAAGCCAAAAATGACTCTGTTATTTGCTGCACAACATTTTTTGTTCAATTTTAAATATTATTTATAAAAATGTATCTTAAATATTTACAGATCGCATCTGCAAAATGCATTCTGAATCCCCCCCACACACACATACATACATACACACATATATATATATACAGATATATATATATATATATATATATATATACAGATATATATATATATACAGATATATATATATACAGATATATATATATATACAGATATATATATATATAGTACCAGTCAAAAGTTGACACCTACTTATTCCAGGGGTTTTCTGTATTTTTACTATTTTCTACATTGTAGAGTCATAGTGAAGACATCAACATTATTAAATAACACATATGGAATTATGTAGTAACAAATCAAAATATATTTTATATTTGAGATTCTTCAAAGTAGCCACCATTTGCCTTGACGGCTTTGCACACTCTTGGCATTCTCTCAACCAGCTTCATGAGGGAGTCACCTGGAATGCATTTCATTTAACAGATGTGCCTTGTTAAAAGTTAATTTGTGGAAATTCTTTCCTTCTTAATTCGTTTGAGCCAATCAGTTGTGTTGTGACAAGGTAGGGGCGCCGACAGAGATGGCCGCCTCGCTTCGCATTCTCAGGAAATTATGCAGTATTTTGTTTTTTTATGTATTATTTCTTACATTGTTACCCCAGGAAATCTTAAGTTTGATTACATACAGCCGGGAGGAACTATTGGATATAAGAGCGACGTCAACTTACCAAATTTACGACCAGGAACACGACTTTCCCGAAGCGGATCCTCTGTTTGGTCCACCACCCAGGACAATGGATCGGATCCCAGCCGGCGACCCAAATCAACGGCGCCGCAGGAGGGTCAGAAGAAGCGGTCTTCTGGTCAGGCTCCGTAGACGGGCACATCACGCACCGCTCCTGAGTTTACTACTCGCCAACGTCCAGTCTCTTGACAAGGTAGACGAAATCCGAGCAAGGGTTGCCTTCCAGAGAGACAGAGATTGTAACATTCTTTGTTTCACGGAAACGTGGCTGACTCGAGACACGATATCGGAGTCGGTACAGCCACCTGGTTTCGTCACGCATCGCACCGACAGAAACAAACATCTCTCTGGTAAGAAGAGGGGCGGGGGGGTATGCCTTATGCTTAACGAGACGTGGTGTGATACTAACAACATACAGGAACTCAAGTCCTTTTGCTCACCTGACCTAGAAATCCTTACAATCAAATGTCGACCACATTATCTACCAAGAGAATTGTCTTCGATTATATTCACAGCCATATATATCCCCCCCAAGCAGACACATCGATGGCCCTGAATGAACTTCATTGGACTCTGGAAACCACATATCCTGAGGCTGCATTCATTGTAGCTGGGGATTTTAAGAAGGCTATTCTGAAAACAAGACTCCCTAAATTTTATCAGCATGCGCTACCTGGGCGGGAAAAATCCTGAACCATTGTTACTCTAACTTCTGCGACGCATACAAAGCCCTGCCCCGCCCCCCTTTCGGAAAATCTGACCACGACTCCCAGCCTATAGACAGAAACTAAAACAGGAAATGCCCGTGCTCAGGTCTGTTCAACGGATGTTCCGACCAATCTGATTCCACGCTTCAAGATTGCTTCGATCACGTGGACTGGGATATGTTCCGCATAGCATCGGACAATAACATTGATGAATACGCTGATTCGGTGAGCGAGTTTATTAGCAAGAGCATCGGTGATGTTGTACCCACAGCAACTATTAAAACCTTCCCCAACCAGAAACCGTGGATTGATGGCAGCATTCGTGCAAAACTGAAAGCGCGAACCACTACTTTTAAAATCAGGGAAAGGCGACCGGCAACATGACCGAATACAGTGTAGCTATTCCCTCCGCAAGGCAATCAAACAAGCTAAGCGTCAGTATAGAGACAAAGTAGAGTCGCAATTCAACGGCTCAGACACGAGAGGTATGTGGCAGGGTCTACTGTCAATCACGGACTACAAAAAGAAAACCAGCCCCGTCGCAGACCACGATGTCCTGCTCCCAGACAAACTAAACAACTTCTTTGCTCGCTTTGAGGACAATACAGTGCCAACGACACGGCCCGCTACCAAAACCTGCGGGCTCTCCTTCACCGCAGTCAACGTGAGTAAAGCATTTAAAGCGTTAACCCTCGCAAGGCTGCCGGCCCAGACGGCATCCCTAGCCGTGTCCTCAGAGCATGCGCACACCAGCTGGCTGGTGTGTTTACGGACATATTCAATCAATCCTTATCCCAGTCTGCTGTTCCCACATGCTTCAAGAGGGCCACCATTGTTCCAATTCCTGCTAAGGTAACTGAGCTAAATGACTATCGCCCCGTAGCACTCACCCCGTAGACCCAATAGGTCCACAGACGACGCAATCGCAATCACATTGCACACTGCCCTAACCCATCTGGACAAGAGGAATACCTATGTAAGAATGCTGTTCATCGACTACAGCTCAGCATTTAACACCATAGTACCCTCCAAAGTCGTCATTAAGCTCGAGACCCTGGGTCTCGATCCCGCCCTGTGCAACTGGGTCCTGGACTTCCTGACGGGCCGCCCCCTGGTGATGAGGGTAGGAAACAACATCTCTACCCGCTGATCTTCAACACTGGGGCCCCACAAGGGTGCGTTCTAAGCCCTCTCCTGTACTCCCTGTTCACCCATGACTGCGTGGCCATGCACGCCTCCAACTCAATCATCAAGTTTGCAGACGACACTACAGTGGTAGGCTTGATTACCAACAACGACGAGACGGCCTACAGGGAGGAGGTGAGGGCACTCGGAGTGTGGTGTCAGGAAAATAACCTCACACTCAACGTCAACAAAACAAAGGAGATGATCGTGGACTTCAGGAAACAGCAGAGGGAGCACCCCCCTATCCACATCGACGGGACAGTAATGGAGAAGGTGGAAAGTTTTAAGTTCCTCAGCGTACACATCACGGACAAACTGAAATGGTCCACCTACACAGACAGAGTGATGAAGAAGGCGCAACAGCGCCTCCAACCTCAGGAGGCTGAAGAAATTTGGCTTGCCACCAAAAACACTCAAAAACCTTTACAGATGCACAATCGAGAGCATCCTGTTGAGCTGTATCACCGCCTGGTACGACAACTGCTCCGCCCACAACCGTAAGGCTCTCCAGGGGGTAGTGAGGTCTGCACAACACATCACTGGGGGAAAATTACCTGCTCTCCAGGACACCTACACCACCTGATGTCACAGGTAGGCCAAAAAGATCATCAAGGACAACAACCACCCGAGCCACTGCCTGTTGACCCGGAGGTCAGTACAGGTGCATCAAAGCTGGGACTAAGAGACTGAAAAACAGCTTCTGTCTCAAGGCCATCAGACTGTTAACTTCTCTTGGGTAGGGGGCAGCATTTGGAATTTTGGATGAAAAGCATGCCCAAATTAAACCGCCAGCTACTCATTCCCAGAAGATAAGATATGCATATTATTAGTAGATTTGACTAAACTCTGAAGTTTCTAAAACTGTTTGAATCATGTCTGTGAGTATAACAGAACTTATTTAGCAGGTGAAACCACGAGGACAAACAATTCAAAAAAGAACATTTGAGGTCACTCTCTTTTCAATGAATTTTCATTGGAAAACCAGATTTCTAAGCTACCTTCTTGCAGTTCCTACCGCTTCCACTGGATGGCAACAGCCTTTAGAAAGTGGTTGAGGTTATTCCTTTGTGTAATGAAGAAGTACGGCCATCTTGAAGGAGGGTCACTCGAAATGTCCTGTTTGTTAGAAGCGCATGACCAGAAAGCTAGCTACAGTTGGTTTAATCCTGTACTGAACACAGATCATCCCGTCTTCAATTTGATCGATTATTTACGTAAAAAAATACCTAAAGTTGTATTACAAAAGTAGTTAGAAATTTTTTGGCAAAGTTTACAGGTAACCTTTGAGATATTTTGTAGTCACGTTTCACAATTTGGAACCGGTGTATTTCTGAATCAAACGCGCCAAATAAATGGACATTTTGGATATATAGACGGAATTAATCGAACAGGATTAAAGGACCATTTGTGATGTTTATGGGACATATTGGAGTGCCAACAACAGAAGCTCGTCAAAGGTAAGGCATGAATTATTTTTATTTCTGCGTTTTGTGTCGCGCCTGCAGGGTTGAAATATGCTTCTCTCTCTTTGTTTACAATGGTGCTATCATCAGATAATAGCATTGTTTGCTTTCGCCGAAAAGCCTATTTGAATTCTGACATGTTGGCTGGATTCACAACCAGTGTAGCTTTAATTTGGTGTCTTTGATGTGTGATTTAATGAAATTTGATTTTTATAGTAATTTTTATAGTAATTCATTTGAATTTGGCGCTCTGCATTTTCTCTGGCTTTTTGCCAAGTGAGACAGTAGAGTTCCGCCTAAACTCAGATTTTTGGATATAAATATGAACTTTACCGAACAAAACATACATGTATTGTGTAACATGAAGTCCTATGAGTGTCATCTGATGAAGATCATCAAAGGTTAGTGATTCATTTTATCTCTATTTCTGCTTTTTGTTACTCTTCTCTTTGGCTGGAAAAATGGCTGTCTTTTTCTGTGACTTGGCTCTAACCTAACATAATCGTTTGGTGTCCTTTCGTTGTAAAACCTTTTTGAAATCGGACACTTTGTCTGGATTTACAACAAGTGTATCTTTAAAATGGTGTAAAATACGTGTATGTTTGAGGAATTTAAATTATGGGATTTCTGTTGTTTTGAAATTGGCGCCCTGCAGTTTCACTGGCTGTTGACGAGGTGGGACACTACCGTCCCACATACCCTAGTGAGGTTAAACGGCCATCACTAACATTGAAAGGCTGCTGCCAACATACCGACTCAATCTCTAGCCACTTTAATAATTCAAAATAGGATGTAATAAATGTAGTCCAATACAGCATATGAAAGATAAACATCTTGTGAATCCAGCCAACATGTACGATTTTTAAAATGTTTTACAGCGAAAACACCACATATATTTATGTTAGCTCACCACCAAATACAAAAAAGGACAGACATTTTTCACAGCACAGGTAGCATGCACAAAGCCAACCTAACTAACCAAGAACCAACCAAACTAACCAAGAAACAACTTCATCAGATGACAATCTTATAACATGTTATACAATAAATCTATGTTTTGTTCGAAAAATGTGCATATTTGAGGTATAAATCAGTTTTACATTGCAGCTACCATCACAGCTACCGTCACAAATAGGACCGAAGCAGCCAGAGTTATTACAGACACCAACGTCAAATACCTAAATACTCATCATAAAACATTTCTGAAAAATCGATGGTGTACAGCAAATTAAAGAAACATCTTGTGAATCCAGCCAATATTTCAGATTTTTTAAGTGTTTTACAGCGAAAACACAATATAGCATTATATTAGCTTACTACAATAGCCTACCACACTACCGCATTCATTCATCAAGGCACGTTAGCGATAGCAATAGGCACGTTAGCGATAGCGAATAAACCAGCAAAAGATATATAATTTTTGACTAACCTTGATAAACTTCATCAGATGACAGTCCTATAACATCAGGTTATACATACACTTAAGTTTTGTTCGAAAATGTGCATATTTAGAGCTGAAATCAGTGGTTATACATTGTGCTAACGTAGCATCTTTTTCCCACAACGTCCGGATATTTTTCTGATACTTTTTCTGACACACATATTCTGACCAAATGACTATTCATAAACATAACAAAAAAATACATGTTGTATAGGAAATGATAGATACACTAGTTCTTAATGCAATCGCCGTGTTAGAATTCTAAAAGTACCTTCATTACGATATGCAGTTTACGTTATGGCGGGAGCGTGGCCAAAACCTGGCCGCAAATTACTAGTTCACATGTACGACAGATATAAGAAATAACATCATAAAATGGGTCCTACTTTTGCTGATCTTTCATCAGAATGTTGTACAAGGGGTCCTTTGTCCAGAACAATCGTTGTTTGGATTTAGAATGTCCTCTTCTCCAGTCAATTAGCACGGAAAGCTAGCAAAGTGGCGCGAAGCTCTCCTTCCTGAACATACGCAGACAAAGCAACACGCCCAACGTCCCGAAAAAATTTCAATAATCTAATGAAACTATATTGAAAAAACATACTTTACGATGATATTGTCACATGTATCAAATAAAATCAAAGCCGGAGATATTAGTCGTCTATAACGACAGCTGTACAGAAGGCAAAACCAGGTCCCTTCACGCACTCTCCAAAAAACAGGAAACTGGTGACACGTCATACAAAGAGCTTTTATTCGACCCCAGATCAAGTTATACACTCCATTTCTTCTCTCACTGCCTGTCGACATCTAGTGGAAGACGTATGAAGTGCATGTATACTGATATATATCAAGGACATTTATAGGCAGGCCCTAGAACAGAGCATCAATTTCAGATTTTCCACTTCCTGTCAGGAAGTTTGCTGCAAAATGAGTTCTGTTTTACTCACAGATATAATTCAAACGGTTTTAGAAACTAGAGTGTTTTCTATCCAATAGTAATAATAATATGCATATTGTACGAGCAAGAATTGAGTACGAGGCCGTTTGAAATGGGCACCTTTTATCCGGCTACTCAATACTGCCCCTGCAGCCCAAACAGGTTAAACTATGCCACTTTATATAATGTTTACATACCCTTCACTACTCATCTCATAGGTATATACTGTACTCTATACCATCTACTGCATCTTGCCTATGCCATTCGGCCATCGCTCATCCATATATACTTTTATGTACATATTCTTATTCCTTTACACTTGTGTGTATAAGGTAGTTGTTGTGAAATTGTTAGATTACTTGTTAGATATTACTGCATGGTCGGTACTAGAAGCACAAGCATTTCGCTACACTCGCATTAACATCTGCTAACCATGTGTAAGTGACAAATAAAATTTGATTTACAGAAGATTGCCCTATTTGGTAAAAGACAAAGTCCATATTATGGCAAGATCAGCTCAAATGAGCAAAGAGAAACAACAGTCCATCATTACTTTAAGACATGAGGGGCAGTCAATATGGATTTTTGGGGGGGAAAGTTTCTTCAAGTGCAGTCGCAAAAACCATTAAGTGCTATGATGAAACTGGCTCTCATGAGGACCGCCACAGGAAAGGAAGACCCAGAGTTACCTCTTCTGCAGAAGATAAGTTCATTAGAGTTACCAGCCTCAGAAATCTGCAATTAACTGCACCTCACAGAGTTCAATTAACAGACATATCTCAACATCAACTGTTCAGAGGAAACTGCATGAATCAGGCTTTCATGGTCGAATTGCTGCAAAGAAACCACTTCTAAAGGACACCAATAATAATAATAAGAGACTTGCTTGGGCAAAGAAACACAAGCAATGGACATTAGACCTGTGGAAATCTGTCCTTTGGTCTGATGAGTCCAAATTTGAGATTTTTGGTTCCAACCGCAGTGTATTTGTGAGACGCAGAGTAGGTGAGTGGATTATCTCCACATGTGTGGTTCCTACCGTGAAGCATGGAGGAGGTGTGATGGTGTGGGGGTGCTTTGCTGGTGACACTGTCAGTGATTTATTTCAAATTCAAGGCACACTTAACCAGCACCGCAACCACAGCATTCTGCAGCAATACGCCATCCCATCTGGTTTGCACATAGTGGGACTATCATTTGTTTTTTCAAAAGGACAATGACCCAACACACCTCCAGGCTGTGTAAGGATTATTTGACCAATAAGGAAAGTGATGTAAAAGCAGCCAACAAGTGCTCAGCATATGTGGGAAGTCCTTCAAGACTGTTGGAAAAGCATTCCAGGTGAAGACAAGGGTGTGCAAAGCTGTCATCAAGGCAAAGGGTGGCTAATATGAAGAATCTCAAATATAAAACATATTTTGAATTGTTTAACACTTTTTTGGTTACTACATGATTCCATATGTGTTATTTCGTAGTTTTGATGTCTTCGCTACAATTTATGAAATAGTAAAAATAAAGAAAAACCCTTGAATGAGTAGGTGTGTCGAAACTTTTGACTGGTGCTGTGTGTATATATATATTACACACACACTTCACCAATCTTCGTGTTAATACATAAAAAGAATGGAAGGATTAAACTTGCATGTGCAAATAAATAGCATAATAAACTGTCACGAAATTTGTCCAACTAAACAGAATTATTCTCTTTCAATAGTTAAAATTACTTTTTGCACAAAAAATGAAGCAGCATTCAAGTCCAGTTAGTCTTCATACTGCAAAAGCTTGGAGTACATTCACAATCTATATGAATAAATTATCTCAATTTGTTTTCAATCACCATTATTTACATCAACACCGTAATTAGACAGAATAGTACCATATAGTCACTTTATATTTAATTGTATTTTAAACATATACAAAAATGACTATTTGTATATTCATATATATATATTTGTATAACACAAATTCACAATTACTGTAGAAATATGGTTTTATACATTTGATAGTACAGCTTTTATTCTCCAAGTCACAAGTACTTCACCCATACTTTTTCATTGTCCTTATAAAATCTCGCAATTTGAGCAAAGCTAAGGTATATCAATATATTCTGAATAATAGCCTGAAAACATTTAGTAAAAATAATTATATTATCAAACTTTCTCACAATATCTTGAATATTTTAACTCGTAATTTACTGGATATTGAAGTACAACGTACCAGCTTAGCTTGGCACAAATTCAACCAGGGTCCCTCCATGGGGTTATAGGTGCTTGGTTTTGCTCAAGAATGTCACAATTGATGCTACATTTGACAAAAATAGTAATGAAACATTGTTAGGGCTCATAAGGTATATGTTTTTGATTGTAATAAAATGGCACCAAATGTCACAATATAATAATGTCTCTTTGTAAACCTCACCAGTTTGCAATGAGAGAAACTTCTTTACGAGAGAGATCCCAAAATTTGAAAACACAGAGAATGTATCCAAAAAACATGACCAAAGACCCTTATAACCATGAAAGAAAGCATGCTGTGACATCAGAACTTAAAATGAACATCCATCCAGAAATGGAACAGAGTGAAATGCTTATTCTGGTCAGTAGCATTGTTCAAAAAAAATTATACATAATTCTCACATGAATACTTTTCCAATAGTGCATTCTCATAATAAACCGAGCTTAAAATGAAGACATCGAAAGTAATTTGTGTTCTACAGAGTGGTGCTGAAAAGTTCAGCAAAATTACTTCAAATCAGTGTGAACAAACTGTTTTGTTTTTAACACAAACAGATGAGAAACAATGTTACAACTTTTCTGTATGGAAATTCTTTAAGAGTTGAATATGGGGGTATGTGACATTACATACTCCTTGGTGCAATTGCAGTACATACGTGTAAACACATAATGTAGCCAGCAGATGGCCCTCTAGGGTTGTCTTGTAATCTAAAATAAACCCTTTCAGATGTGGGATTGAATATTGCTGTACTTTTAAAATGTAGCTAATTTGTGCAAACATATACATTATTGAGCAACTACCGAAAATCTACCTTATAGAATGTAGTGACTGGTTGGGTATAACAATCAATATAGTGTTAATATATCAATGAAATAAACCGGTGGGAAAACCTATAATAATAAAAAAAATGAAAAAAACAACTTGATAAATTGGCCCTGTATTAAGGTTTTTTTTTTTACATTTAATTTAAACAATTTAAGAACATTGTAAACATTTATTTTATGTACCATTCCTCTCGCTACTGTTCGTGTCTTTATTGTAAATGAAAATATGTACCCACGGCATATACAAAGTTGAGGCAGTGTTTATGGCGATTAGAATTCCTAAAGAGCTAGTGTGTTTTCATGCTCTGAGAGTAAAATGAGAAGCTACAATGAAAAAGGTACAAAATAAAAGGCAATATAAATACACAAAAAATGTCCAAATAAAAACTAAGAAAATTGCTCCAACCTACAGCCTCAGGCTGAATGAAAAAAATGACTTTCCTTCACATCAACTCAAGAGATATAATTCCTGTTTACATAAAATTCATAGATAGGTTATAAGATATGTATCCTATAGTACATTTGGCACTAGTATTTGCCATTGGTCCAGCAATCGGCAAATGTCACTGTTCCTAGATAAAAACCGGTTGTATACATTTCCACAACCCGTTTGGGAGAGAAGCAATGGTGTTATAAAAAAATATTTAAATTGTGCTCTCCCTCAAGATTACTAAATCCACAGTTTTCTGGAAATTCTTCAGAAGAGACACAGCAGTTTCATGTTCCATGTGTAAAAAACTATGTCCATTGGCCTGCAATGCAAAAATTAAGCAGAGGGTGAACAGAGTGACGTGAGTGAGAAGTGGCAGGGCGGCACGGAGAGGACTGGGAACAGCCCTAGCTCAGAGGAGATAAACAAACAACACTGTCAAGGAAAAGAGGAGACAAAGCAGAGAGATGCACACAGGAAGAGGAGGAGGTCATGCTGTAAAGGAGAGAAGTGGTTCTTTAGAGGTATGTCCTTCAGCTAACACTTGCATCTGTGGAGAGAGAAGAGAGGTTCCTGCTTCTGCAGGCTACGGGTGGGCGAGGGGCGAGGGCTTCTACTAGCACACATTTAAAGCCACACAGATACAAGAGACATGCCAATAACTGTAGGGACTATTCCAATCCCATTAAATTGTATTGGCACAGAGAGCCTGGCTTGTTCATGTAGGCTTCACTGTCAGGTGTTTGACTAGCCTCGACAGTAGCTTCACATGGACCAGGAATCTGACAATCTACAAGGGGTACAGTTCCCTCTCTACACTATGGTAAACACTTACTTTGACAGTGTCAATCCTATGTACTGTATGTGTGATGGTGAGTTCCCTTTAAAATAACAGCCCTCTACCTAAGCTAAATACAACACCACATCATAGTGTGTAATTCGTGTCTTATCGCATGGGGTGGAAGAGCTCTTATGCTCTTCCTAAAAGGTTGACTCCTGAACTATTTAGAAAAAGAGACTCAGGGATTTGATGATACTGAAGTAGAAGAGAAGACCCAATACAATCTTTGCTGCACAGTGCAAAGTTGAAAGATATAGAAAATAGTTGAGAAAAAATGGCTGCAGGGCTTTCAAGGTTATCAAAAAAGTAGAGATCAGGTGCCGTATACACAAAGCATCGCAGAAAATATGCTAGGAATCCTATTCAAAATGGTTTAAGACAACAAAAAACCCAGCTCAGAGTATGTTTTAGGATGATGTTAAGACGCTGCTCATACAAACTCTGTGCCAGGAATAATTTAATCAATTTACAAAAGTTTCACTCAGCTGGTAATCATGAGAGTTTGAGGTGCCGCAAAGGAAATATAGTGATGACGCACATTGATATTGTTGCAAATGATTGGGAATAACCAATCGCGATGAAGCATCGCCAGCTGTGAACTATATCACACTTCTGATAATGTTGAATGTGACTGTAGGCTACATGAAATGTTGAAATGTTAAAACGTTTGAAATCATTTTCACCTGACACGATCACTTTGCCTATTCTTAATTATTGCCTAATATGTTGGCCTGCATAACCTTTTTTTAACCAATTATGATAATTGTTAAAAGTGTAATTTCTATAATATTACTGTTATATCAACACACTCGTCACTCCCGTTAAACAACTCTATATCCATTTGGCACAGTAGGCATCAAGTCAGGTTCTATCATTTTCATCAAACACAATCAAAGCTAACATAGGCCCTAGTTGCCTTCAATTGCCCAAAGATAGGCATGGTCAATTTAGGAATATTTTTACCAATGTGATATTGTGCTCCAAAGGGATGACTTGAAATAACAATATGTAGGTTAATTAAATAATCGAAAGAAAAAAAGGTGTTTATTGATTAGTCTCGTGGTTATACTGTAAGTGTTTGAATATCATGTGAAATTGCCCTTGTGTGAAATCATTGTGAAAATCACAAGGGGGAACTGTTGCATGTAGTCTAGGTCTAGATTACTAATGGATTGATCAGATATGTTTTGATATTTCTTCTTTTAACCACTTTTAACCGCAGGAACATTTAGCATTTTAGTCACTTAGCAGAAGCTCTTATCCAGAGCGACATACAGTGCATTCATTTGAAGATAGCTAGGTGGGACAACCACATGTCACAGTAAGTACATTTTTCCTCAATAAAGTAGCCATTAGCAAAGTCAGAGCTAGTAACTACTGACTCGCTGCCGTGCTGCACTTTTCTATTATCAAGACATCTGCTGGTTAGTCTTCACTTGTTAGGACAGCTCATGAGGTCTTCTAAATATCTGGCGACTAGGTGGGACTCTTATGAAAGAGGCTTCATGCATAGCTTTTATTTTTACTCATAAGAGTAGGAGTAAAATGTCTCTATTCTCAGCACAATCAATGTTCTACTCTTAGACGCTTTGTAGATACGGGCCAGTTTGTACTTTGACCTTCACTAGTATTTCAGAAACAAACCAATTCATCCAGCACATTACATTGCTGGTTACTACTTAGTTTTCAGGCATCTAAAACATCACATTAAATGGTATCATATCAGTAAAGTTACTTGTATGTGATGCACTTAGATTGAATCTGTTTCCATGGGCCTTTATTCGGAAACAATAACCACTATTCCTTTTGTCTGACTTAGGGACAAGTAAACCATGTTGGAGGTTTGACAGAGGTCAAAACAGAGGACCATGCTCACTTGGTAGACACACGTACGTCCAGCACAAAATGCCACATGCAAAGCCTCTACAGGCAATGTGGAGGAGGGAGGATGCGCTCTCACAGACTCAGAGGACAACGATGATCGATGCGGTGATGAAGAACACGGTTACCTTCAGTATTTTGTCCCCAGGCTGTAGCAGGTTGGAGGCCGGTCCATCAGGCTGTACCCTAGTAACAAAGATACCCTATAAGTCAAAAGTGATATGAGATTAGGAACCACATGGTGAAGATGGTTTAGAATCTGTGCCTTTCAAACTGGTTGTTTGTTGCTTTTGTTTGTATTTTCCTCTAACTCAAGATCTGTGCGTGATTTTGATTGACATGCTGTTGCAAACATTAACTTGATAAGTTTAACTAGTCTGTAAAAGCAGACAACTATCGTAAGGATATTTCACAAGATAAAAAAAAAATGGAAGTCTATATGTGCTGTTTGTTAAATTCAAGAACTAGGTGTACTGACATGGCATTTACGTCTACCTTTAATGAAAACATTTCAACAGTACTAAAATAGTTACTTTAAAAAAAATCTATATTTCCAAAAATATGGACATATGGATGTTTTTTTTCCATTGCATGTTTCCAAAAAAATGGCTAGTCAAGGCAGAGATTATAAGTATACCAATCTTTGCATGTGTTCAAACTATATAATACTATATGAAGAGCTTCAATTAAC
Source organism: Salvelinus fontinalis (assembly GCF_029448725.1). Taxonomy (NCBI): domain Eukaryota; kingdom Metazoa; phylum Chordata; class Actinopteri; order Salmoniformes; family Salmonidae; genus Salvelinus; species Salvelinus fontinalis. Next base: position 18,643,993 of record NC_074669.1, read on the forward strand.
ACAGTTCAACAGTTAAACCGCACTTGAACCCGAATTACGTTACTATCATCTAATGACTCAGGTATTATTACAGCAGGTACTCCTTGAGGCATCACAGGAAAGCAGGCCCTCAGAAGATATCCTCAGCAATCAGCATGCACCACCTTTCAGTGGGGTGTTGAGATGGGAGATGATATACATACAAAATATACAACACATTCAATGGCTATAACAATTTTTACAACATTGAATCGTAATTCTAATCCTATGGCTTACAAGACCTTCCCCATACAAATCTAATGTCAATGAGAAGAAACTAGGCTTTGATATTTTAAAATGAATAATAAGAGAAAATATTGCCAGTGGCAACAACATAACTGATTTAGAAAAATTCTAAATGGAAATCTATAAACATTTCTCTCACTGGCTCTTTTCTTTGCTGTTACATGGCAACAAGACATTATTGAACTATTTGACAATCGCCAACCTTATGACTGACTACATTACAAATCATTGCCGCAAAAGTGTTGTCTTTTCTTGATTCTTGCTTATTATTGGCGTATAATAAAACGGTTCAAAGTTAACCAAGTCAACTGCAGCACCCCATACAGCAATGCAGCAGCACCTGTTACCATGGAAACTCTGAAGTGAAACATACAGTGATGTGCAGTGGTTATTGAAACACCTTAAGGAATAAGAGAAAAATGGAACATGTTCCTATGGCACAGACTGCACAGTATCAGATGCACACAGAGAACATTTAGTTGCTTTAATCTTACCATGTCAGAAGGCTTGAAGGGGTTCCCTTGACCACTGATTCCCCCTGAGATGCTGAACCCTAAACCTGGATTCTTCTCTATCCGCACACAGAACTGCCAAACGACACAAAAACAACATCATGCCAAAAATAGACATTTGGTATTGTATAACTGTGCAATTACATGGTGCAACATCTCTCCTCTCTATATACCACTAGCCATAATATAGGCCTCTCAGAGATCTGTTGGTGACAGATTGAGAGAAAGGGAGAGCGGGAGAAAGAGAGTGAAAAGATGATTGAAATGGAGGGGGTGAGCGAGAGAAACAGAGAAAGAGAGAGAAACACAGAGACAATCAAAGAGACAGAGAGAGAGAGAGAGACAGAGAGAGAAAGAGTAATGGCCAACCTGCTCCTGGAAGTCGTCCATGCTCTTCTGGCCTTTGGTCTGGATGAGGCAGCGTGCGCTCTGGGGCCGGGTGGTGGTGGCCAAGGGCAGAGGAGACTGGTACTGCTGTATGGAGATCTTGTTGATGGCACCCTCATACTGCTGGTCCCGCACTGAGCGGTGTGGGGGTGTGGCCGACGTGGATGTCACGATCATGGTCTGTGATTGGTGGGGGTGGTGGCCGCCTGCCTGTGGGTAATTTAACCCGTTAGGCAAAGAGTCAGGAAGCTGCAAAGATGCAAACGTCACGTCTTACAAAATGGCAGATAACATACAGATGAGGTGCAGCATGCTTTTTCAAACCTGAATTACCATATAGAAACTTTCCTTCAAATCCTGTCGTCAAATCAAATTTTATTTGTCACATGCCCTGAATACAACTGGTGTAGACTTTACTGTGAAATGCTTGCTTACGGGCCCTTCCAATAATGCAGTTTAAAAGTAATAATACAATTAAAATAGTAACACAAGAGGAATCAAATAATATACACAAGAAAGGAGCTATATACAGGGAGTACCAGATCAATATGCAGAGTTACGAGGTATTTGAGGTAGATATGTACATGATTTCAAAATTATTTAAAAACTGTAACTAGGCGACTTCAGTGTCGTCTACATGATATATACTAAACAAAAAATATAAACGCAACATGCAACAATTTCAAAGATTTTACTGAGTTACAGTTCATTTAAGGAAATCAGTCAATTGCCACCGATAAAATGCAATTGTGTTCGTTGTCCATAGCTTACGCCTGCCATTACCATAACCCCACCGCCACCATAGATCACTCTGTTCACAACGTTGACATTATAAAACCACTCGTGCACACAACGTCATACACATGGTCTGCTGTTGTGAGGCCAGTTGGACGTACTGCCAAATTCTCTAAAATGATGTTGGAGGTGGCTTATGGTAGAGAAATGAACATTCAATTCTCTGGCAACAGATCTGGTGAACATTCCCGCAGTCAGCATGCCAATTGCACACTACCTCAAAACTTGAACATCTGTGGCAGTGTGTTGTTTTAGAGGGCCTTTTATTGTCCCCAGCACAAGGGGCACCTGTGTAATGGTCATGCTGTTTAATCAGCTTCTTGATATGCCACACCTGTCAGGTGGATGGATTATTTTGGTAAAGGAGAAATGCTCACCAACAGGGATGTAAACAAATTTGTGCACACAATTTGAGAGAAATATGCTTTTTGTGCATATGCAACACATCTGGGATCTTTTATTTCAGCTGATGAAACATGTGACCAACACTTTACATGTTGCATTTATATTTTTGTTCAGTGTAAGTAATAAAACAGGACACACAACCCACAGTTTTCTCTGTGCATTAATAATTCAGAGGAAGTCCCTGGTCTACCCTTATCATTATTCTTGTACTGATGGTTAGAATGTGACCACAATGAAATGACTAAGACACTGACAAACAGAGGTTGCCATGGAGACCAAGCAAGAATGGAGCGCTGCTGGAATGAATTATGGCGCTTAGACATTCCACAAGAGGAATAAAATAAAATACACAAGAATGGAGCTACACAGTACCAGATCAATGTGATGAGGTACGAGGTATTTGAGGTAGATATCTACACGAAGGCCATAGATTTTCAAGCAGATTGACGTCCCTGGTCTAACTATTTCATTATTCTTGCACTGATGGTTAGAATGTGACCACAGTGATGTGACTAAGACACTGACAAACAGAAGTTGCCATGGAGACCAAACAAGAATGGAGTGTTGCTGGAATGAATTATGGAGCTTAGAAATGACTCCTGACATTTAAAAACATTGACATACTGTAGCAATCACTTAAGTGATAATGACCGAGAAGCCAGTGTTTGGAGGATATATTGGCACGGGGATTGTGCCAATATATCCTCCAAACACCGGCTTTGTTCTTTCTACATACTGTATGTTCAACTTGAGGGAGCGTGCAATTGGCATGCTGACTGCAGGAATGTTCACCAGAGCTGTTGCCAGAGATTTGAATGTTAATTTCTCTACCATAAGCCACCTCCAAAGTCTTTTTAGAGAATTCGCATGACCAACATATTGAAATAATGATTGACATATTTTAATTAAAAACATTCTTTTGATGAATTTATTCATACTATTTCATCCTTCCACAAGATATAGTCCCGACACAAATCTAGGGTTGCTACCTAAGCCGGCTGGTCGTTTGTTCATCGGTTCGGTTGCTAGAGGCGTGACCCAGTCTTTCAGTCTTTTTATTCTGTATCTATGGACGCAATATTCCACTGGAATGCTACCTGGCAACTTTCTTATCTCTTGCTTGCCAACTACGACTAATTTACAGTCACGTCAAAAAGTGCAGCCAGCAAAGTAGCTGCATTTCATTTGTTTAAGCAGTTTTCTAGTGACATTTATTTGCATACATCCATAACAATGAGCTAATGACTCTGGATTTCGCCTGACATACAAAAAGTGCTCACTCATCAGGACACTGTTGTTTCAGAGGAGCTAGCCAACAACACAGCTAACACAATCACTTCAAACTGAAGCTGGAAAAACTACAAACTAGCTGCACTTTGTTTCTTTATACCTTTAAAAAAAGAAATGTCTTTGTGTGTATATATATATATATATATATATATATATATATATATATATATATATATATATATATCAATAAAAATGATGCCAGCTGATTCATATGATTTCGACTGGCTGAGAAATGCTGTCTACCTGTTTGTCTCATCCCGACACGGTCATTTATATGGGACAGCTGGAGATCGAATTTCAATACATAAACAATGTTGCAAATGTCGGAAAGACAGACAACAAGGTTTATACAAATCTCCGCTGTTGAAAACTAAATGTTAGTGTAAAAGAAATGTGAGAATGTTAAGATGTTTTTTAAAGTGGAGATCAAGTTTATAAATTGCCTGGCTGGGCTGAGACAGTGGATTGCGCAGTCCGATGGACCAGAGTAAATAAGAATTTTAACGACATAGATTTAGTCGGTGGTGACATGGAATGGACACTGGCTGGAATGCAGTTTTAACCAAATCAGCCTTCAGGATTAGACCCACCGTTGACTAAAAGTAAATAAATGAGCCCATTTAAAAATAAATTAAAAAAGGTGGAGGAACCTTAAGAAGTACAAAAGGGACAAGACCGGGAATCATGACGCATATGGTTTTACAAGTGCCTCCAGAATGTAATCACACACTGACTTTTCCAACATTTTATTGTGTAACAAAGTGGGATTAAAAAGCATTTGACAAGGTTCTACACAAAATTGTTGTCAATTAATGGAAAATAAAACACTAATATATCTTGTTCCTTAAGTATTCACCCCCTGAGTCAATAAATATTGTCTTATTTCACTGCAGAGGCCCCAGCCCTGCGCAATATGCCTTAGATAGTCCTTGAGTCCCACCCCCCACACATGCAGTGACCTCACCTGGCTTAACTGGTGCCTCTAAAGACAAAACCTCTCTCATCATCACTCAATGCCTAGGTTTACCTCCACTGTATTCACATCCTACCATCCTACCATAGAATCTATTCTTCCACGGCCAGAAATCTGTTCCTTTTACTGTCTATTCCGAACGCACTAGACGACCAGTTCTTATAGCCTTTACCCGCACCCTGATCCTACTCCTCCTCTGTTCCTCTGGTGATGTAGAGGTTAATCCAGGTCCTGTAGCCCCCAGCACCACTCACATTCCCCAGGCGTTCTCATTTGTTGACTTCTGTAACCTTAAAACCTTTTCTCAATAGGGGGTGCTGTTGGCACTTTGTAATAATTTCGTTCCCAAATTAAACTGCCTCGTACTCAATTCTTGCTCGTACAATATGCATATTATTATTACTATTGGATAGAAAACACTCTCTAGTTTCTAAAACCGTTTGAATTATTTCTCTGAGTGAAACAGAACTCATTCTGCAGCACATTTCCTGTCAGGAAGTGAGATTTCTGAAATCGAGGTCCCTGTTCTAGGGTCAGTTTATAAGTCCCCATGCAAGCGATGGGGCTACATGCACTGCATACGCCTTCCTCTAGATGTCAGTAAGCGGTGAGAATTTGAATGGACTGGATTGCACCATCTGGGACACTATAAAGGCTCATGGAACGGAAGTACCGTTCTTTTCAACGGGGCGCCTGGCGCAAGAGGGACATCACAATGGCGTCCTGAAAAGCTTTCGTTTTAGCAGTTCTGTATCTCCGGCTCTGATTTAATTTGATTTTTGTCTTAAAAACTTCATAAGGTAGTTAAAAGCCTTGGTTTCATGCATGTTAACATCAGACGCCTCCTCCCTAAGTTTGTTTTATTCACTGCTTTAGCACTCTCCACCAACCCTGATGTCCTAGCCGTGTCTGAATCCTGGCTTAGGAAGGCCACCAAAAATCCTGAAATTTCCATCCCCAACTACAACATTTTCTGACAAGATAGAACTGCCAAAGGGGGCGGAGTTGCAATCTACTTCAGAGATAGCCTGCAGAGTTCTGTTATAGTATCCAGGTCTGTGCCCAAACAAGTCGAGCTTCTACTTTTAAAAATCCACCTTTCCAGAAACAAGTCTCTCACCATTACCACTTGTTACAGACCCCCCTCAGCCCCCAGCTGTGCCCGGGACAGCATATGTGAATTGATTGCCCTCCATCTATCTTCAGAGTTCGTACTGCTAGGTGACCTAAACTGGGATATGCTCAACACCCCGGCCGTCCTACAATCTAAGCTAGATGCCCTCAATCTCATTCAAATGATCAAGGAACCTACCAGGTACAACCTAAAATCCGTAACCATGGGCACCCTCTTACATATCATCCTGACCAACTTGCCCTCTAAATACACCTCTGCTGTCTTCAACCAGGATCTCAGCGATCACTATTCATCATTATCATTATGCCTGCCTCCGTAATGGGTCCGCGGTCAAACGCTCCCTAAAACACGAGCAGGCCTTTCTAATCGACCTGGCCCGGGTATCCTGGAAGGATATTGACCTCATCCCGTCAGTAGAGGATGCCTGGTTGCTCTTTAAAAGTGCTTTCCTCTCCATCTTAAATAAGCATGCCCAATTCAAAAAATGTAGAACTAAGAACAGATATAGCCCTTGTTTCACCCCAGACTTGACTGCCCTTGACCAGCACAAAAACATCCTGTGGCGTTCTGCATAAGCATCAAATAGCCCCCCGCGATATGCAACTTTTCAGGAAGGCCAGGAACCAATATACACAGTCAGTTAGGAAAGCTAAGGCTAGCTTTTTCAAACAGAAATGTTTCTCCTGTAGCACTAATTTCAAAAAGTTTTGGGACACTGTAAAGTCCATGGAGAATAAGATCACCTCCTCCCAGCTGAAAAACTATGTCACCACCAATACATCTACGATAATCAAAATTTCAATAAGCATTTTTCTACGGCTGGCCATGCTTTACACCTGGCTACCCCTACCCCGGCCAACTGCTCTGCACCCCCTGCAGCAACAAAGCCAAGTTAACAAACAGATCACCGACCATTTCGAATCCCATCGTACCTTCACCACTATGAAATCTGATTTCCGAGCTGGTCATGGGTGCACCGCAGCCACGCTCAAGGTCCTAAACAATTCTAGGGCCGACTCTTTTCTCTGTACATATAAATGATGTCGCTCTTGCTGCTGGTGATTCTCTGATCCACCTCTATGCAGACGACACCATTCTGTATACATCTGGCCCTTCTTTGGACACTGTTAACTTCTTGCGACTACAGGGGGTGCTGTTTTCTCATTAGCATAATTGCATTACAGATTAAACGGCTTCCTACTAAATTCTTTATCGTACAATATGCATATTATTACTATTATTGGATAGAAAACAGTCTCTAGTTTCTATAGGCGTTGGAATTTTGTCTCTGAGTGGAACAGAACTCATTCTACAGCAATTTCCCTGACATGGAGTCAGATTTCACACATTTTGGCCCCTGATCTGGAGTCAGTTTAAAGGCCACTGTGAATGCTATCAGGATACGGACACTGCTTACATCTTCCCCTGGATGCCTTTACGTGATGACGCTTTGAATGGTATCGATTGCGCAATCACAGCCACTATAAATGAAAAAAACCTGTAGGTAGGAACTCTTTTCCAGATGCGTCGGGCGCGCGGTGGACACCGACCTGCTCTTTTTCCAAGCATTAGTGTAGCCAGTAATATTTCTCAGGTCATGTTTTTACTCGTTATAGGAGTTAAAAACATCATAAGGTAGTTAATTTAAACCGTTTTATAGCAATTTATATCCGTTTAGTGCGCATTTTGGGACATTTATTTCTGAGACACTTTGAAGCGCCGGGCAGGTTTCCAGTTCATGCCGAACGCAGTTGGCATTTCCACATGGCAAGAGGACAGCTTTCGACCAAAAGACGATTAGACCCAAGAAAGGATTCTTTGCCCAAGATTCTGATGGAAGAACAGCTCAAAGTAGGAACAATTTATTATGATAAATCGTGTTTCTGTCGAAAAATGTTAATCGCTTATGACGCCATCTTGTTAGACGTAGCTTCGCTTGGCGCAAACTGTATTTAAAAGTAAGGATAATTTAAAAAATGTAAATCAGCGATTGTATTAAGAATTAAATTGTCTATCAATCGCTGTCCACCCTATATTTTTTTAGTCACGTTTATGAGTATTTATGTATACGACTAGATCACTGTCTAATATGGCGCACGACATTGTCTGACCAGCTGGGCAACTTTTGTCATTGTCTAACCCTGATTTTGGTGGCTAAATATGCACATTTTCGAACAAACTGTATATGTATGTTGTAATATGATGTTACAGGAGTGTCATCGGAAGAATTCTGAGAAGGTTGGTGAAAAAATTAATATATTTTGGCGATGTTTACGTTATCGCTCTCTTTGGCTAGAATCAATGCTGGGGTAATGTTTGCACATGTGCTATGCTAATATAACGATTTATTGTGTTTTCGCTGTAAGACACTTAGAAAATCTGAAATATTGTCTGTATTCACAGGATCTGTGTCTTTCGATTAGTGTATGCTGTGTATTTTTACGAAATGTTTGATGATTAGTAATTAGGTAAACACGTTGCTCTATGTATTTATTCTAGTCCATTTGTGACGGTGGGTGCAATTGTAAACTATGATATCTACCTGAAATATGCACATTTTTCTAACAAAACCTATCCTATACCATAAATATGTTATCAGACTGTCATCTGATGAGGTTTTTTCTTGGTTAGTGGCTATCAATATCTTAGTTTAGCCGAATTGGTGATAGCACCTGATGGAGTAAGAAACTGATGGAGTTAGAAAAGTGGTGTCTTTTGCTAACGTGGTTAGCTAATAGATTTACATATTTTGTCTTCCCTGTAAAACATTTTAAAAATCTGAAATGGTGGCTTTATTCACAAGATCTGTATCTTTCATTAGGTGTCTTGGACTTGTGATTTAATGATATTTAGATGCTACTATTTAATTGTGACGCTATGCTAGCGATGCTACTCAGTGTGGGGGGGGGGGTGGGGTGTGCTCCCGGACCCGGGGTAGATACTCGTGAAAGGTTAACAAACCTGAAGACAAGCTTCAGTGCCATACAACTCTCCTTCCGTGGCCTCCAATTGCTTTTAAATGCTAGTAAAACTAAATGCATGCTCTTCAACCGATTGCTGCCCGCACCTGCCCGCCCGACTAGCATCACTACTCTGGACGGTTCTGACTTAGAATATATGGACAAATACAAATGCCTAGGTGTCTGGTTAGACTGTAAACTCAGCTTCCAGACTCACATTAACTTCTTGTCAATATGGGGGCGCTGTTTCCACTTTGGAAAAAATCGTGCCCAATTTAAACGGCCTCGTACTCTTTTCTAGATCGTACAATATGCATATTATTATTACTATTGGATAGAAAACACTCTCAAGTTTCTAAAACTGTTTGAATTATATCTGTGAGTAAAACAGAATTAATTTGGCAGCAAACTTCCAGACAGGAAGTGAAAAATCTAAAAACGATGCTCTGTTCCAGGGCCTGCCTATTCAATTGCCTAATTTCTATGGATTTGCATGCACTGCATACGCCTTCCACTAGATGTCAACAGGCAGTGGAAGGTGGAATGGGGTGTCTAGCTTGATCTGAGGTCGAACAAGAGCTCTTGGAATGACGTGACCACAATTTCCTTTCTCTACCTAGGCGCGGGAAGGACATCAGCATTGGCTTCTGAAAAGCGTTCGGTATAGACGTGGCGCGTCTATCTCCGGCTCTGATTTTATTTGATAGATGTGATAAAAACATCATAAAGTAGTTTTTTTTCAACCGAGTTTTATCAGTTTATTCAACGTTTATTGCGAGTTTTGGAATTTTCCTTTCTTTGCGTCAGGAAAATTTGGGCATGTTCGCGCCACATGGCTAGCTAATGTTGCTAATTCGACTGGAGAAGAGGACATTCTAAAACCAAACAACGATATATTCTGGACCTAGGACTCCTTGTACAAGATTCTGATGGAAGCTCAGCAAAAGTAAGAACCATTTATGATGTTATTTCGTATTTCTGTGGAAAATGTTTAGTCCTATTTTCCTTCCTTTTTGCGGGCGCTTCTCGCTATAACGTAAGCTGTTTGTTATGGTAAAGTTATTTTTAAAAATCTAACACGGCGATTGCATTAAGAACTAGTGTATCTTTCATTTGCTGTCCAACATGTATTTTTAGTAAAGTTTATGATGAGTTCTTTGATTATATTAGGTGACTGTCCAAAATATCTCCGGAGAATTTTGTGCATTTTGGCTACGTATTCACAATGTAAAACCACGATTTGTACCTCTAAATATGCACATTTTCGAACAAAACATATATGTATTGTGTAACATGATGTTATAAGACTGTCATCTGATGAAGTTGATCAAGGTTAGTGATTAATTTTATATCTTTTGCTGGTTTTTGCGAATGCTCTCTATGCGGTGAATAAATGCGGTTGTGTGTTTGGCTATTGTGGTAAGCTAATATAATGCTATATTGTGTTTTCGCTGTAAAACACTTAAAAAAATCGGAAATATTGGCTGGATTCACAAGATGTTTATCTTTCATTTGCTGTACACCATGTATTTTTCATAAATGTTTTATGATGAGTATTTAGGTATTTCACATTGCTCTCTGTAATTATTCTGGCTGCTTTGGTGATATTTTTGATGGTAGCTGCAATGTAAAACTATGATTTATACCTCAAATATGCACATTTTTCGAACAAAACATAAATGTATTGTATAACATGTTATAAGACTGTCATCTGGTGAAGTTGTTTCTTGGTTAGTGACTAATTATATCTCTATTTGGTCAGTTTTGTGATAGCTACCTATGCGGTAGAAAAATGCTGAAAATATGCGGTTGAGTCTTTTGCTATTGTGGTTAGCTAATAGAAATACATATTGTGTTTTCGCTGTAAAACATTTTAAAAATCGGAAATGATGGCTGGATTCACAAGATGTTTATCTTTCATTTTCTGTATTGGACTTGTGATTTCATGAAAATTATGTTATATGATATCCCTGTCGCGTTAGGCTAGGCTATGCTGGTCAGCTTTTTTGATGGGGGGGATCCCGGATCCGGGAGAGAGAAGCGGTAAAGGTTTTTAACCTGTCTAGGATCAGCGTGGCGCTAGCGGCACACCCCCCCCCCCCCCACTGAAAAACCAGTGCCGCGAAATTCAAAAAAAATTTTTTTTTTAAATATTTAACTTTCACACATTAAAGTCCAATACAGCTAATGAAAGACACAGATCTTGTGAATCCAGTCAACATTTCCGATTTTTAAAATGTTTTACAGGGAAGACACAATATGTAAAGATGTACATCTATTACCTAAAAACACATTAGCATAATCCACCATCTTTTATTTGTCCACCAACACCAGTAGCCATCACCAATTCGGCTAAACTAAGATATTTATAGCCCCTAACCAACAAAAAAACTCATTAGATGACAGTCTGATAACATATTTATGGTATGGGATAGGTTTTGTTAGAAAAAAGTGCATATTTCAGGTATATGGCATAGTTTACAATTGCACCCACCATCACAAATGGACTAGAATAATTACAATGAGCAACGTGTTTACCTAACTACTAATCATCAAACATTTCGTAAAAATACACAGCATACACGAATCGAAAGACACAGATCCTGTGAATACAGACAATATTTCAGATTTTCTAAGTGTCTTACAGCGAAAACACAATAAATCGTTATATTAGCATAGCACATAGCACATAGCAGCCCAGCATTGATTCTAGCCAAAGTGGGCGATAACGTCAACATCGCCAAAAATATATTAATTTTTTCACTAACCTTCTCAGAATTCTTCAGATGACACTCCTGTAACATCATATTACACAATCCATATAGAGTTTGATCGAAAATGTTTATATTTAGCCACCAAAATCATGGTTAGACAATGTGAAATGTAGCTCAGCTGGTCAGAAAATGTCCTTGCGCCACTTAGACAGTGATCTACTCTTATACATAAATACTCATAAACGTGACTAAAAAATATAGGGTGGACAGGGATTGATAGACAATTTAATTCTTAATACAATTGCGTTATTACATTTTTTAATTTATCCTTACTTTTCAATACAGTTTGCGCCAAGCGAAGCTACGTCAAAAAACATGGCGTCCTAAGCCACTAAAATGTTTCGACAGAAACACGATTTATCATAATAAAAATGTCCTACCTTGAGCTGTTCTTCCATCAGTATCTTGGGCAAAGGATCCTTTCTTGGGAGAAATCGTCTTTTGGTGGAAAGCTGTCCTCTTGCCATGTGGAAAAGTCAACTGCGTTCGGGATGAACTGAAAAGCGTGCCCAACTTTTCACATCGTTGCAAAAATAAATGTCCCAAAATCGCACTAAACGGATATAAATTGCTATAAAACGCTTTAAATTAACTACCTTATGATGTTTTTAACTCCTATAACGAGTGAAAAGATGACCGGAGAAATATAACAGGCTAAACTAACGCTTGGAACAGGTGCGCGCCGGTGTCCACTTTGCTCATGACGCAGCTCCCAAAGAATGACTAGCTTCAGGGTTTTTTCATTTGTAGGGCCTGTGAACGTGCAATCGACCCCGTTGGAATCGTCATCACGTAAAGGCATCCAGGGGAAGACGTAAGAAGTGTCCGTATAGTCATAGCAACGACAGTGCCCTTTTAAATGACTTCAGAAGAGTGGCCAACATTTCTCAAATCTGACTCCATGTCAGGGAAATTGCTGTAGAATGGGCTCTGTTCCACTTAGAGACAAAATTTCAACTCCTATAGAAACTATAGACTGTTTTCTATCCAATAATAATAATAATATGCATATTGTACGATCAAGGATTTTGTGGGAAGCCGTTTAAAAAATTTGCCAAATTAGCATAAGTAGTCTAAACAGCGCCCCCATCCCCAACATTAAGCACCTCCAATTCAAAATTAAATCTGGAATCGGCTTCCTATTTCGCAACAAAGCATCCTTCACTCATGCTGCCAAACATACCCTTGTAAAACTGACTACCCTACTGATCCTTGACTTCGGCGATGTCATTTACAAAATAGCCTCCAACACTCTACTCTGCAAATTGGATGTAGTCTATCACAGTGCCATCCGTTTTGTCACCAAAGCCCCATATACTACCCACCACTGTGACCACCTGTATGCTCTTGTTGACTGGCCCTCGCTTATTCATATTCATCGCCAAACCCACTGGCTCCAGGTCATCTATAAGCCTTTGCTAGGTAAAGCCCCACCTTATCTCAGCCTACTTTTCACCATAGCAACACCCACCTGTAGCATGCGCTCCAGCAGGTATATTTCACTGGTCATCCCCAAAGCCAACACTTCCTTTGGCCGCTTTTCCTTCCAGTTCTCTGCTTCCAATGACTGGAACGAATTGCAAAAATCACTGAAGCTGGATCTCCCTCTCTAACTTTAAGCATCAGCTGTCAGAGCAGCTTACCGATCACTGTACATGTACACAGCCAATCTGTAAATAGCACACCCAACTACCTCATCCCCATATTGTTATTTATCTTTTTGCTCCCCAGTATCTCTACCTGTACATCATCATCTGCACATATATCACTCCAGTGTTTATGCTAATTTGTCATTATTTCGCCTCTATCGCCTATTTATTGCCTTACCTCCCTAATCTTCTACATTTGCACACACTGTACATTTTCAATTGTGTTATTGACTGTACGTTTGTTTATGTGTACGTCTGTGTTGTTTTTGTCGCACTGCTTTGCTTTATCTTGGTCAGGTCACAGTTTTAAATGAGAACTTGTTGGTTAAATAAAGGTGAAATACATTTTTTTAAACATGCTAGAATCACCTTTGGTAGCGATTACAGCTGTAAGCCTTTCTAGGTAAGTCTCTAAGAGCTTTGCACACCTTGATTGTAAAATATTTGATTATTAAATGCTTTATTCTTTCTTGCTCTGTCAAGTTTGTTGTTGATCATTGCTAGACAGCCATTTTCAAGTGATGCCATAGATTTTCAAGCCGATGTAATTAAAAACTGTAACTAGGCAACTCCGGAACATTCAATGATGTCTTGGCAACTCCAGTGTATATTTGGCCTTGTGTTTTAGGTTATTGTCCTTCGGAAAAGTGAATTTGTCTCCCAGTGTCTGTTGGAAAGCACACTGAACTAAGTTTTCCTCTCGGATTTAACCTGTGCTTAGCTCCATTTAATTTATTTTTATCCTAAAAAATTGCCTAGTCCTTGCCGATGACAAGCATACCTAAAACATAATGCAGCAACCACCATGCTTCAAAATATGAAGAGTGGTACTCAGTGATGTGTTGTGTTGGATTTTACCCAAGCATAAAGCTTTGTATTCAGGACTAAAAGTATATTTTTTTTTGCAATATTACTTTAGTGCCTTATTGCAAACCGGATGCATGTTTTGGAATATTGTTTATTCTGTACAGGCTATTCACTCTGTCATTTATGTTAATATTGTGGAGTAACTACAATGTTGTTGATACATCCTCAGCTATCTCCTATCACAACCATTAAACATTGTAACTGTTTAAATCACCGCCGCCTCATTCCTGAGCTGTTTCCTTCCTCTCCGGCAACTGAGTTAGGAAGAGCGCCTGTATCTTTGCAGTGACTGGGTATTGATTCACCTTGATTCACATTGATTCACTATTGATTCACCATCCAAAGCATAATTATAACTTCACCATGCTCAAAGGGATGTTCAATGTCAGCTGGTTTTATTTTTTGCCCTACTACAAATGGGTGCCCTTCTTTGCGAACCATTGGCAAACCTCCCTGGTCTTTGTGGTTGAATCTGTGCTTAAAATTCACTGCTCGACCAAGGCGACCTTACCAGTGATTGACTTGGACTGAAAAGGTGCCGTTACTCATGTTGGTTGCCGGTACAGTTTATATGTAGGTGAAGGAGCACCACAATACCTTTGAGCTAATATTTTATAAGAGGAATTGGAGTTCAAGCAGTAGAACATTTGAGGGGCCAGTATTCAGCTCCGGTGAGCTCATGCCCAAGTCAAGCACTGGACCATACAGACAATTCTGTGTGTGGGGTACAGAAATGGGGTACTCATGTAAACACTAGTATTACACACTGAGTGAGTCTATGCAGTCTATTATGTGACTTGTTAAGCACATTTTTACTCCTGAACTTATTTAGGCTTGCCATAACAAAGGGTCTGAATACTTATTTACTCAAGACATTTCAGCTTTTAGTTTTTAAAATGTATAAACATTTCCAAAAACCGAATCTAATTTCCATATATATATATATTTATTTATTTAACTAGACAAGTCAGTTAAGAACAAATTCTTATTTACAATGACGGCCTACACCGGCCAAACCCAGACGATGCTGGGCCAATTGTGCGCCGCCCTATGGGACTCCCAATCACGGCCGGTTGTGATACAGCCTGGATTCAAACCAGGGTGTCTGTAGTGACGCCTCTAGCACTGAGATGCAGTGTCTTAGACCGCTGCGCCACTCGGGAGCCCCAAACTCGGGAGCCCCAAACTTCAAATCTTTGAAACGGTTGCATGTTGAAACGGTTGCATTTTTTATCAATATATGAATGAGCTACCAGCCCAATGTTTCATTCAGCAAGCTAGGTGATAATGAGCACTATGTTATCAGCATAGTTCAGACGCAAACTAACAATGACATTAGAACACTCATGCCTCCCACCTAGTCCTTTGCCAGTGTAAAGCACAAACCTTTTTCATGATATTTTCTGGGGGCACGTCTCTCCTGCCCAGTGAGTAGGGGGCCCACTGAGTAGTGGGAGAAACCACCTCCTGGCCGTTGTCTAATATATTGCTCTGTTGAGAGGGGGTCTGGAGAGAGAACAGGGTAAAGGAACACAGTTTAGAGTATCATCACTGCTATGGGGGTAACCTGTATATGCTGCCAACATGACTACAGTTTTTGCAGAGATAAAGGTGAATCAACTTGCTGTATTGATTATAACCTTATAGTCATTGATAATAATAATACTTTCGGAGGAGTATTGCAGCTAGTAATCCAGCGTCCTTGGATCAATATCATGACCTTAACTTTAAAGTCCTATACGTATGAATATATCAGTTGGGTTGTTTGCCTCCTGTCATTTTGTCCACTTACCTCTTTGATAAGAATAGACTGACAGGTTTAGAGAGATTTTGGCTTACAGGCACTAAAATACCTATACGAGAAAGATAAGCAAGCGAGAAACTCTGATAAAATCTCTTTGTTTCATTACAATGTGCCTGTCTGTGTCCTTAAATGCATAGTGTCTATGAACTAGGCCAAATTGCACTGAGGCTACTGAGTGACACAGGGTACAAAAATAGCCTTACACAGTAATACTAACAGAGGAGTACTGCTGTAACCCATAGAGCAGACACCGTAGCTGACACACATGCAACACACTGCTTTAATATGTCAGACAACAGATAAAAGACAGCGCTTGGCTTGAAGTTGAAATGGGAGGGATTCTTAAGGCTTCTTTCACACAAACACAGCTGAAATTGTATAATACTTGGCTTCACTGTATGCATTTTATGCTGATACATGAGTCTCGGGTCTAGACTAGTTTTTTAATGCTGGTATTATTTCTGGGCTCAAGTTTCATCCTTCAAGATTAGAATGTACAATCATTGGAATACAAAGTGGACTATAATTTAAAAAAAAGATATACAAGCATAGCATTTCAATGTAATAACATTCTCCATGGTAAGGAAAACGCAGCTTTTGGTAATATTGTGTTGCTTATGATGAATGTTATTTTTAAGCTTTTATCCTGACAAAATAGTAAATATGCAGTACACTCCCTGTATCAAATGAATGTGAAAGGGTTCATCTGCACTGAGGCTGTTTCTGTGTTTTCTGGTTCATACTCACATTGGGTAGAGGTAGCCACTGTGTTGTTTGGTTTTCATGCTTATTCATGTTATTGTAAAAGTTTATTGTCATGCTTCTGCTGGCATGCGGTGCAGCATAGCCTCCAGAGCACAGCATGCCGAAGTTTACTGTGTTGTGCTTAAGGACAGCGCTCTGATTGGAGGGAAACAATCACGTGACATGAGTAAATGGGTGAGCCACTGGGTTAACGGGATTGCACCAAGACACATTGCGTAGCTGCAACAGATAAAGTGAGCTTGACAAACAGAACAAAGTTACTACAGTAGGCTACCAGCACAAACACATTAAAACACACTCATGGATACAGTACGACTACGTTTTTCATAAAAGCAACAGTATGTAGCTTTCTTTAAGCGATGTATAGCACTGAAGTACTTGCCTATATTATCAAGGGCCGGTTTCCTGGACCCAGATTAAGCCTAGTCCTGGAGTGCTTTCTAGTTCAGAACTAGGTTTAATCAGTGTTAAGCATAATTCAGAGTCCACAGATGCAGATAGTCCAGCGTCCAATTGCGACACAGCTACATGGCTGAGTCCACCGTCCGCAGCCCAAATGCGCACCTGCCCAAAATTCCCAACCAACGCGGCTCCACGAACGCATCCTCCATTTCAATGAGGATTTGAAAGTATGAACGCCATTGTTCCAATATTATAGAATACTGCTGTGCGTACGCGTACACATTTTGGTCTCTGACAAACCCTTTAGGGCAGGGATCATCAGCTAGATTTTTTTCTTGAGTAGATGGTCAGAGGGCCGGAACATAATTACAAATAATTTGTAGACTACAAATTGACCGCAAGAAGACAAAACAGATATCATATTTGACTAAAACAGAATCATTTCAAACTATTACATTTGCATAGGATCACATACACTGAGTGTACAAACATGAAGAACACCTGCTCTTTCCATGACATAGACTGACCAGGTGAATTCAGGTGAAAGCTATAATCCCTTATTGATGTCACTTATTAAATCCACTTAAATCAGTGTAGATGAAGGGCAGGAGACTTGTAAGAGAGGGATTTTTAAGCCTGGAGACAAATTAGACATGGATTGTGTATGTGTGCCATTCAGAGGGTGAATGGGTAAGACAAAATATGTAAGTGATTTTGAACTGGGTATGGTAGTAGTTGCCAAGCGCACCAGTTTATGTCAAGAACTGCAATGCTGCTGGGCGTTGCAACTCAATATAAGGAAGGTGTTCCTAATGTTTGGTATACTCAGTGTATATCTCTCTATTATGCGTGGGAATACTTTGGAACAGATATCCAACATTAAAATCACTTGGAGCTGATTTGCTGGTGTTTTTACAGTCTTTCATGTCCAACAATAAAACACTAGAAAAAAAGTTAGTTTTTGTTTGATGCTCAGAAATCGTATTGGGGAAAATAAAATCCCCCGCGGGCCACCAGTTGGGGGACCCTGCTTGAGGAAAACCGACCCAAATAGTAGTAGTACAGACAGATATACTTGTCTTGTTAAAGTATGATTTCATACGAACAGTAAAGAAAATAAAGAAAATAAAAGTTAAGAGAAAGGAGGTAAAATGTTTGTGTAATTTATACATACAGTGAAACACAAAATGAGACTGGTGCCACAACTGGAGAACATAACTAAGCAGTGGACTGAACACATGTCAATACTGACGGTCATGCAGTCAGGTGGCGTGTGTGTCAAGACAACAGAAGGCCACATGTAGATGGTGTGCAATCGTGTAATAAACTGGAGGCAATGGTGTATTCCCAAGGTGAAAAAGAATTTGTCAGACTTACCCGGTCTAATCGTTTGGCCTCTATATGTCTAAGCAGCTGTTGCCTCCAGTCTACTGGCATCTTAGAGGACATATCATCAGGCTTATGCTGCAGCTGCATGGTGCGCATTTTCATCTCATCAGGGCTCTTTATATTCTCAGTGCACGTCCTCAGATTATAATCTGGGGGCATCTTCTCCAACAAGGCAGCCATGGTGGGTCTGGCAGACACAGGCCTGGCCTGGGACGCCCCGAACGTCTCCGTGCTGTAACTCCTGGCCGACAGAGGCCGTCGCTGTGTCAGGCTCTTAGTGGGGTAGCCCATGATGGGCTTCTTAGGCTCCTGGTAGGAGGAGTAGTCTTCCTCGTACCTGCCATTCCTCTTGTTGTACTGTTGGTCCTGCTGGGCCATGCTAGCCAGACTGTTCTGGTGCTCCAGCATGCCTTTGAAGTGCTGCCGGCCATAGTGGTCCGACTTCTGCTGCATCTCCTGGGCCTCCTGAACCCTGCGGAACAGGGCCAGCTCTGTGGAGCTGACCAGGGAGTCGGCCCGCCTCAGGAACCCAGGCCGGGAGCGCTGACTGGGGATGGGGAAGGGTTGCTGCTGCTGGGACGGCTGGTTCTCCTCGTTGACTGAGGGCTGAGAGTAGGAGAACATCTGGTCCATGGGAGGGTAACCCCGGTAGCCCCTGGGGCTCACCAGCTCCTTGGGCAGGGTCTTCCCCGGATGGTTGACGTACTCAGGGGTGTTGGGGAAGGGTGGAGGGGCCCTCCTCTCCTGCTGCTGATTCCTCATATCCATAGCCCCCTGAGGGTTGAAGCTCTGGTCGAAGTGGTAGACCTTCTTGGGGATGGAAGGCTTCTGCTGCTGGCTATTAGTTCCGTAGGCATCATCATCGTCCAGCATGGGGGCAGACTGGCTCCGGGACATGCTCTGCTCCATGGGGCCCGGCATGTCTGGACGGTCAACACTCCCCTGATTCTCTATGCTGGAGCTGTAGGTGTCCACAGGAATACTGTACACATTGTAGGAGCCCATGTCTATCTCATCGATGCTCTGGGACTTCTTGAACTTAGCCTTCACCTCCTTCATCATGGGAGAGAGGCGCTCAGAGCTCTTGCTCATCACCATGGCCCCAGAGCTTGGTCTAGTGGGCTTCGATTGGACATGTTGGTACATGTTGGCCTGCTGGCTGCTGCGCCCCTGCCCAGAGTTCCTGGAGTCTAGGTAACCCCACGTTCCTGTGGAGGGGAACGTGCCCGGCAGCTCTCCATGATGCATTTCCTGCTCAAAGTCGTTGCGGTCAGGATTGGGGCTGTTGCCTGGGGAGCTCAGTTTGGAGGGGAAAGCCGTGCGGTCCTCGAAGGGACTGGGCGTCCTTGTCCAGTTCTGCCACGGGTTGGGAGGGGGAGGCTGAGATACTTCAGTTTCGGGCGTGTTGCGGACATTATGGAATTGGTGGGAGGGGTGTTGGTGAGGGGCATCCTGCAGCTCCAGGGGGATGCCCACGATGCGCTCCTGCCTCATGAGGGGCCGGCGGCCCCCATGGGAGGTGGAGGCGCTGCAGGACTTGGAGCCCAGCATGGGGTTACCACTGCTGCTACCACTGGGAGTCTCCAGAGGAGCCTCTTCAGACACGAAGCCTGTGTTGTCATAGTGGGAGGAGTCGTTCCACTGGTCAAAGGTGTCGCTGAGGGGGCGCCGCTCGCTGCGCTGCTGCAGTGTGCTGGAGGGAGGGGTATCTCTGGGGTCTCTCTGACTCAGTAGAGGCTTGGTCTCGATCGGCTTGGGGAACTGCTGGGCCAGCCTGCAGAAAGAGAGTGGGCACAGGTATCATAGCATATCATTTCATCAAGGTTTTATTTACAATATAGAAGAGGGTAACATTCATTATGGAGCTGGAAATATGCTTTGAAATACAGGTTTACATTTATTTCCAACTTGGAGTTTTGATAGGTCAAATCAAAGGCTGCATTAAAATAGAAAGGTACTGTGTATTTTAAAGTAATGTTTGCCTGAAGCTATACTGCTGGCATTTCAAAGGGAATCCAATTGCTTTTTTACCAATATATCATAAAAGGAAAATTTGACCTGGACTGTTTTCCATAGAGGTCTGAAAGTATCAGTAGGAATATCAAACAAGTCAACTATAATTGTATCCACAGATGAAAAAAGTATTTTTCAGTGAGAGCTCAATCTGTATAATTTCAGCCAGGATTCAGTTGGAAAAAGAACAATGTTCTTGGAAGTTCTGGCGCGAACGAACTAAAACAGTTTCAAGAGCCCCAATGGTAGAGTAGTGTTTCAGGTGCATTTCAATGAAGAAGAGAATGGAGAGGAACTGTCCCTGTGACCTTGGCTGGGCTGACAAGCAGACACACAAAGAGCGAGAGAGCGAGCCAGCTAGCCAGCCAGACAGACAGAGAGAGAGAGAAAGCGAAAGAGAGAGAAAGCGAAAGAGGAAAGAGACAACGAGAGAGATGTCTGTTAATGAGAGATGTGCACCACGCTTGACAACTGGAGATTCACCTCCTGTTCACCCAGGTGCCCTACACAACACCCCTCTGTCTCAGGAAACCAACAGGTGGAATCGATGCCTGCTGGACGACATATTGACACAGTACAGAACAGTACTGGAAGTGACCCAGCTAGCAAGCACTTATCAGACCACAGGTAGCTGTGAGGCCACTGAGCCTCGGATTTTGCTAAGGGCGGACCGATGCCGATCCTAGGTCACCGTAAGTTTGTTATCAGGCGAGTGTCTGTGTCTCTGGTTCAGTGTGAGGACTGTATGTTGAGAGTCAGTGAGCCACTACCCACCTGTTGGTCCAGTGTTGTTGAGGCACTCCTCCATCCTTCCCAGCAGCCTGCAGGGTGGCCCCGTTCCCCGGGGGGTTGGAGGAGCCAGAAGAACCCTGGGACGGAGAGTAGTCTGAGTAGGTGGCCGACGAGCCACTGTTGTTCAGGCAATGCATCTTGTCTGGGTCTGACTCATCTATAGATTCTGACGGGAGTGGGAGAGAAAAGCATTGATATGTCTCTGACAATAGCTACCTGTGAAATGAATCTGAATAGGGGCTTAAGGGGACATCTCATTTTCAAAAGGTCACTGCTCATGTTTCCACTTAAAATGTGGGTTAAAGCTAGGGGGCAAAAGATACTGGAGAGAATTGGATGCCTTTTCTCCTCAAATCCAACAGCGAGCCATGATGTAATGGATTGCAATTAATATGCTTCATACCGTACCTCATTAGAATACAACAATCCCCAAGGACATTCTATAATAATTGTGCATTTCAGGACTATGTTTTGTAATCTCACAGGAGGAAACACACACGCAATTAGAAAGAACAATAGCAAACACAGGGATTTTCACTGGAGAGCTTAGAATGCTTGAGGATTTTTCATGTCAGAACAGGATTAGAGCGGAGGGTGAGCGTTTTTACTGATAGAGGGCCAGCCTCCCACCGATCGAGATATCAGCCCAAATGGCCTGTAGCAACTAGTCAATCAGCACACTCTGGTTTATCAGTGTGAGATTTAAAAAAATACAGTTTGAAAGTATAGCCTCAGAATATAGCTACTGGCTTTAAGACATATATACTGTATAGTGTAGTTCCTATAATTGGAGCATACTGTAACAGCTCTTCTTCAACTGTCAAAGTTGACTGTAAATGCTCTAAAATCACTGATAGGCTAATTAACAGCATTCTGATAGGGGAACAGAGGACAGTGATTGCGTATCCTTAAATTATATTGGTTGTGTTTGTACTGAATTAGAATACCAGCGACAAAAGTTTGCGGCCTACCTTTCTTGTCTTTCCCCAGTAATACAACTTTTGGTTTGTACATGGGCGGTTCCACCAGGGTGGGCCTCATATCAGAGATACGGATGTCATTCGGAGAGCCGCCCATAGAATCCTGAGAAGAAAAAAAAGTGTTATTACACCATCGTTATTTCTGAACAAAAAACAGAAACATAAAAACACACGCACACCGCTTCTTTAACACCTTCACCGACTTAACTCGACAATCTTGGTGAGGTTCCTGAGTCAGGAACTAACTAAAGGACACAAATATAGTACATAACTGTTCATTATTGTAATGCTTGTATATATTGCACTCATAGTGTCTACAGGAACGGATATATTTTCTCTATTTCTCAGTGGGGTCCACTGGAGCATGTCCTATCTGTGACTTCCTTCTCTCTTAGGGCCCAGAGGGACAGCTGTTTGCTACAGGAGAGCCTGCTTCCCACACCTGATGTCCCACATCTGCAGCCCTGCTCTGCTCACTGTTCCCCCACAGGGCAGGCTGAGGTTGCTGAGCGATGAGACACCACCAGCCCAGGTTGCCTGGCGATCCGCAGGAACCACATCCCAAGAACACCCCCTACACAGCAGCATCTTACTGACATATCTGAATCTCACTCCATTTCCCGTCTCTGTCCTCCCTCCTGTTTTCCTAGCCAATTTCCATTTTTACAATGCAAATTAAGTGGCGCTAGTGCAAAAAGAGGCTGCAACAAGTTCCAATAGTTGTGCGGTATATGTTGTAAAAGCTATAATTTCATAAGCAATACAATC
Organism: Salvelinus fontinalis; assembly: GCF_029448725.1. Lineage (NCBI taxonomy): Eukaryota > Metazoa > Chordata > Actinopteri > Salmoniformes > Salmonidae > Salvelinus > Salvelinus fontinalis. Next base: position 18,666,917 of record NC_074669.1, read on the forward strand.
CATATCTATGATGGGGCTACTATGAGGGTTTAGCATGTTCAGTGCAGAAGATAAATGACACGCAACGATGCTGTCGTGTAACGGTTGCATTCAAAGCTCAATTTGATATATATGCCTCCGTTTCAAGTATTCAAAGTGATTCAGTCAGTTTTGACAGCTGCACCGTTTTCTACTTTGGGTAAAAATGCCACCTTAAATCACTCCCAAGGTTATGTTTCCATAATTGACCAACACCTTCTCTATGCCTGGGAGTAATTGACAAGGCAGGCTTGATGCTTTGACCACATCTCAAATGAATGCTTGATTAACTCAAAACAAACAGCTGTGTAGAAACTGTAGTGTGTGATGCCACTAAGTGCTAGAGTTAGCCTTGGCACTGCCAATCTACTGCCCATTTACACACAAAACTAACAGCTATATAAGCTACACTACAGTATACCGTATACGCTGAGTTTTACCAGTCATGATCCACAGACTTTGCATGAAACAATTCAAGTCCAGCTGTAGTACTGTACATTATATACGTTACAGATCAACATATATTTGCAATAGATAGTGTGGCTGTTAGCTTTCTTTCATCCTCATGGTTCATGCTAGTCAGACTTCGTTTCTCCAGATGTTTCATAGCCTTTGTCAGGGTGCACAGAGGCAGTGTGAAGTCACGCCAGCCGAGCCATGGTTGAGCAGACTGCCTAATGTCTGATCTCACAGCCACTTACTATGAGGCAGAAACAGGAAGAAGCTGTAACGGCCGATGATGTATTCTCTGGCTGTGGCAGCTTGGGAACCATGTGATGTAAAGAAATCTAAGCAAACAAACAAACACACATACAAACAAATAAAAAATGTGGAGGAAGTGTTCATGGTTCTACAAAAAAAAAGTATGTGTGAGGTAAAGAAGCATGGGTTATGGCATCAGCACCCCCACCCAGTGCCCCAGTTCTCATTGCGTCACTGCGGCACCCAAGTGTCTCTTTTCCTGGAGCTTTGCGGGGGGAGACAGCATGAGGCAATCCAAAGCAGTAATGAACACAAAGTACACAGGACATTGCAACTCTGTCAAAGGGCATTGCAACTCTGTCAAAGAAAGGTAAAGATATAGCAGAGTTTGCCAAGCATAGGAGGACCTTCCAGCTTTAATGAAAATATGCCATTTCTAGCTGACACCTTGGAACCTATTTCCACTGGAAAAGGGATTCTATATGTATTTTCATCTTACAGGTAAAAAATACATTTCTAAAAATCCCCATATCATCTTAACTTAAATCTATGCTATGTTAAAAGGACTAACAACCAGCATAAGTGCATTTACACCCCTGATGTAAATGGCCCAAACCCTGGGCTCATATATATATTTAAAAATGGATTTAACCTTTATTTTGACATGGAGTCAATGCTGCAACCAATGTCTCTTTTCAAGCACCACAACACATCAAAATACAATAAACACATTAAACTACACATTCATATGCACAACAAAATACACATTGTTATACACAATACGCGAAAAGAAAAACACAATCATAAAAAACACACATTCTTCAGTAAAAAGGTCCTCTAACAACAGTCTGAAATGCAGTAAAGGCGCCAATTGTGTAATGTAGATCATTCCACACATAAGGTGTAAGGAAATTATAGGCTGATTCACCTAACTCTCTAGACACCAAAGGAGTCTCCAGAGTTAACCAACCCTGTGAACAGGTTTGATAACTTGTCATTTTAAATCTTAATAGATACATAAAGTCGAAAGTTTGTGGAGCAGGGCTTTGTAAACAACAAGAGTGTAAGGATGTGATCTATGTGACTTCAAAGAGGTCCAGTCAACCTTCTATTAAAGAATACAGTGAAGAGTAATAAAACGAAGGGCGCTATGAAAAACGGAATCCAAGGGCAGCTAGAGGCAGCTGCACTTTGATAAATAGTATCACCATAATCAAGAACAGGTAGAAAGGTTGACAGCACAATCTGCTTCCTGCTGACTAGAAAGAGACAAGATCTGTCTCTGTAAAAAAAGCTAACTTTAAAACTTAGTTTCTTAACGAGCTCAGTCGTATGTTTTTAAAACAATCAATCATTGTCAATCCAAATACCAAAGTATTTGTATGCAGGGACTCGTTCGATTATAGAACCATTCGATGAGTAAAGATGTAATCCATCTGAGACAATCTTGCGAAAACTTGAAAACAACATGTATTTAGTTTTGCCTGTACGAGTTATAAAATCAGTAAAGGATCCTGCACAAGTGCAAAATCAGACTGTAGCCTTGTCACAGCCAGGTCAGCAGTCGGGCAATTGCGTACATAATAGTAACATCCGCATATATATTGGAAAACATTTTTTTACTGATTGATCAATAACATTTATATAAATAGTGAAAATAACAGGTCCTAGTATCAACCCCTGCGGAACACATTTATGTAATTCAAGACTTAATCCCATCAATCAAGATGGCCTGAGCTTACAAAGAAATGACAGTAAGAAGATACAAGAGACAGTAGATATTGTATGTCCTGCTTTATTCATCTCCAGATGCTGGCCACTTGACTCTGGGAACAGGCGTTTAGAGACGACCTATTCAGATCTAGCCTCTGAATACCATTGACATTTAACACTGACCTTTGCTCTGTTTGTTCAACAGCCTCTGCTGTTCGTTGTACAGTATTTTTCTAGCCTTATCACAGCCAAAACTTCAGCGCCAGGTTACCCCTTGGGGACTTGTAAATGCACTAATACTTAACATTTGAGTTATGGCCGAGATAACTTCCATTTCAGCCAGAATATGATATTATGCTTGCCAAAAAAAAATCTGCTTTTTGCACACTGCATTAAAAAAAACAATGAAAACAGCACCTCAGCAGACACTAACTCCTCTGCGTATTCAGAGAAAGAGAGCTAACGATTTAACAAAGACCCAGTTGAGGCCATCATGGGGGCTTTGAGGCTTCCAGATGAAAGGATCCTATGATCTCTGCAGGTTTTATTCACATCACCTCTAAAAAGCTGCTGAGCCACAATTCCATGGCCCTGGATTTAATACATCACCCTCTCAAGCTCTGTCATGCCTGGCAGTATGTCAAAAACACTGAAACCTCCCACTGGACAAACATTTGTTGAATCAATGTTGTTTCCATGTCATTTCAACCCAAAAATGAAATGTGATGACGTAGAACCAATGTGGAAAACTGATTGGATTTGAAAAAAGTTATCAACGTAAGGGAATTTAGTCTTTTTTTCACCGACATTTGTACCTAAAGCCAATGACAGGGTGACATTTGTGACTCGTTTCGGCAAAATACGCCTTCACAGGAGAGGCAATGAACGTAATATTTATTTATTTATTTGAATCAAAATGCATTTTTGGACAGAAATGCCTTCTGGAACATGTGAACTTTCATGTGCCTTAATAACAAATTTATTTGCCTGTGAATACGAATACAATTGTTAAATTACGAGCCTTGTTGGTTTAGCCATGGAAAAAGACAGGAACCTTCCAGCTAGCCATGATTGGTTGAGATAATGGATAGGCTGGACATCCCGGGAGATGAGTTCGGATTAGTCTGCCATGTAGTGCGCTTCTGTCTATAACATGAGCTGCTTAGTATGTGTAAATGTGTCATTTTTCTAAAGTGGCTTTTTTGAAAGACATCACGAAGAACTGCAAAAGTGTTGATAAGGCTCTCCACTTTCTGGAGGCCCGAGTTTTGAAATCAGTGGAATGCCCGGTGAAAGCAGAGTATGATAGCTAAGGAGATGGAGAAAATTCAGGAGTTTGATTGCAAATACGGAGGGAGTCGAAAAGAGAACACAGAAAGCTGTCGTGGGCAACCATGGCATCTGTGACAGAGAGGGAGAAGCGTTCATCCATGTATACGGGTAAGATATTCAATATAGCTACATTTTCAGACATTGTACGTTTCAAATTTTGTCAGAAAGTCGTTTTCATTGCAAGTTAAAGCGTACTGTTAGCAAGCTAGCTCGCTAGCTAAAGTTCCGTGTATGATCTGTGTAGTAACATTACTCATATCTCAGAGCCATTTGCATTGCTAGTTATAGCCTAATGTTAGCTAGCTAGCTAACATTGAACCTAGCTAGTTGGTTAGCTTTAGCTACCTGTAGATTCATGATGGTAGTAACATTATGATTTTGTATTATGATTCATTGTTTAGCAAGCTAGCTACATGTCTAAACAAAATACTCCACTAGTAACCATTTCCCTGTACTGTTTACACCTTCTGTATTCTGTGAACGTGACAAATAAACTTAGATTTCACTTGATATAGTGTGTGTTTAGCAGGGATGTTAATGTGAAGAACAACATGACCTGCACTCAAGTCAAATTAGGATTTAACGTTAGGCCAACGAGACAGTGTCCAAGTTCTAAAAATCTCCGGTAGAATGCCCTGCTTTTATTAACAAGCTAGAAACAAACCAAAACATTGTTAAGAAAGTTGCTTTTAGTTACCTTGTTTGCTAGATTGACATACACTAAATTCATTTTTAAACGGATGGGTTTATTGGTGTTAAAATACACCAGTTATGCTATTTTGGACCATCATGCAGCCTGTTGTTTTTGTGTTTATACCTTTACATAACGACAATGACAAGTTGGATGTCAGACGACAATAGAATGTTCATGATGTCACTACAACAACTGTAGACATGTCTAGTATAAACCAACCTTTAGTCATACCCACTGTTCAGAACATGGCCTCGCATGTGAAATCCTTAAAGAGATGGGTGGGCCTAAGGCTTAATAGGGTGTGAACGATGCTGAATGGGTGTAGACAAAGAAGAGTTGTCCAGTAGGTCTACCTAAACATTCAAGGGCCATTTTCTCAAAAGTGGGTTTACAAGTTTATCAACTTTCAAAGCAGAATTACTTTTCTATTGTTCCTCAACTGTAGTGTATGATATACCATTTACAACCTCCGAGTCTCTACTTTTATCCAATCTAAAAAACACAATTTCAAATTTTGCTACACAAGACCGAATCAAGCCAGTCGTTCACATTTTTGGTTGATTTCACATTAGTTGACAACTGACGTCTGCGCCCAGTGGGCTGAGCCTACATTAATCTATATCTTTCGAAATGATCTCAGTTCTGTCAGTGAAATTAAGTTCCCACACGTTCAATACAACTGGTCTCACCTCTACCGGAACTCTCACGTTGAAACATTAGAGGCAACTGAGGACAACTAAATCTGACATAATCGCCTGAAAGGACCTTGAGGCTGCAGTTTAAACATTTATGTCATTACTCCCTCCCGCATCGTGCCCAATACAAGCTGTTGTTTAGTTTTGTTTTCCTGGTGTTACAAGAGCGTAATAAGTACAACCTTCTTAATACCATGTCCACAAAGAGATTGTTCCTGTACCTCTGAGCTCTCAGTCAGATCCTCCTTGTCCTTGCGCTTTGGGATGTCGATGGCAGAGTTGTGGATTACGCCCTGCTCTGTCATCTGAGTCTTGTTGAACTCTCTTTCTCTCTCTTTCATCTCTCTCTCCATCACCTGGAACAGGACACTCTGAGTGAAACATATTTATCCCATTCATCCAAAAATGAATAATCTATGCATTTGTTTTTGTACAAATATATACATACATTGGGGAGAACAAGTATTTGATACACTGCCGATTTTGCAGGTTTTCCTACTTACAAAGCATGTAGAGGTCTGTAATTTTTTATCATAGGTACACTTCAACACTTCACTTCACTTCAATACAGG